>NC_080758.1:53258553-53863852 GCF_020826845.1 Diceros bicornis minor
CAGATTCTCATTCAAAGATGCAAGTTACTAGGTAGGAACAAGTTTGTATAGGTATTTCAAAGATGCCCAGAACTGAGCTAAACTTGGTATGTGTCCAACTCCTAGAAATAACTTCATGCCCCATCTCCCTTACTTCCAGCTAGTAAGGATCACATAATTCCTAACAAAGTTTTGACACAGATTCCCAATTCGGGCATTCAGAACATATAGCACGTTGCTGTAAGCAAGCACATTTTCATTCAAAGTTGCAAGTTACTATGTAGGAACAAGTTTGTATAGGTATTTCAAAGATGCCCAGAACTGAGCTTAACTTGGTATGTGTCCAACTCCTAGAAATAACTTCATGCCCCATCTCCCTTACTTCCAGCTAGTAAGGATCACATAATTCCTAACAAAGTTTTGACACAGATTCCCAATTCGGGAATTCAGAACATATGGCACGTTGCTGTAAGCAAGCACATTCTCATTCAAAGATGCAAGTTACTATGTAGGAACAAGTTTGTATAGGTATTTCAAAGATGCCCAGAACTGAGCTAAACTTGGTATGTGTCCAACTCCTAGAAATAACTTCATGCCCCATCTCCCTTACTTCCAGCTAGTAAGGATCACATAATTCCTAACAAAGTTTTGACACAGATTGCCCATTCGGGCATTCAGAACATATAGCACGTTGCTGTAAGCAAGCACATTTTCATTCAAAGTTGCAAGTTACTATGTAGGAACAAGTTTGTATAGGTATTTCAAAGATGCCCAGAACTGAGCTAAACGTGGTATGTGTCCAACTCCTAGAAATAACTTCATGCCCCATCTCCCTTACTTCCAGCTAGTAAGGATCACATAATTCCTAACAAAGTTTTGACACAGATTCCCAATTCGGGCATTCAGAACATATAGCACGTTGCTGTAAGCAAGCACATTTTCATTCAAAGTTGCAAGTTACTATGTAGGAACAAGTTTGTATAGGTATTTCAAAGATGCCCAGAACTGAGCTAAACTTGGTATGTCTCCAACTCCTAGAAATAACTTCATGCCCCATCTCCCTTACTTCCAGCTAGTAAGGATCACATAATTCCTAACAAAGTTTTGACACAGATTCCCAATTCGGGCATTCAGAACATATAGCACGTTGCTGTAACCAAGCAGATTCTCATTCAAAGATGCAAGTTACTAGGTAGGAACAAGTTTGTATAGGTATTTCAAAGATGCCCAGAACTGAGCTAAACTTGGTATGTGTCCAACTCCTAGAAATAACTTCATGCCCCATCTCCCTTACTTCCAGCTAGTAAGGATCACATAATTCCTAACAAAGTTTTGACACAGATTGCCAATTCGGGCATTCAGAACATATAGCACGTTGCTGTAAGCAAGCACATTCTCATTCAACGATGCAAGTTACTATGTAGGAACAAGTTTGTATAGGTATTTCAAAGATACCCAGAACTCAGCTAAACTTGGTATGTGTCCAACTCCTAGAAATAACTTCATGCTCCATCTCCCTTACTTCCAGCTAGTAAGGATCACATAATTCCTAACAAAGTTTTGACACAGATTCCCAATTCGGGCATTCAGAACATATAGCACGTTGCTGCAAGCAAGCACATTCTCATTCAAAGTTGCAAGTTACTATGTAGGAACAAGTTTGTATAGGTATTTCAAAGATGCCCAGAACTGAGCTAAACTTGCCATGTGTCCAACTCCAAGAAATAACTTCATGCCCCATCTCCCTTACTTCCAGCTAGTAAGGATCACATAATTCCTAACAAAGTTTTGACACAGATTCCCAATTCGGGCATTCGGAACATATAGCACGTTGCTGTAAGCAAGCACATTCTCATTCAAAGTTGCAAGTTACTATGTAGGAACAAGTTTGTATAGGTATTTCAAAGATGCCCAGAACTGAGCTAAACTTGGTATGTGTCCAACTCCTAGAAATAACTTCATGCCCCATCTCCCTTACTTCCAGCTAGTAAGGATCACATAATTCCTAACAAATTTTTGACACAGATTCCCAATTCGGGCATTCAGAACATATAGCACGTTGCTGTAAGCAAGCACATTTTCATTCAAAGTTGCAAGTTACTATGTAGGAACAAGTTTGTATAGGTATTTCAAAGATGCCCAGAACTGAGCTAAACTTGGTATCTGTCCAACTCCTAGAAATAACTTCATGCCCCATCTCCCTTACTTCCAGCTAGTAAGGATCACATAATTCCTAACAAAGTTTTGACACAGATTCCCAATTCGGGCATTCAGAACATATAGCACGTTGCTGTAAGCAAGCACATTTTCATTCAAAGTTGCAAGTTACTATGTAGGAACAAGTTTGTATAGGTATTTCAAAGATGCCCAGAACTGAGCTAAACTTGGTATGTGTCCAACTCCTAGAAATAACTTCATGCCCCATCTCCCTTACTTCCAGCTAGTAAGGATCACATAATTCCTAACAAAGTTTTGACACAGATTCCCAATTCGGGCATTCAGAACATATAGCACGTTGCTGTAAGGAAGCACATTTTCATTCAAAGTTGCAAGTTACTATGTAGGAACAAGTTTGTATAGGTATTTCAAAGATGCCCAGAACTGAGCTAAACTTGGTATGTGTCCAAATCCTAGAAATAACTTCATGACCCATCTCCCTTACTTCCAGCTAGTAAGGATCACATAATTCCTAACAAAGTTTTGACACAGATTCCCAATTCGGGCATTCAGAACATATAGCACGTTGCTGTAAGCAAGCACATTTTCATTCAAAGTTGCAAGTTACTAGGTAGGAACAAGTTTGTATAGGTATTTCAAAGATGCCCAGAACTGAGCTAAACTTGGTATGTGTCCAACTCCTAGAAATAACTTCATGCCCCATCTCCCTTACTTCCAGCTAGTAAGGATCACATAATTCCTAACAAAGTTTTGACACAGATTCCCAATTCGGGCATTCAGAACATATAGCACGTTGCTGTAAGCAAGCAGATTCTCATTCAAAGATGCAAGTTACTATGTAGGAACAAGTTTGTATAGGTATTTCAAAGATGCCCAGAACTGAGCTAAACTTGGTATGTGTCCAACTCCTAGAAATAACTTCATGCCCCATCTCCCTTACTTCCAGCTAGTAAGGATCACATAATTCCTAACAAAGTTTTGACACAGATTCCCTATTCGGGCATTCAGAACATATAGCACGTTGCTGTAAGCAAGCACATTCTCATTCAAAGATGCAAGTTACTAGGTAGGAACAAGTTTGTATAGGTATTTCAAAGATGCCCAGAACTGAGCTAAACTTGGTATGTGTCCAACTCCTAGAAATAACTTCATGCCCCATCTCCCTTACTTCCAGCTAGTAAGGATCACATAATTCCTAACAAAGTTTTGACACAGATTCCCAATTCGTGCATTCAGAACATATAGCACATTGCTGTAAGCAAGCACATTCTCATTCAAAGATGCAAGTTACTATGTAGGAACAAGTTTGTATAGGTATTTCAAAGATGCCCAGAACTGAGCTAAACTTGGTATGTGTCCAACTCCTAGAAATAACTTCATGCTCCATCTCCCTTACCTCAAGCTAGTAAGGATCACATAATTCCTAACAAAGTTTTGACACAGATTCCCAATTCGGGCATTCAGAACATATAGCACGTTGCTGTAAGCAAGCACATTTTCATTCAAAGTTGCAAGTTACTATGTAGGAACAAGTTTGTATAGGTATTTCAAAGATGCCCAGAACTGAGCTAAACTTGGTATGTGTCCAACTCCTAGAAATAACTTCATGCCCCATCTCCCTTACTTCCAGCTAGTAAGGATCACATAATTCCTAACAAAGTTTTGACACAGATTCCCAATTCGGGCATTCAGAACATATAGCACGTTGCTGTAAGCAAGCACATTCTCATTCAAAGATGCAAGTTACTATGTAGGAACAAGTTTGTATAGGTATTTCAAAGATGCCCAGAACTGAGCTAAACTTGGTATGTGTCCAACTCCTAGAAATAACTTCACGCCCCATCTCCATTACTTCCAGCTAGTAAGGATCACATAATTCCTAACAAAGTTTTGACACAGATTCCCAATTCGGGCATTCAGAACATATAGCACGTTGCTGTAAGCAAGCAGATTCTCATTCAAAGATGCAAGTTACTAGGTAGGAACAAGTTTGTATAGGTATTTCAAAGATGCCCAGAACTGAGCTAAACTTGGTATGTGTCCAACTCCTAGAAATAACTTCATGCCCCATCTCCCTTACTTCCAGCTAGTAAGGATCACATAATTCCTAACAAAGTTTTGACACAGATTCCCAAATCGGGCATTCAGAACATATAGCACGTTGCTGCAAGCAAGCACATTCTCATTCAGAGTTGCAAGTTACTATGTAGGAACAAGTTTGTATAGGTATTTCAAAGATGCCCAGAACTGAGCTAAACTTGGTATGTGTCCAACTCCAAGAAATAACTTCATGCCCCATCTCCCTTACTTCCAGCTAGTAAGGATCACATAATTCCTAACAAAGTTTTGACACAGATTCCCAATTCGGGCATTCAGAACATATAGCACGTTGCTGTAAGCAAGCACATTCTCATTCAAAGTTGCAAGTTACTATGTAGAAACAAGTTTGTATAGGTATTTCAAAGATGCCCAGAACTGAGCTAAACTTGGTATGTGTCCAACTCCTAGAAATAACTTCATGCCCCATCTCCCTTACTTCCAGCTAGTAAGCATCACATAATTCCTAACAAAGTTTTGACACAGATTCCCAATTCGGGCATTCAGAACATATAGCACGTTGCTGCAAGCAAGCACATTCTCATTCAAAGTTGCAAGTTACTATGTAGGAACAAGTTTGTATAGGTATTTCAAAGATGCACAGAACTGAGCTAAACTTGGTATGTGTCCAACTCCTAGAAATAACTTCATGCCCCATCTCCCTTACTTCCAGCTAGTAAGGATCACATAATTCCTAACAAAGTTTTGACACAGATTCCCAATTCGGGCATTCAGAACATATAGCACTTTGCTGTAAGCAAGCACATTCTCATTCAAAGATGCAAGTTACTATGTAGGAACAAGTTTGTATAGGTATTTCAAAGATGCCCAGAACTGAGCTAAACTTAGTATGTGTCCAACTCCTAGAAATAACTTCATGCCCCATCTCCCTTACGTCCAGCTAGTAAGGATCACATAATTCCTAACAAAGTTTTGACACAGATTCCCAATTCGGGCATTCAGATCATATAGCACGTTGCTGTAAGCAAGCACATTCTCATTCAAAGTTGCAAGTTACTATGTAGGAACAAGTTTGTATAGGTATTTCAAAGATGCCCAGAACTGAGCTAAACTTGGTATGTGTCCAACTCCTAGAAATAACTTCAAGCCCCATCTCCCTTACTTCCAGCTAGTAAGGATCACATAATTCCTAACAAAGTTTTGACACAGATTCCCAATTCGGGCATTCAGAACATATAGCACGTTGCTGTAAGCAAGCACATTTTCATTCAAAGTTTCAAGTTACTATGTAGGAACAAGTTTGTATAGGTATTTCAAAGATGCCCAGAACTGAGCTAAACTTGGTATGTGTCCAACTCCTAGAAATAACTTCATGCCCCATCTCCCTTACTTCCAGCTAGTAAGGATCACATAATTCCTAACAAAGTTTTGACACAGATTCCCAATTCGGGCATTCAGAACATATAGCACGTTGCTATAAGCAAGCACATTTTCATTCAAAGTTGCAAGTTACTATGTAGGAACAAGTTTGTATAGGTATTTCAAAGATGCCCAGAACTGAGCTAAACTTGGTATGTCTCCAACTCCTAGAAATAACTTCATGCCCCATCTCCCTTACTTCCAGCTAGTAAGGATCACATAATTCCTAACAAAGTTTTGACACAGATTCCCAATTCGGGCATTCAGAACATATAGCACGTTGCTGTAAGCAAGCAGATTCTCATTCAAAGATGCAAGTTACTAGGTAGGAACAAGTTTGTATAGGTATTTCAAAGATGCCCAGAACTGAGCTAAACTTGGTATGTGTCCAACTCCTAGAAATAACTTCATGCCCCATCTCCCTTACTTCCAGCTAGTAAGGATCACATAATTCCTAACAAAGTTTTGACACAGATTCCCAATTCGGGCATTCAGAACATATAGCACGTTGCTGTAAGCAAGCACATTCTCATTCAAAGATGCAAGTTACTATGTAGGAACAAGTTTGTATAGGTATTTCAAAGATGCCCAGAACTGAGCTAAACTTGGTATGTGTCCAACTCCTAGAAATAACTTCATGCCCCATCTCCCTTGCTTCCAGCTAGTAAGGATCACATAATTCCTAACAAAGTTTTGACACAGATTGCCAATTCGGGCCTTCAGAACATATAGCACGTTGCTGTAAGCAAGCACATTCTCATTCAAAGATGCAAGTTACTATGTAGGAACAAGTTTGTATAGGTATTTCAAGATGCCCAGAACTGAGCTAAACTTGGTATGTGTCCAACTCCTAGAAATAACTTCAAGCCCCATCTCCCTTACTTCCAGCTAGTAAGGATCACATAATTCCTAACAAAGTTTTGAAACAGATTGCCAATTCGGGCATTCAGAACATATAGCACGTTGCTGTAAGCAAGCACATTCTCATTCAAAGATGCAAGTTACTATGTAGGAACAAGTTTGTATAGGTATTTCAAAGATGCCCAGAACTGAGCTAAACTTGGTATTTGTCCAACTCCTAGAAATAACTACATGCTCCATCTCCCTTACTTCCAGCTAGTAAGGATCACATAATTCCTAACAAAATTTTGACACAGATTCCCAAATCGGGCATTCAGAACATATAGCACGTTGCTGCAAGCAAGCACATTCTCATTCAAAGTTGCAAGTTACTATGTAGGAACAAGTTTGTATAGGTATTTCAAAGATGCACAGAACTGAGCTAAACTTGGTAGGTGTCCAACTACAAGAAATAACTTCATGCCCCATCTCCCTTACTTCCAGCTAGTAAGGATCACATAATTCCTAACAAAGTTTTGACACAGATTCCCAATTCGGGCATTCAGAACATATAGCACGTTGCTGTAAGCAAGCACATTCTCATTCAAAGATGCAAGTTACTATGTAGGAACAAGTTTGTATAGGTATTTCAAAGATGCCAAGAACTGAGCTAAACTTGGTATGTGTCCAACTCCTAGAAATAACTTCATGCCCCATCTCCCTTACTTCCAGCTAGTAAGGATCACATAATTCCTAACAAAGTTTTGACACAGATTCCCAATTCGGGCATTCAGAACATATAGCACTTTGCTGTAAGCAAGCACATTCTCATTCAAAGATGCAAGTTACTATGTAGGAACAAGTTTGTATAGGTATTTCAAAGATGCCCAGAACTGAGCTAAACTTGGTATGTGTCCAACTCCTAGAAATAACTTCATGCCCCATCTCCCTTACGTCCAGCTAGTAAGGATCACATAATTCCTAACAAAGTTTTGACACAGATTCCCAATTCGGGCATTCAGATCATATAGCACGTTGCTGTAAGCAAGCACATTCTCATTCAAAGTTGCAAGTTACTATGTAGGAACAAGTTTGTATAGGTATTTCAAAGATGCCCAGAAGTGAGCTAAACTTGGTATGTGTCCAACTCCTAGAAATAACTTCATGCCCCATCTCCCTTACTTCCAGCTAGTAAGGATCACATAATTCCTAACAAAGTTTTGACACAGATTCCCAATTCGGGCATTCAGAACATATAGCACGTTGCTGTAAGCAAGCACATTTTCATTCAAAGTTTCAAGTTACTATGTAGGAACAAGTTTGTATAGGTATTTCAAAGATGCCCAGAACTGAGGTAAACTTGGTATGTGTCCAACTCCTAGAAATAACTTCATGCCCCATCTCCCTTACTTCCAGCTAGTAAGGATCACATAATTCCTAACAAAGTTTTGAAACAGATTGCCAATTCGGGCATTCAGAACATATAGCACGTTGCTGTAAGCAAGCACATTCTCATTCAAAGATGCAAGTTACTATGTAGGAACAAGTTTGTATAGGTATTTCAAAGATGCCCAGAACTGAGCTAAACTTGGTATGTGTCCAACTCCTAGAAATAACTACATGCTCCATCTCCCTTACTTCCAGCTAGTAAGGATCACATAATTCCTAACAAAATTTTGACACAGATTCCCAAATCGGGCATTCAGAACATATAGCACGTTGCTGCAAGCAAGCACATTCTCATTCAAAGTTGCAAGTTACTATGTAGGAACAAGTTTGTATAGGTATTTCAAAGATGCACAGAACTGAGCTAAACTTGGTAGGTGTCCAACTACAAGAAATAACTTCATGCCCCATCTCCCTTACTTCCAGCTAGTAAGGATCACATAATTCCTAACAAAGTTTTGACACAGATTCCCAATTCGGGCATTCAGAACATATAGCACGTTGCTGTAAGCAAGCACATTCTCATTCAAAGATGCAAGTTACTATGTAGGAACAAGTTTGTATAGGTATTTCAAAGATGCCCAGAACTCAGCTAAACTTGGTATGTGTCCAACTCCTAGAAATAACTTCATGCTCCATCTCCCTTACTTCCAGCTAGTAAGGATCACATAATTCCTAACAAAGTTTTGACACAGATTCCCTATTCGGGCATTCAGAACATATAGCACGTTGCTGCAAGCAAGCACATTCTCATTCAAAGTTGCAAGTTACTATGTAGGAACAAGTTTGTATAGGTATTTCAAAGATGCCCAGAACTGAGCTAAACTTGCTATGTGTCCAACTCCAAGAAATAACTTCATGCCCCATCTCCTTTACTTCCAGCTAGTAAGGATCACATAATTCCTAACAAAGTTTTGACACAGATTCCCAATTCGGGCATTCAGAACATATAGCACGTTGCTGTAAGCAAGCACATTCTCATTCAAAGTTGCAAGTTACTATGTAGGAACAAGTTTGTATAGGTATTTCAAAGATGCCCAGAACTGAGCTAAACTTGGTATGTGTCCAACTCCTAGAAATAACTTCATACCCCATCTCACTTACTTCCAGCTAGTAAGGATCACATAATTCCTAACAAAGTTTTGACACAGATTCCCAATTCGGGCATTCAGAACATATAGCACGTTGCTGTAATCAAGCACATTTTCATTCAAAGTTGCAAGTTACTATGTAGGAACGAGTTTATATAGGTATTTCAAAGATGCCCAGAACTGAGCTAAACTTGGTATCTGTCCAACTCCTAGAAATAACTTCATGCCCCATCTCCCTTACTTCCAGCTATTAAGGATCACATAATTCCTAACAAAGTTTTGACACAGATTGCCAATTCGGGCATTCAGAACATATAGCACGTTGCTGTAAGCAAGCACATTTTCATTCAAAGTTGCAAGTTACTATGTAGGAACAAGTTTGTATAGGTATTTCAAAGATGCCCAGAACTGAGCTAAACTTGGTATGTGTCCAAATCCTAGAAATAACTTCATGCCCCATCTCCCTTACTTCCAGCTAGTAAGGATCACATAATTCCTAACAAAGTTTTGACACCGATTGCCAATTCGGGCATTCAGAACATATAGCACGTTGCTGTAAGCAAGCAGATTCTCATTCAAAGATGCAAGTTACTAGGTAGGAACAAGTTTGTATAGGTATTTCAAAGATGCCCAGAACTGAGCTAAACTTGGTATGTGTCCAACTCCTAGAAATAACTTCATGCCCCATCTCCCTTACTTCCAGCTAGTAAGGATCACATAATTCCTAACAAAGTTTTGACACAGATTCCCAATTCGGGCATTCAGAACATATAGCACGTTGCTGTAAGCAAGCACATTTTCATTCAAAGTTGCAAGTTACTATGTAGGAACAAGTTTGTATAGGTATTTCAAAGATGCCCAGAACTGAGCTAAACTTGGTATGTGTCCAACTCCTAGAAATAACTTCATGCCCCATCTCCCTTACTTCCAGCTAGTAAGGATCACATAATTCCTAACAAAGTTTTGACACAGATTCCCAATTCGGGCATTCAGAACATATAGCACGTTGCTGTAAGCAAGCAGATTCTCATTCAAAGATGCAAGTTACTAGGTAGGAAAAAGTTTGTATAGGTATTTCAAAGATGCCCAGAACTGAGCTAAACTTGGTATGTGTCCAACTCCTAGAAATAACTTCATGCCCCATCTCCCTTACCTCCAGCTAGTAAGGATCACATAATTCCTAACAAAGTTTTGACACAGATTCCCTATTCGGGCATTCAGAACATATAGCACGTTGCTGTAAGCAAGCACATTCTCATTCAAAGATGCAAGTTACTAGGTAGGAACAAGTTTTTATAGGTATTTCAAAGATGCCCAGAACTGAGCTAAACTTGGTATGTGTCCAACTCCTAGAAATAACTTCATGCCCCATCTCCCTTACTTCCAGCTAGCAAGGATCACATAATTCCTAACAAAGTTTTGACACAGATTCCCAATTCGGGCATTCAGAACATATAGCACGTTGCTGTAAGCAAGCACATTCTCATTCAAAGATGCAAGTTACTATGTAGGAACAAGTTTGTATAGGTATTTCAAAGATGCCCAGAACTGAGCTAAACTTGGTATGTGTCCAACTCCTAGAAATAACTTCATGCCCCATCTCCCTTACTTCCAGCTAGTAAGGATCACATAATTCCTAACAAAGTTTTGACACAGATTCCCAATTCGGGCATTCAGAACATATAGCACGTTGCTGTAAGCAAGCACATTTTCATTCAAAGTTGCAAGTTACTATGTAGGAACAAGTTTGTATAGGTATTTCAAAGATGCCCAGAACTGAGCTAAACTTGGTATGTGTCCAACTCCTAGAAATAACTTCATGCCCCATCTCCCTTACTTCCAGCTAGTAAAGATCACATAATTCCTAACAAAGTTTTGACACAGATTGCCAATTCGGGCATTCAGAACATATAGCACGTTGCTGTAATCAAGCACATTTTCATTCAAAGTTGCAAGTTACTATGTAGGAACGAGTTTGTATAGGTATTTCAAAGATGCCCAGAACTGAGCTAAACTTGGTATCTGTCCAACTCCTAGAAATAACTTCATGCCCCATCTCCCTTACTTCCAGCTATTAAGGATCACATAATTCCTAACAAAGTTTTGACACAGATTGCCAATTCGGGCATTCAGAACATATAGCACGTTGCTGTAAGCAAGCAGATTCTCATTCAAAGATGGAAGTTACTAGGTAGGAAAAAGTTTGTATAGGTATTTCAAAGATGCCCAGAACTGAGCTAAACTTGGTATGTGTCCAACTCCTAGAAATAACTTCATGCCCCATCTCCCTTACCTCCAGCTAGTAAGGATCACATAATTCCTAACAAAGTTTTGACACAGATTCCCTATTCGGGCATTCAGAACATATAGCACGTTGCTGTAAGCAAGCATATTCTCATTCAAAGATGCAAGTTACTAGGTAGGAACAAGTTTTTATAGGTATTTCAAAGATGCCCAGAACTGAGCTAAACTTGGTATGTGTCCAACTCCTAGAAATAACTTCATGCCCCATCTCCCTTACTTCCAGCTAGCAAGGATCACATAATTCCTAACAAAGTTTTGACACAGATTCCCAATTCGGGCATTCAGAACATATAGCACGTTGCTGTAAGCAAGCACATTCTCATTCAAAGATGCAAGTTACTATGTAGGAACAAGTTTGTATAGGTATTTCAAAGATGCCCAGAACTGAGCTAAACTTGGTATGTGTCCAACTCCTAGAAATAACTTCATGCCCCATCTCCCTTACTTCCAGCTAGTAAGGATCACATAATTCCTAACAAAGTTTTGACACAGATTCCCAATTCGGGCATTCAGAACATATAGCACGTTGCTGTAAGCAAGCACATTTTCATTCAAAGTTGCAAGTTACTATGTAGGAACAAGTTTGTATAGGTATTTCAAAGATGCCCAGAACTGAGCTAAACTTGGTATGTGTCCAACTCCTAGAAATAACTTCATGCCCCATCTCCCTTACTTCCAGCTAGTAAAGATCACATAATTCCTAACAAAGTTTTGACACAGATTGCCAATTCGGGCATTCAGAACATATAGCACGTTGCTGTAAGCAAGCACATTCTCATTCAAAGATGCAAGTTACTATGTAGGAACAAGTTTGTATAGGTATTTCAAAGATGCCCAGAACTGAGCTAAACTTGGTATGTGTCCAACTCCTAGAAATAACTTCATGCACCATCTCCCTTACTTCCAGCTAGTAAGGATCACATAATTCCTAACAAAGTTTTGACACAGATTGCCAATTCGGGCATTCAGAACATATAGCACGTTGCTGTAAGCAAGCACATTCTCATTCAAAGATGCAAGTTACTATGTAGGAACAAGTTTGTATAGGTATTTCAAAGATGCCAAGAACTGAGCTAAACTTGGTATGTGTCCAACTCCTAGAAATAACTTCATGCCCCATCTCCCTTACTTCCAGCTAGTAAGGATCACATAATTCCTAACAAAGTTTTGACACAGATGGCCAATTCGGGCATTCAGAACATATAGCACGTTGCTGCAAGCAAGCACATTCTCATTCAAAGATGCAAGTTACTATGTAGGAACAAGTTTGTATAGGTATTTCAAAGATGCCCAGAACTGAGCTAAACTTGGTATGTGTCCAACTCCTAGAAATAACTTCATGCTCCATCTCTCTTACTTCCAGCTAGTAAGGATCACATAATTCCTAACAAAGTTTTGACACAGATTCCCAAATCGGGCATTCAGAACATATAGCACGTTGCTGCAAGCAAGCACATTCTCATTCAAAGTTGCAAGTTACTAGGTAGGAACAAGTTTGTATAGGTATTTCAAAGATGCACAGAACTGAGCTAAACTTGGTATGTGTCCAACTCCTAGAAATAACTTCATGCCCCATCTCCCTTACTTCCAGCTAGTAAGGATCACATAATTCCTAACAAAGTTTTGACACAGATTCCCAATTCGGGCATTCAGAACATATAGCACGTTGCTGTAAGCAAGCACATTCTCATTCAAAGTTGCAAGTTACTATGTAGGAACAAGTTTGTATAGGTATTTCAAAGATGCCCAGAACTGAGCTAAACTTGGTATGTGTCCAACTCCTAGAAATAACTTCATGCCCCATCTCCCTTACTTCCAGCTAGTAAGGATCACATAATTCCTAACAAAGTTTTGACACAGATTCCCAATTGGGGCATTCAGAACATATAGCACGTTGCTGTAAGCAAGCACATTTTCATTCAAAGTTGCAAGTTACTATGTAGGAACAAGTTTGTATAGGTATTTCAAAGATGCCCAGAACTGAGCTAAACTTGGTATGTGTCCAACTCCTAGAAATAACTTCATGCCCCATCTCCCTTACTTCCAGCTTGTAAGGATCACATAATTCCTAACAAAGTTTTCACACAGATTCCCAATTCGGGCATTCAGAACATATAGCACGTTGCTGTAAGCAAGCACATTTTCATTCAAAGTTGCAAGTTACTATGTAGGAACAAGTTTGTATAGGTATTTCAAAGATGCCCAGAACTGAGCTAAACTTGCTATGTGTCCAACTCCTAGAAATAACTTCATGCCCCATCTCCCTTACTTCCAGCTAGTAAGGATCACATAATTCCTAACAAAGTTTTGACACAGATTCCCAAATCGGGCATTCAGAACATATAGCACCTTGCTGCAAGCAAGCACATTCTCATTCAGAGTTGCAAGTTACTATGTAGGAACAAGTTTGTATAGGTATTTCAAAGATGCCCAGAACTGAGCTAAACTTTGTATGTGTCCAACTCCAAGAAATAACTTCATGCCCCATCTCCCTTACTTCCAGCTAGTAAGGATCACATAATTCCTAACAAAGTTTTGACACAGATTCCCAATTCGGGCATTCAGAACATATAGCACGTTGCTGTAAGCAAGCACATTCTCATTCAAAGTTGCAAGTTACTATGTAGAAACAAGTTTGTATAGGTATTTCAAAGATGCCCACAACTGAGCTAAACTTGGTATGTGTCCAACTCCTAGAAATAACTTCATGCCCCATCTCCCTTACTTCCAGCTAGTAAGGATCACATAATTCCTAACAAAGTTTTGACACAGATTCCCAATTCGGGCATTCAGAACATATAGCACGTTGCTGTAAGCAAGCACATTTTCATTCAAAGTTGCAAGTTACTATGTAGGAACAAGTTTGTATAGGTATTTCAAAGATGCCCAGAACTGAGCTAAACTTGGTATGTGTCCAACTCCTAGAAATAACTTCATGCCCCATCTCCCTTACTTCCAGCTAATAAGGAACACATAATTCCTAACAAAGTTTTGACACAGATTCCCAATTCGGGCATTCAGAACATATAGCACGTTGCTGTAAGCAAGCACATTTTCATTCAAAGTTGCAAGTTACTATGTAGGAACAAGTTTGTATAGGTATTTCAAAGATGCCCAGATCTGAGCTAAACTTGGTATGTGTCCAACTCCTAGAAATAACTTCATGCCCCATCTCCCTTACTTCCAGCTAGTAAGGATCACATAATTCCTAACAAAGTTTTGACACAGATTCCCAATTCGGGCATTCAGAACATATAGCACGTTGCTGTAAGCAAGCACATTTTCATTCAAAGTTGCAAGTTACTATGTAGGAACAAGTTTGTATAGGTATTTCAAAGATGCCCAGAACTGAGCTAAACTTGGTATGTGTCCAACTCCTAGAAATAACTTCATGCCCCATCTCCCTTACTTCCAGCTAGTAAGGATCACATAATTCCTAACAAAGTTTTGACACAGATTCCCAATTCGGGCATTCAGAACATATAGCACGTTGCTGTAAGCAAGCAGATTCTCATTCAAAGATGCAAGTTACTAGGTAGGAACAAGTTTGTATAGGTATTTCAAAGATGCCCAGAACTGAGCTAAACTTGGTATGTGTCCAACTCCTAGAAATAACTTCATGCCCCATCTCCCTTACTTTCAGCTAGTAAGGATCACATAATTCCTAACAAAGTTTTCACACAGATTCCCAATTCGGGCATTCAGAACATATAGCACGTTGCTGTAAGCAAGCAGATTCTCATTCAAAGATGCAAGTTACTAGGTAGGAACAAGTTTGTATAGGTATTTCAAAGATGCCCAGAACTGAGCTAAACTTGGTATGTGTCCAACTCCTAGAAATAACTTCATGCCCCATCTCCCTTACTTCCAGCTAGTAAGGATCACATAATTCCTAACAAAGTTTTGACACAGATTGCCAATTCGGGCATTCAGAACATATGGCACGTTGCTGTAAGCAAGCACATTCTCATTCAAAGATGCAAGTTACTATGTAGGAACAAGTTTGTATAGGTATTTCAAAGATGCCCAGAACTGAGCTAAACTTGGTATGTGTCCAACTCCTAGAAATAACTTCATGCTCCATCTCCCTTACTTCCAGCTAGTAAGGATCACATAATTCCTAACAAAGTTTTGACACAGATTCCCAAATGGGGCATTCAGAACATATAGCACGTTGCTGCAAGCAAGCACATTCTCATTCAAAGTTGCAAGTTACTATGTAGGAACAAGTTTGTATAGGTATTTCAAAGATGCCCAGAACTGAGCTAAACTTGGTATGTGTCCAACTCCAAGAAATAACTTCATGCCCCATCTCCCTTACTTCCAGCTAGTAAGGATCACATAATTCCTAACAAAGTTTTGACACAGATTCCCAATTCGGGCATTCAGAACATATAGCACGTTGCTGTAAGCAAGCATATTCTCATTCAAAGTTGCAAGTTACTATGTAGGAACAAGTTTGTATAGGTATTTCAAAGATGCCCAGAACTGAGCTAAACTTGGTATGTGTCCAACTCCTAGAAATAACTTCATGCCCCATCTCCCTTACTTCCAGCTAGTAAGGATCACATAATTTCTAACAAAGTTTTGACACAGATTCCCAATTCGGGCATTCAGAACATATAGCACGTTGCTGTAAGCAAGCACATTTTCATTCAAAGTTGCAAGTTACTATGTAGGAACATGTTTGTATAGGTATTTCAAAGATGCCCAGAACTGAGCTAAACTTGGTATGTGTCCTACTCCTAGAAATAACTTCATGCCCCATCTCCCTTACTTCCACCTAGTAAGGATCACATAATTCCTAACAAAGTTTTCACACAGATTCCCAATTCGGGCATTCAGAACATATAGCACGTTGCTGTAAGCAAGCACATTTTCAATCAAAGTTGCAAGTTACTATGTAGGAACAAGTTTGTATAGGTATTTCAAAGATGCCCAGAACTGAGCTAAACTTGGTTTGTGTCCAACTCCTAGAAATAACTTCATGCCCCATCTCCCTTACTTCCAGCTAGTAAGGATCACATAATTCCTAACAAAGTTTTGACACAGATTCCCAATTCGGGCATTCAGAACATATAGCACGTTGCTGTAAGCAAGCTGATTCTCATTCAAAGATGCAAGTTACTAGGTAGGAACAAGTTTGTATAGGTATTTCAAAGATGCCCAGAACTGAGCTAAACTTGGTATGTGTCCAACTCCTAGAAATAACTTCATGCTCCATCTCTCTTACTTCCAGCTAGTAAGGATCACATAATTCCTAACAAAGTTTTGACACAGATTCCCAAATCGGGCATTCAGAACATATAGCACGTTGCTGCAAGCAAGCACATTCTCATTCAAAGTTGCAAGTTACTAGGTAGGAACAAGTTTGTATAGGTATTTCAAAGATGCACAGAACTGAGCTAAACTTGGTATGTGTCCAACTCCTAGAAATAACTTCATGCCCCATCTCCCTTACTTCCAGCTAGTAAGGATCACATAATTCCTAACAAAGTTTTGACACAGATTCCCAATTCGGGCATTCAGAACATATAGCACGTTGCTGTAAGCAAGCACATTCTCATTCAAAGTTGCAAGTTACTATGTAGGAACAAGTTTGTATAGGTATTTCAAAGATGCCCAGAACTGAGCTAAACTTGGTATGTGTCCAACTCCTAGAAATAACTTCATGCCCCATCTCCCTTACTTCCAGCTAGTAAGGATCACATAATTCCTAACAAAGTTTTGACACAGATTCCCAATTGGGGCATTCAGAACATATAGCACGTTGCTGTAAGCAAGCACATTTTCATTCAAAGTTGCAAGTTACTATGTAGGAACAAGTTTGTATAGGTATTTCAAAGATGCCCAGAACTGAGCTAAACTTGGTATGTGTCCAACTCCTAGAAATAACTTCATGCCCCATCTCCCTTACTTCCAGCTTGTAAGGATCACATAATTCCTAACAAAGTTTTCACACAGATTCCCAATTCGGGCATTCAGAACATATAGCACGTTGCTGTAAGCAAGCACATTTTCATTCAAAGTTGCAAGTTACTATGTAGGAACAAGTTTGTATAGGTATTTCAAAGATGCCCAGAACTGAGCTAAACTTGCTATGTGTCCAACTCCAAGAAATAACTTCATGCCCCATCTCCCTTACTTCCAGCTAGTAAGGATCACATAATTCCTAACAAAGTTTTGACACAGATTCCCAATTCGGGCATTCAGAACATATAGCACGTTGCTGTAAGCAAGCATATTCTCATTCAAAGTTGCAAGTTACTATGTAGGAACAAGTTTGTATAGGTATTTCAAAGATGCCCAGAACTGAGCTAAACTTGGTATGTGTCCAACTCCTAGAAATAACTTCATGCCCCATCTCCCTTACTTCCAGCTAGTAAGGATCACATAATTCCTAACAAAGTTTTGACACAGATTCCCAATTCGGGCATTCAGAACATATAGCACGTTGCTGTAAGCAAGCACATTTTCATTCAAAGTTGCAAGTTACTATGTAGGAACAAGTTTGTATAGGTATTTCAAAGATGCCCAGAACTGAGCTAAACTTGGTATGTGTCCAACTCCTAGAAATAACTTCATGCCCCATCTCCCTTACTTCCAGCTAGTAAAGATCACATAATTCCTAACAAAGTTTTGACACAGATTGCCAATTCGGGCATTCAGAACATATAGCACGTTGCTGTAAGCAAGCACATTCTCATTCAAAGATGCAAGTTACTATGTAGGAACAAGTTTGTATAGGTATTTCAAAGATGCCCAGAACTGAGCTAAACTTGGTATGTGTCCAACTCCTAGAAATAACTTCATGCACCATCTCCCTTACTTCCAGCTAGTAAGGATCACATAATTCCTAACAAAGTTTTGACACAGATTGCCAATTCGGGCATTCAGAACATATAGCACGTTGCTGTAAGCAAGCACATTCTCATTCAAAGATGCAAGTTACTATGTAGGAACAAGTTTGTATAGGTATTTCAAAGATGCCAAGAACTGAGCTAAACTTGGTATGTGTCCAACTCCTAGAAATAACTTCATGCCCCATCTCCCTTACTTCCAGCTAGTAAGGATCACATAATTCCTAACAAAGTTTTGACACAGATGGCCAATTCGGGCATTCAGAACATATAGCACGTTGCTGCAAGCAAGCACATTCTCATTCAAAGATGCAAGTTACTATGTAGGAACAAGTTTGTATAGGTATTTCAAAGATGCCCAGAACTGAGCTAAACTTTGTATGTGTCCAACTCCAAGAAATAACTTCATGCCCCATCTCCCTTACTTCCAGCTAGTAAGGATCACATAATTCCTAACAAAGTTTTGACACAGATTCCCAATTCGGGCATTCAGAACATATAGCACGTTGCTGTAAGCAAGCACATTCTCATTCAAAGTTGCAAGTTACTATGTAGAAACAAGTTTGTATAGGTATTTCAAAGATGCCCACAACTGAGCTAAACTTGGTATGTGTCCAACTCCTAGAAATAACTTCATGCCCCATCTCCCTTACTTCCAGCTAGTAAGGATCACATAATTCCTAACAAAGTTTTGACACAGATTCCCAATTCGGGCATTCAGAACATATAGCACGTTGCTGTAAGCAAGCACATTTTCATTCAAAGTTGCAAGTTACTATGTAGGAACAAGTTTGTATAGGTATTTCAAAGATGCCCAGAACTGAGCTAAACTTGGTATGTGTCCAACTCCAAGAAATAACTTCATGCCCCATCTCCCTTACTTCCAGCTAATAAGGAACACATAATTCCTAACAAAGTTTTGACACAGATTCCCAATTCGGGCATTCAGAACATATAGCACGTTGCTGTAAGCAAGCACATTTTCATTCAAAGTTGCAAGTTACTATGTAGGAACAAGTTTGTATAGGTATTTCAAAGATGCCCAGATCTGAGCTAAACTTGGTATGTGTCCAACTCCTAGAAATAACTTCATGCCCCATCTCCCTTACTTCCAGCTAGTAAGGATCACATAATTCCTAACAAAGTTTTGACACAGATTCCCAATTCGGGCATTCAGAACATATAGCACGTTGCTGTAAGCAAGCACATTTTCATTCAAAGTTGCAAGTTACTATGTAGGAACAAGTTTGTATAGGTATTTCAAAGATGCCCAGAACTGAGCTAAACTTGGTATGTGTCCAACTCCTAGAAATAACTTCATGCCCCATCTCCCTTACTTCCAGCTAGTAAGGATCACATAATTCCTAACAAAGTTTTGACACAGATTCCCAATTCGGGCATTCAGAACATATAGCACGTTGCTGTAAGCAAGCAGATTCTCATTCAAAGATGCAAGTTACTAGGTAGGAACAAGTTTGTATAGGTATTTCAAAGATGCCCAGAACTGAGCTAAACTTGGTATGTGTCCAACTCCTAGAAATAACTTCATGCCCCATCTCCCTTACTTTCAGCTAGTAAGGATCACATAATTCCTAACAAAGTTTTCACACAGATTCCCAATTCGGGCATTCAGAACATATAGCACGTTGCTGTAAGCAAGCAGATTCTCATTCAAAGATGCAAGTTACTAGGTAGGAACAAGTTTGTATAGGTATTTCAAAGATGCCCAGAACTGAGCTAAACTTGGTATGTGTCCAACTCCTAGAAATAACTTCATGCCCCATCTCCCTTACTTCCAGCTAGTAAGGATCACATAATTCCTAACAAAGTTTTGACACAGATTGCCAATTCGGGCATTCAGAACATATGGCACGTTGCTGTAAGCAAGCACATTCTCATTCAAAGATGCAAGTTACTATGTAGGAACAAGTTTGTATAGGTATTTCAAAGATGCCCAGAACTGAGCTAAACTTGGTATGTGTCCAACTCCTAGAAATAACTTCATGCTCCATCTCCCTTACTTCCAGCTAGTAAGGATCACATAATTCCTAACAAAGTTTTGACACAGATTCCCAAATGGGGCATTCAGAACATATAGCACGTTGCTGCAAGCAAGCACATTCTCATTCAAAGTTGCAAGTTACTATGTAGGAACAAGTTTGTATAGGTATTTCAAAGATGCCCAGAACTGAGCTAAACTTGGTATGTGTCCAACTCCAAGAAATAACTTCATGCCCCATCTCCCTTACTTCCAGCTAGTAAGGATCACATAATTCCTAACAAAGTTTTGACACAGATTCCCAATTCGGGCATTCAGAACATATAGCACGTTGCTGTAAGCAAGCATATTCTCATTCAAAGTTGCAAGTTACTATGTAGGAACAAGTTTGTATAGGTATTTCAAAGATGCCCAGAACTGAGCTAAACTTGGTATGTGTCCAACTCCTAGAAATAACTTCATGCCCCATCTCCCTTACTTCCAGCTAGTAAGGATCACATAATTTCTAACAAAGTTTTGACACAGATTCCCAATTCGGGCATTCAGAACATATAGCACGTTGCTGTAAGCAAGCACATTTTCATTCAAAGTTGCAAGTTACTATGTAGGAACATGTTTGTATAGGTATTTCAAAGATGCCCAGAACTGAGCTAAACTTGGTATGTGTCCTACTCCTAGAAATAACTTCATGCCCCATCTCCCTTACTTCCACCTAGTAAGGATCACATAATTCCTAACAAAGTTTTCACACAGATTCCCAATTCGGGCATTCAGAACATATAGCACGTTGCTGTAAGCAAGCACATTTTCAATCAAAGTTGCAAGTTACTATGTAGGAACAAGTTTGTATAGGTATTTCAAAGATGCCCAGAACTGAGCTAAACTTGGTTTGTGTCCAACTCCTAGAAATAACTTCATGCCCCATCTCCCTTACTTCCAGCTAGTAAGGATCACATAATTCCTAACAAAGTTTTGACACAGATTCCCAATTCGGGCATTCAGAACATATAGCACGTTGCTGTAAGCAAGCTGATTCTCATTCAAAGATGCAAGTTACTAGGTAGGAACAAGTTTGTATAGGTATTTCAAAGATGCCCAGAACTGAGCTAAACTTGGTATGTGTCCAACTCCTAGAAATAACTTCATGCTCCATCTCTCTTACTTCCAGCTAGTAAGGATCACATAATTCCTAACAAAGTTTTGACACAGATTCCCAAATCGGGCATTCAGAACATATAGCACGTTGCTGCAAGCAAGCACATTCTCATTCAAAGTTGCAAGTTACTAGGTAGGAACAAGTTTGTATAGGTATTTCAAAGATGCACAGAACTGAGCTAAACTTGGTATGTGTCCAACTCCTAGAAATAACTTCATGCCCCATCTCCCTTACTTCCAGCTAGTAAGGATCACATAATTCCTAACAAAGTTTTGACACAGATTCCCAATTCGGGCATTCAGAACATATAGCACGTTGCTGTAAGCAAGCACATTCTCATTCAAAGTTGCAAGTTACTATGTAGGAACAAGTTTGTATAGGTATTTCAAAGATGCCCAGAACTGAGCTAAACTTGGTATGTGTCCAACTCCTAGAAATAACTTCATGCCCCATCTCCCTTACTTCCAGCTAGTAAGGATCACATAATTCCTAACAAAGTTTTGACACAGATTCCCAATTGGGGCATTCAGAACATATAGCACGTTGCTGTAAGCAAGCACATTTTCATTCAAAGTTGCAAGTTACTATGTAGGAACAAGTTTGTATAGGTATTTCAAAGATGCCCAGAACTGAGCTAAACTTGGTATGTGTCCAACTCCTAGAAATAACTTCATGCCCCATCTCCCTTACTTCCAGCTTGTAAGGATCACATAATTCCTAACAAAGTTTTCACACAGATTCCCAATTCGGGCATTCAGAACATATAGCACGTTGCTGTAAGCAAGCACATTTTCATTCAAAGTTGCAAGTTACTATGTAGGAACAAGTTTGTATAGGTATTTCAAAGATGCCCAGAACTGAGCTAAACTTGCTATGTGTCCAACTCCTAGAAATAACTTCATGCCCCATCTCCCTTACTTCCAGCTAGTAAGGATCACATAATTCCTAACAAAGTTTTGACACAGATTCCCAAATCGGGCATTCAGAACATATAGCACCTTGCTGCAAGCAAGCACATTCTCATTCAGAGTTGCAAGTTACTATGTAGGAACAAGTTTGTATAGGTATTTCAAAGATGCCCAGAACTGAGCTAAACTTTGTATGTGTCCAACTCCAAGAAATAACTTCATGCCCCATCTCCCTTACTTCCAGCTAGTAAGGATCACATAATTCCTAACAAAGTTTTGACACAGATTCCCAATTCGGGCATTCAGAACATATAGCACGTTGCTGTAAGCAAGCACATTCTCATTCAAAGTTGCAAGTTACTATGTAGAAACAAGTTTGTATAGGTATTTCAAAGATGCCCACAACTGAGCTAAACTTGGTATGTGTCCAACTCCTAGAAATAACTTCATGCCCCATCTCCCTTACTTCCAGCTAGTAAGGATCACATAATTCCTAACAAAGTTTTGACACAGATTCCCAATTCGGGCATTCAGAACATATAGCACGTTGCTGTAAGCAAGCACATTTTCATTCAAAGTTGCAAGTTACTATGTAGGAACAAGTTTGTATAGGTATTTCAAAGATGCCCAGAACTGAGCTAAACTTGGTATGTGTCCAACTCCAAGAAATAACTTCATGCCCCATCTCCCTTACTTCCAGCTAATAAGGAACACATAATTCCTAACAAAGTTTTGACACAGATTCCCAATTCGGGCATTCAGAACATATAGCACGTTGCTGTAAGCAAGCACATTTTCATTCAAAGTTGCAAGTTACTATGTAGGAACAAGTTTGTATAGGTATTTCAAAGATGCCCAGATCTGAGCTAAACTTGGTATGTGTCCAACTCCTAGAAATAACTTCATGCCCCATCTCCCTTACTTCCAGCTAGTAAGGATCACATAATTCCTAACAAAGTTTTGACACAGATTCCCAATTCGGGCATTCAGAACATATAGCACGTTGCTGTAAGCAAGCACATTTTCATTCAAAGTTGCAAGTTACTATGTAGGAACAAGTTTGTATAGGTATTTCAAAGATGCCCAGAACTGAGCTAAACTTGGTATGTGTCCAACTCCTAGAAATAACTTCATGCCCCATCTCCCTTACTTCCAGCTAGTAAGGATCACATAATTCCTAACAAAGTTTTGACACAGATTCCCAATTCGGGCATTCAGAACATATAGCACGTTGCTGTAAGCAAGCAGATTCTCATTCAAAGATGCAAGTTACTAGGTAGGAACAAGTTTGTATAGGTATTTCAAAGATGCCCAGAACTGAGCTAAACTTGGTATGTGTCCAACTCCTAGAAATAACTTCATGCCCCATCTCCCTTACTTTCAGCTAGTAAGGATCACATAATTCCTAACAAAGTTTTCACACAGATTCCCAATTCGGGCATTCAGAACATATAGCACGTTGCTGTAAGCAAGCAGATTCTCATTCAAAGATGCAAGTTACTAGGTAGGAACAAGTTTGTATAGGTATTTCAAAGATGCCCAGAACTGAGCTAAACTTGGTATGTGTCCAACTCCTAGAAATAACTTCATGCCCCATCTCCCTTACTTCCAGCTAGTAAGGATCACATAATTCCTAACAAAGTTTTGACACAGATTGCCAATTCGGGCATTCAGAACATATGGCACGTTGCTGTAAGCAAGCACATTCTCATTCAAAGATGCAAGTTACTATGTAGGAACAAGTTTGTATAGGTATTTCAAAGATGCCCAGAACTGAGCTAAACTTGGTATGTGTCCAACTCCTAGAAATAACTTCATGCTCCATCTCCCTTACTTCCAGCTAGTAAGGATCACATAATTCCTAACAAAGTTTTGACACAGATTCCCAAATGGGGCATTCAGAACATATAGCACGTTGCTGCAAGCAAGCACATTCTCATTCAAAGTTGCAAGTTACTATGTAGGAACAAGTTTGTATAGGTATTTCAAAGATGCCCAGAACTGAGCTAAACTTGGTATGTGTCCAACTCCAAGAAATAACTTCATGCCCCATCTCCCTTACTTCCAGCTAGTAAGGATCACATAATTCCTAACAAAGTTTTGACACAGATTCCCAATTCGGGCATTCAGAACATATAGCACGTTGCTGTAAGCAAGCATATTCTCATTCAAAGTTGCAAGTTACTATGTAGGAACAAGTTTGTATAGGTATTTCAAAGATGCCCAGAACTGAGCTAAACTTGGTATGTGTCCAACTCCTAGAAATAACTTCATGCCCCATCTCCCTTACTTCCAGCTAGTAAGGATCACATAATTTCTAACAAAGTTTTGACACAGATTCCCAATTCGGGCATTCAGAACATATAGCACGTTGCTGTAAGCAAGCACATTTTCATTCAAAGTTGCAAGTTACTATGTAGGAACATGTTTGTATAGGTATTTCAAAGATGCCCAGAACTGAGCTAAACTTGGTATGTGTCCTACTCCTAGAAATAACTTCATGCCCCATCTCCCTTACTTCCACCTAGTAAGGATCACATAATTCCTAACAAAGTTTTCACACAGATTCCCAATTCGGGCATTCAGAACATATAGCACGTTGCTGTAAGCAAGCACATTTTCAATCAAAGTTGCAAGTTACTATGTAGGAACAAGTTTGTATAGGTATTTCAAAGATGCCCAGAACTGAGCTAAACTTGGTTTGTGTCCAACTCCTAGAAATAACTTCATGCCCCATCTCCCTTACTTCCAGCTAGTAAGGATCACATAATTCCTAACAAAGTTTTGACACAGATTCCCAATTCGGGCATTCAGAACATATAGCACGTTGCTGTAAGCAAGCTGATTCTCATTCAAAGATGCAAGTTACTAGGTAGGAACAAGTTTGTATAGGTATTTCAAAGATGCCCAGAACTGAGCTAAACTTGGTATGTGTCCAACTCCTAGAAATAACTTCATGCCCCATCTCCCTTACTTCCAGCTAGTAAGGATCACATAATTCCTAACAAAGTTTTGACACAGATTGCCAATTCGGGCATTCAGAACATATAGCACGTTGCTGTAAGCAAGCACATTCTCATTCAAAGATGCAAGTTACTATGTAGGAACAAGTTTGTATAGGTATTTCAAAGATGCCCAGAACTGAGCTAAACTTGGTATGTGTCCAACTCCTAGAAATAACTTCATGCTCCATCTCACTTACTTCCAGCTAGTAAGGATCACATAATTCCTAACAAAGTTTTGACACAGATTCCCAATTCGGGCATTCAGAACATATAGCACGTTGCTGCAAGCAAGCACATTCTCATTCAAAGTTGCAAGTTACTATGTAGGAACAAGTTTGTATAGGTATTTCAAAGATGCCCAGAACTGAGCTAAACTTGGTATGTGTCCAACTCCAAGAAATAACTTCATGCCCCATCTCCCTTACTTCCAGCTAGTATGGATCACATAATTCCTAACAAAGTTTTGACACAAATTCCCAATTCGGGCATTCAGAACATATAGCACGTTGCTGTAAGCAAGCACATTCTCATTCAAAGTTGCAAGTTACTATGTAGGAACAAGTTTGTATAGGTATTTCAAAGATTCCCAGAACTGAGCTAAACTTGGTATGTGTCCAACTCCTAGAAATAACTTCATGCCCCATCTCCCTTACTTCCAGCTAGTAAGGATCACATAATTCCTAACAAAGTTTTCACACAGATTCCCAATTCGGGCATTCAGAACATATAGCACGTTGCTGTAAGCAAGCACATTTTCATTCAAAGTTGCAAGTTACTATGTAGGAACAAGTTTGTATAGGTATTTCAAAGATGCCCAGAACTGAGCTAAACTTGGTATGTGTCCAACTCCTAGAAATAACTTCATGCTCCATCTCCCTTACTTCCAGCTAGTAAGGATACCATAATTCCTAACAAAGTTTTCACACAGATTCCCAATTCGGGCATTCAGAACATATAGCACGTTGCTGTAAGCAAGCACATTTTCATTCAAAGTTGCAAGTTACTATGTAGGAACAAGTTTGTATAGGTATTTCAAAGATGCCCAGAACTGAGCTAAACTTGGTATGTGTCCAACTCCTAGAAATAACTTCATGCTCCATCTCCCTTACTTCCAGCTAGTAAGGATCACATAATTCCTAACAAAGTTTTGACACAGATTCCCAAATCGGGCATTCAGAACATATAGCACGTTGCTGCAAGCAAGCACATTCTCATTCAAAGTTGCAAGTTACTATGTAGGATCAAGTTTGTATAGGTATTTCGAAGATGCCCAGAACTGAGCTAAACTTGGTATGTGTCCAACTCCAAGAAATAACTTCATGCCCCATCTCCCTTACTTCCAGCTAGTAAGGATCACATAATTCTTAACAAAGTTTTGACACAGATTCCCAATTCGGGCATTCAGAACATATAGCACGTTGCTGTAAGCAAGCACATTCTCATTCAAAGTTGCAAGTTACTATGTAGGAACAAGTTTGTATAGGTATTCCAAAGATGCCCAGAACTGAGCTAAACTTGGTATGTGTCCAACTCCTAGAAATAACTTCATGCCCCATCTCCCTTACTTCCAGCTAGTAAGGATCACATAATTCCTAACAAAGTTTTGACACAGATTCCCAATTCGGGCATTCAGAACATATAGCACGTTGCTGTAAGCAAGCACATTTTCATTCAAAGTTGCAAGTTACTATGTAGGAACAAGTTTGTATAGGTATTTCAAAGATGCCCAGAACTGAGCTAAACTTGGTATGTGTCCAACTCCTAGAAATAACTTCATGCCCCATCTCCCTTACTTCCACCTAGTAAGGATCACATAATTCCTAACAAAGTTTTCACACAGATTCCCAATTCGGGCATTCAGAACATATAGCACGTTGCTGTAAGCAAGCACATTTTCATTCAAAGTTGCAAGTTACTATGTAGGAACAAGTTTGTATAGGTATTTCAAAGATGCCCAGAACTGAGCTAAACTTGGTATGTGTCCAACTCCTAGAAATAACTTCATGCCCCATCTCCCTTACTTCCAGCTAGTAAGGATCACATAATTCCTAACAAAGTTTTGACACAGATTGCCAATTCGGGCATTCAGAACATATAGCACGTTGCTGTAAGCAAGCACATTCTCATTCAAAGATGCAAGTTACTATGTAGGAACAAGTTTGTATAGGTATTTCAAAGATGCCCAGAACTGAGCTAAACTTGGTATGTGTCCAACTCCAAGAAATAACTTCATGCCCCATCTCCCTTACTTCCAGCTAGTAAGGATCACATAATTCCTAACAAAGTTTTGACACAGATTCCCAATTCGGGCATTCAGAACATATAGCACGTTGCTGTAAGCAAGCACATTTTCATTCAAAGTTGCAAGTTACTATGTGGGAACAAGTTTGTATAGGTATTTCAAAGATGACCAGAACTGAGCTAAACTTGGTATGTGTCCAACTCCTAGAAATAACTTCATGCCCCATCTCCCTTACTTCCAGCTAGTAAGGATCACATAATTCCTAACAAAGTTTTGACACAGATTCCCAATTCGGGCATTCAGAACATATAGCACGTTGCTGTAAGCAAGCACATTTTCATTCAAAGTTGCAAGTTACTATGTAGGAACAAGTTTGTATAGGTATTTCAAAGATGCCCAGAACTGAGCTAAACTTGGTATGTGTCCAACTCCTAGAAATAACTTCATGCCCCATCTCCCTTACTTCCAGCTAGTAAGGATCACATAATTCCTAACAAAGTTTTGACACAGATTCCGAATTCGGGCATTCAGAACATATAGCACGTTGCTGTAAGCAAGCACATTCTCATTCAAAGATGCAAGTTACTAGGTAGGAACAAATTTGTATAGGTATTTCAAAGATGCCCAGAACTGAGCTAAACTTGGTATGTGTCCAACTCCTAGAAATAACTTCATGCCCCATCTCCCTTACTTCCAGCTAGTAAGGATCACATAATTCCTAACAAAGTTTTGACACAGATTCCCAATTCGGACATTCAGAACATATAGCACTTTGCTGTAAGCAAGCACATTCTCATTCATAGATGCAAGTTACTATGTAGGAACAAGTTTGTATAGGTATTTCAAAGATGCCCAGAACTGAGCTAAACTTGGTATGTGTCCAACTCCTAGAAATAACTTCATGCCAAATCTCCCTTACTTCCAGCTAGTAAGGATCACATAATTCCTAACAAAGTTTTGACACAGATTCCCAATTCGGGCATTCAGAACATATAGCACGTTGCTGTAAGCAATCACATTCTCATTCAAAGTTGCAAGTTACTATGTAGGAACAAGTTTGTATAGGTATTTCAAAGATGCCCAGAACTGAGCTAAACTTGGTATGTGTCCAACTCCTAGAAATAACTTCATGCCCCAACTCCCTTACTTCCAGCTAGTAAGGATCACATAATTCCTAACAAAGTTTTGACACAGATTCCCAATTCGGGCATTCAGAACATATAGCACGTTGCTGTAAGCAAGCACATTCTCATTCAAAGATGCAAGTTACTATGTAGGAACAAGTTTGTATAGGTATTTCAAAGATGCCCAGAACTGAGCTAAACTTGGTATGTGTCCAAATCCTAGAAATAACTTCATGCCCCATCTCCCTTACTTCCAGCTAGTAAGGATCACATAATTCCTAACAAAGTTTTGACACAGATTCCCAATTCGGGCATTCAGAACATATAGCACGTTGCTGTAAGCAAGCAGATTCTCATTCAAAGTTGCAAGTTACTATGTAGGAACAAGTTTGTATAGGTATTTCAAAGATGCCCAGAACTGAGCTAAACTTGGTATGTGTCCAACTCCTAGAAATAACTTCATGCCCCATCTCCCTTACTTCCAGCTAGTAAGGATCACATAATTCCTAACAAAGTTTTGACACAGATTCCCAATTCGGGCATTCAGAACATATAGCACGTTGCTGTAAGCAAGCACATTTTCATTCAAAGTTGCAAGTTACTATGTAGTACCAAGTTTGTATAGGTATTTCAAAGATGCCCAGAACTGAGCTAAACTTGGTATGTGTCCAACTCCTAGAAATAACTTCATGCCCCATCTCCCTTACTTCCAGCTAGTAAGGATCACATAATTCCTAACAAAGTTTTGACACAGATTCCAAATTCGGGCATTCAGAACATATAGCACGTTGCTGTAAGCAAGCAGATTCTCATTCAAAGATGCAAGTTACTATGTAGGAACAAGTTTGTATAGGTATTTCAAAGATTCCCAGAACTGAGCTAAACTTGGTATGTGTCCAACTCCTAGAAATAACTTCATGCCCCATCTCCCTTACATCCAGCTAGTAAGGATCACATAATTCCTAACAAAGTTTTGACACAGATTCCCAATTCGGGCATTCAGAACATATAGCACGTTGCTGTAAGCAAGCAAATTTTCATTCAAAGTTGCAAGTTACTATGTAGGAACAAGTTTGTATAGGTATTTCAAAGATGCCCAGAACTGAGCTAAACTTGGTATGTGTCCAACTCCTAGAAATAACTTCATGCCCCATCTCCCTTACTTCCAGCTAGTAAGGATCACATAATTCCTAACAAAGTTTTGACACAGATTCCCAATTCGGGCATTCAGAACATATAGCACGTTGCTGTAAGCAAGCACATTTTCATTCAAAGTTGCAAGTTACTATGTAGGAACAATTTTGTATAGATATTTCAAAGATGGCCAGAACTGAGCTAAACTTGGTATGTGTCCAACTGCTAGAAATAACTTCATGCCCCATCTCCCTTACTTCCAGCTAGTAAGGATCACATAATTCCTAACAAAGTTTTGACACAGATTCCCAATTCGGGCATTCAGAACATATAGCACGTTGCAGTAAGCAAGCAGATTCTCATTCAAAGATGCAAGTTACTAGGTAGGAACAAGTTTGTATAGGTATTTCAAAGATGCCCAGAACTGAGCTAAACTTGGTATGTGTCCAACTCCTAGAAATAACTTCATGCCCCATCTCCCTTACTTCCAGCTAGTAAGGATCACATAATTCCTAACAAAGTTTTGACACAGATTCCCTATTCGGGCATTCAGAACATATAGCACGTTGCTGTAAGCAAGCACATTCTCATTCAAAGATGCAAGTTACTAGGTAGGAACAAGTTTGTATAGGTATTTCAAAGATGCCCAGAACTGAGCTAAACTTGGAATGTGTCCAACTCCTAGAAATAACTTCATGCTCCATCTCCCTTACTTACAGCTAGTAAGGATCACATAATTCCTAACAAAGTTTTGACACAGATTCCCTATTCGGGCATTCAGAACATATAGCACGTTGCTGCAAGCAAGCACATTCTCATTCAAAGTTGCAAGTTACTATGTAGGAACAAGTTTGTATAGGTATTTCAAAGATGCCCAGAACTGAGCTAAACTTGGTATGTGTCCAACTCCAAGAAATAACTTCATGCCCCATCTCCCTTACTTCCAGCCAGTAAGGATCACATAATTCCTAACAAAGTTTTGACACAGATTCCCAATTCGGGCATTCAGAACATATAGCACGTTGCTGTAAGCAAGCACATTCTCATTCAAAGATGCAAGTTACTATGTAGGAACAAGTTTGTATAGGTATTTCAAAGATGCCCAGAACTGAGCTAAACTTGGTATGTGTCCAACTCCTAGAAATAACTTCATGCCCCATCTCCCTTACTTCCAGCTAGTAAGGATCACATAATTCCTAACAAAGTTTTGACACAGATTCCCAATTCGGGCATTCAGAACATATAGCACGTTGCTGTAAGCAAGCACATTTTCATTCAAAGTTGCAAGTTACTATGTAGGAACAAGTTTGTATAGGTATTTCAAAGATGCCCAGAACTGAGCTAAACTTGGTATGTGTCCAACTCCTAGAAATAACTTCATGCCCCATCTCCCTTACTTCCAGCTAGTAAGGATCACATAATTCCTAACAAAGTTTTGACACAGATTCCCAATTCGGGCATTCAGAACATATAGCACGTTGCTGTAAGCAAGCACATTCTCATTCAAAGATGCAAGTTACTAGGTAGGAACAAGTTTGTATAGGTATTTCGAAGATGCCCAGAACTGAGCTAAACTTGGTATGTGTCCAACTCCTAGAAATAACTTCATGCCCCATCTCCCTTACTTCCAGCTAGTAAGGATCACATAATTCCTAACAAAGTTTTGACACAGATTCCCTATTCGGGCATTCAGAACATATAGCACGTTGCTGTAAGCAAGCAGATTCTCATTCAAAGATGCAAGTTACTAGGTAGGAACAAGTTTGTATAGGTATTTCAAAGATGCCCAGAACTGAGCTAAACTTGGTATGTCTCCAACTCCTAGAAATAACTTCATGCCCCATCTCCCTTACTTCCAGCTAGTAAGGATCACATAATTCCTAACAAAGTTTTGACACAGATTCCCAATTCGGGCATTCAGAACATATAGCACGTTGCTGTAAGCAAGCACATTCTCATTCAAAGTTGCAAGTTACTATGTAGGAACAAGTTTGTATAGGTATTTCAAAGATGCCCAGAACTGAGCTAAACTTGGTATGTGTCCAACTCCTAGAAATAACTTCATGCCCCATCTCCCTTACTTCCAGCTAGTAAGGATCACATAATTCCTAACAAAGTTTTGACACAGATTCCCAATTCGGGCATTCAGAACATATAGCACGTTGCTGTAAGCAAGCAGATTCTCATTCAAAGATGCAAGTTACTATGTAGGAACATGTTTGTATAGTTATTTTAAAGATGCCCAGAACTGAGCTAAACTTGGTATGTGTCCAACTCCTAGAAATAACTTCATGCCCCATCTCCCTTACTTCCAGCTAGTAAGGATCACATAATTCCTAACAATGTTTTGACACAGATTCCCAATTCGGGCATTCAGAACATATAGCACTTTGCTGTAAGCAAGCACATTCTCATTCAAAGATGCAAGTTACTATGTAGGAACAAGTTTGTATAGGTATTTCAAAGATGCCCAGAACTGAGCTAAACTTGGTATGTGTCCAACTCCTAGAAATAACTTCATGCCCCATCTCCCTTACTTCCAGCTAGTAAGGATCACATAATTCCTAACAAAGTTTTGACACAGATTCCCAATTCGGGCATTCAGAACATATAGCACGTTGCTGTAAGCAAGCACATTCTCATTCAAAGTTGCAAGTTACTATGTAGGAACAAGTTTGTATAGGTATTTCAAAGATGCCCAGAACTGAGCTAAACTTGGTATGTGTCCAACTCCTAGAAATAACTTCATGCCCCATCTCCCTTACTTCCAGCTAGTAAGGATCACATAATTCCTAACAAAGTTTTGACACAGATTCCCAATTCGCGCATTCAGAACATATAGCACGTTGCTGTAAGCAAGCAGATTCTCATTCAAAGATGCAAGTTACTATGTAGGAACAAGTTTGTATAGGTATTTCAAAGATGCCCAGAACTGAGCTAAACTTGGTATGTGTCCAACTCCTAGAAATAACTTCATGCCCCATCTCCCTTACTTCCAGCTAGTAAGGATCACATAATTCCTAACAAAGTTTTGACACAGATTCTAAATTCGGGCATTCAGAACATATAGCACGTTGCTGTAAGCAAGCACATTTTCATTCAAAGTTGCAAGTTACTATGTAGGAACAAGTTTGTATAGGTATTTCAAAGATGCCCAGAACTGAGCTAAACTTGGTATGTGTCCAACTCCTAGAAATATCTTCATGCCCCATCTCCCTTACTTCCAGCTAGTAAGGATCACATAATTCCTAACAAAGTTTTGACACAGATTCCCAATTCGGGCATTCAGAACATATAGCACGTTGCTGTAAGCAAGCAGATTCTCATTCAAAGATGCAAGTTACTATGTAGGAACAAGTTTGTATAGGTATTTCAAAGATGCCCAGAACTGAGCTAAACTTGGTATGTGTCCAACTCCTAGAAATAACTTCATGCCCCATCTCCCTTACTTCCAGCTAGTAAGGATCACATAATTCCTAACAAAGTTTTGACACAGATTCCCAATTCGGGCATTCAGAACATATAGCACGTTGCTGTAAGCAAGCACATTTTCATTCAAAGTTTCAAGTTACTATGTAGGAACAAGTTTGTATAGGTATTTCAAAGATGCCCAGAACTGAGCTAAACTTGGTATGTGTCCAACTCCTAGAAATAACTTCATGCGCCATCTCCCTTACTTCCAGCTAGTAAGGATCACATAATTCCTAACAAAGTTTTGACACAGATTGCCAATTCGGGCATTCAGAACATATAGCACGTTGCTTTAAGCAAGCACATTCTCATTCAAAGTTGCAAGTTACTATGTAGGAACAAGTTTGTATAGGTATTTCAAAGATGCCCAGAACTGAGCTAAACTTGGTATGTGTCCAACTCCTAGAAATAACTTCATGCCCCATCTCCCTTACTTCCAGCTAGTAAGGATCACATAATTCCTAACAAAGTTTTGACACAGATTCCCAATTCGGGCATTCAGAACATATAGCACGTTGTTGTAAGCAAGCACATTCTCATTCAAAGATGCAAGTTACTATGTAGGAACAAGTTTGTATAGGTATTTCAAAGATGCCCAGAACTGAGCTAAACTTGGTATGTGTCCAACTCCTAGAAATAACTTCATGCCCCATCTCCCTTACTTCCAGCTAGTAAGGATCACATAATTCCTAACAAAGTTTTGACATAGATTCCCAAATCGGGCATTCAGAACATATAGCACTTTGCTGTAAGCAAGCACATTCTCATTCAAAGATGCAAGTTACTATGTAGGAACAAGTTTGTATAGGTATTTCAAAGATGCCCAGAACTGAGCTAAACTTGGTATGTGTCCAACTCCTAGAAATAACTTCATGCCCCATCTCCCTTACTTCCAGCTAGTAAGGATCACATAATTCCTAACAAAGTTTTGACACAGATTCCCAATTCGGGCATTCAGAACATATAGCACGTTGCTGTAAGCAAGCAGATTCTCATTCAAAGTTGCAAGTTGCTATGTAGGAACAAGTTTGTATAGGTATTTCAAAGATGCCCAGAACTGAGCTAAACTTGGTATGTGTCCAACTCCTAGAAATAACTTCATGCCCCATCTCCCTTACTTTCAGCTAGTAAGGATCACATAATTCCTAACAAAGTTTTGACACAGATTCCCAATTCGGGCATTCAGAACATATAGCACGTTGCTGTAAGCAAGCAGATTCTCATTCAAAGATGCAAGTTACTATGTAGGAACAAGTTTGTATAGGTATTTCAAAGATGCCCAGAACTGAGCTAAACTTGGTATGTGTCCAACTCCTAGAAATAACTTCATGCCCCATCTCCCTTACTTCCAGCTAGTAAGGATCACATAATTCCTAACAAAGTTTTGACACAGATTGCCAATTCGGGCATTCAGAACATATAGCACGTTGCTGTAAGCAAGCACATTCTCATTCAAAGATGCAAGTTACTATGTAGGAACATGTTTGTATAGGTATTTCAAAGATGCCCGGAACTGAGCTAAACTTGGTATGTGTCCAACTCCTAGAAATAACTTCATGCCCCACCTCCCTTACTTCCAGCTAGTAAGGATCACATAATTCCTAACAAAATTTTGACACAGATTCCCAAATCGGTCATTCAGAACATATAGCACGTTGCTGCAAGCAAGCACATTCTCATTCAAAGTTGCAAGTTACTATTTAGGAACAAGTTTGTATAGGTATTTCAAAGATGCCCAGAACTGAGCTAAACTTGGTATGTGTCCAACTCCTAGAAATAACTTCATGCCCCATCTCCCTTACTTCCAGCTAGTAAGGATCACATAATTCCTAACAAAGTTTTGACACAGATTCCCAATTCGGACATTCAGAACATATAGCACGTTGCTGCAAGCAAGCACATTCTCATTCAAAGTTGCAAGTTACTATGTAGGAACAAGTTTGTATAGGTTTTTCAAAGATGCCCAGAACTGAGCTAAACTTGGTATGTGTCCAACTCCTAGAAATAACTTCATGCCCCATCTCCCTTACTTCCAGCTAGTAAGGATCACATAATTCCTAACAAAGTTTTGACACAGATTCCCAATGCGGGCATTCAGAACATATAGCACGTTGCTGTAGGCAAGCACAATCTCATTCAAAGTTGCAAGTTACTATGTAGGAACAAGTTTGTATAGGCATTTCAAAGATGCACAGAACTGAGCTAAACTTGGTATGTGTCCAACTCCTAGAAATAACTTCATGCCCCATCTCCCTTACTTCCAGCTAGTAAGGATCACATAATTCCTAACAAAGTTTTGACACAGATTCCCAATTCGGGCATTCAGAACATATAGCACGTTGCTGTAAGCAAGCACATTCTCATTCAAAGATGCAAGTTACTATGTAGGAACAAGTTTGTATAGGTATTTCAAAGATGCCCAGAACTGAGCTAAACTTGGTATGTCTCCAACTCCAAGAAATAACTTCATGCCCCATCTCCCTTACTTCCAGCTAGTAAGGATCACATAATTCCTAACAAAGTTTTGACACAGATTCCCAATTCGGGACTGCAGAACATATAGCACGTTGCTGTAGGCAAGCACATTCTCATTCAAAGTTGCAAGTTACAATGTAGGAACAAGTTTGTATAGGTATTTCAAAGATGCCCAGAACTGAGCTAAACTTGGTATGTGTCCAACTCCTAGAAATAACTTCATGCCCCATCTCCCTTACTTCCAGCTAGTAAGGATCACATCATTCCTAACAAAGTTTTGACACAGATTCCCAATTCGGGCATTCAGAACATATAGCACGTTGCTGTAAGCAAGCACATTCTCATTCAAAGTTGCAAGTTACTATGTAGGAACAAGTTTGTATAGGTATTTCAAAGATGCCCAGAACTGAGCTAAACTTGGTATGTGTCCAACTCCTAGAAATAACTTCATGCCCCAACTCCCTTACTTCCAGCTAGTAAGGATCACATCATTCCTAACAAAGTTTTGACACAGATTCCCAATTCGGGCATTCAGAACATATAGCACGTTGCTGTAGGCAAGCACATTCTCATTCAAAGTTGCAAGTTACTATGTAGGAACAAGTTTGTATAGGTATTTCAAAGATGCCCAGAACTGAGCTAAACTTGGTATGTGTCCAACTCCTAGAAATAACTTCATGCCCCATCTCCCTTACTTCCAGCTATTAAGGATCACATAATTCCTAACAAAGTTTTGACACAGATTCCCAAATCGGGCATTCAGAACATATAGCACGTTGCTGCAAGCAAGCACATTCTCATTCAAAGTTGCAAATTACTATGTAGGAACAAGTTTGTATAGGTATTTCAAAGATGCCCAGAACTGAGCTAAACTTGGTATGTGTCCAACTCCTAGAAATAACTTCATGCCCCATCTCCCTTACTTCCAGCTAGTAAGGATCACATAATTCCTAACAAAGTTTTGACACAGATTCCCAATTCGGGCATTCAGAACATATAGCACGTTGCTGTAAGCAAGCACATTCTCATTCAAAGTTGCAAGTTACTATGTAGGAACAAGTTTGTATAGGTATTTCAAAGATGCCCAGAACTGAGCTAAACTTGGTATGTGTCCAACTCCTAGAAATAACTTCATGCCCCATCTCCCTTACTTCCAGCTAGTAAGGATCACATAATTCCTAACAAAGTTTTGACACAGATTCCCAATTCGGGCATTCAGAACATATAGCACGTTGCTGTAAGCAAGCACATTTTCATTCAAAGTTGCAAGTTACTATGTAGGAACAAGTTTGTATAGGTATTTCAAAGATGCCCAGAACTGAGCTAAACTTGGTATGTGTCCAACTCCTAGAAATAACTTCATGCCCCATCTCCCTTACTTCCAGCTAGTAAGGATCATATAATTCCTAACAAAGTTTTGACACAGATTCCCAATTCGGGCATTCAGAACATATAGCACGTTGCTGTAAGCAAGCACATTTTCATTCAAAGTTGCAAGTTACTATGTAGGAACAAGTTTGTATAGGTATTTCAAAGATGCCCAGAACTGAGCTAAACTTGGTATGTGTCCAACTCCTAGAAATAACTTCATGCCCCATCTCCCTTACTTCCAGCTAGTAAGGATCACATAATTCCTAACAAAGTTTTGACACAGATTCCCAATTCGGGCATTCAGAACATATAGCACGTTGCTGTAGGCAAGCACATTCTCATTCAAAGATGCAAGTTACTATGTAGGAACAAGTTTGTATAGGTATTTCAAAGATGCCCAGAACTGAGCTAAACTTGGTATGTCTCCAACTCCAAGAAATAACTTCATGCCCCATCTCCCTTACTTCCAGCTAGTAAGGATCACATAATTCCTAACAAAGTTTTGACACAGATTCCCAATTCGGGCATGCAGAACATATAGCACGTTGCTGTAGGCCAGCACATTCTCATTCAAAGTTGCAAGTTACTATGTAGGAACAAGTTTGTATAGGTATTTCAAAGATGCCCAGAACTGAGCTAAACTTGGTATGTGTCCAACTCCTAGAAATAACTTCATGCCCCATCTCCCTTACTTCCAGCTAGTAAGGATCACATAATTCCTAACAAAGTTTTGACACAGATTCCCAATTCGGGCATTCAGAACATATAGCACGTTGCTGTAAGCAAGCACATTCTCATTCAAAGTTGCAAGTTACTATGTAGAAACAAGTTTGTATAGGTATTTCAAAGATGCCCAGAACTGAGCTAAACTTGGTATGTGTCCAACTCCTAGAAATAACTTCATGCCCCATCTCCCTTACTTCCAGCTAGTAAGGATCACATCATTCCTAACAAAGTTTTGACACAGATTCCCAATTCGGGCATTCAGAACATATAGCACGTTGCTGTAAGCAAGCACATTCTCATTCAAAGATGCAAGTTACTATGTAGGAACAAGTTTGTATAGGTATTTCAAAGATGCCCAGAACTGAGCTAAACTTGGTATGTGTCCAACTCCTAGAAATACCTTCATGCCCCATTCCCTTACTTCCAGCTAGTAAGGATCACATAATTCCTAACAAAGTTTTGACACAGATTCCCAATTAAGGCATTCAGAACATATAGCACGTTGCTGCAAGCAAGCACATTCTCAATCAAAGTTGCAAGTTACTATGTAGGAACAAGTTTGTACAGGTATTTCAAAGATGCCCAGAACTGAGCTAAACTTGATATGTGTCCAACTCCTAGAAATACCTTCATGCCCCAACTCCCTTACTTCCATCTAGTAAGGATCACATAATTTCTAACAAAGTTTTGACACAGATTCCCTATTCGGGCATTCAGAACATATAGCACGTTGCTGTAAGCAAGCACATTCTCATTCAAAGTTGCAAGTTACTATGTAGGAACAAGTTTGTATAGGTATTTCAAAGATGCCCAGAACTGAGCTAAACGTTTTATGTCTCCAACTCCTAGAAATAACTTCATGCCCCATCTCCCTTACTTCCAGCTAGTAAGGATCACATAATTCCTAACAAAGTTTTGACACAGATTCCCAAATCGGGCATTCAGAACATATAGCACGTTGCTATAAGCAAGCACATTCTCATTCAAAGATGCAAGTTACTATGTAGGAACAAGTTTGTATAGGTATTTCAAAGATGCCCAGAACTGTGCTAAACTTGGTATGTGTCCAACTCCTAGAAATACCTTCATGCCCCAACTCCCTTACTTCCATCTAGTAAGGATCACATAATTCCTAACAAAGTTTTGACACAGATTCCCAATTCGGGCATTCAGAACACATAGCACGTTGCTGTAAGCAAGCACATTCTCATTCAAAGATGCAAGTTACTATGTAGGAACAAGTTTGTATAGGTATTTCAAAGATGCCCAGAACTGAGCTAAACTTGGTATGTGTCCAACTCCTAGAAATAACTTCATGCCCCATCTCCCATACTTCCAGCTAGTAAGGATCACATAATTCCTAACAAAGTTTTGACACAAATTCCCAATTCGGGCATTCAGAACATATAGCACGTTGCTGTAAGCAAGCACATTCTCATTGAAAGTTGCAAGTTACTATGTAGGAACAAGTTTGTATAGGTATTTCAAAGATGCCCAGAACTGTGCTAAACTTGGTATGTGTCCAACTCCTAGAAATACCTTCATGCCCCAACTCCCTTACTTCCAGCTCGTAAGGATCACATAATTCCTAACAAATTTTGACACAGATTCACAATTCGGGCATTCAGAACATATAGCACGTTGCTGTAAGCAAGCACATTCTCATTCAAAGTTGCAAGTTACTATGTAGGAACAAGTTTGTATAGGTATTTCAAAGATGCCCAGAACTGTGCTAAACTTGGTATGTGTCCAACTCCTAGAAATACCTTCATGCCCCAACTCCCTTACTTCCATCTAGTAAGGATCACATAATTCCTAACAAAGTTTTGACACAGATTCCCAATTCGGGCATTCAGAACATATAGCACGTTGCTGTAAGCAAGCACATTCTCATTCAAAGTTGCAAGTTACTATGTAGTAACAAGTTTGTATAGGTATTTCAAAGATACCCAGAACTGAGCTAAACGTTGTATCTCTCCAACTCCTAGAAATAACTTCATGCCCCATCACCCTTACTTCCAGCTAGTAAGGATCACATAATTCCTAACAAAGTTTTGACACAGATTTCCAATTCGGGCATTCAGAACATATGGCTCGTTGCTGTAAGCAAGCACATTCTCATTCAAAGTTGCAAGTTACTATGTAGGAACAAGTTTGTATAGATATTTCAAAGATGCCCAGAACTGAGCTAAACTTGGTATGTGTCCAACTCCTAGAAATAACTTCATGCCCCTTGTCCCTTGCTTCCAGCTAGTAAGGATCACATAATTCCTAACAAAGTTGTGACACAGATTCCCAATTCGGGCATTCAGAACATATAGCACGTTGCTGTAAGCAAGCACATTCTCATTCAAAGTTGCAAGTTACTATGTAGGAACAAGTTTGTATAGGTATTTCAAAGATGCCCAGAACTGAGCTAAACTTGGTATGTGTCCAACTCCTAGAAATAACTTCATGCCCCATCTCCCTTACTTCCAGCTAGTAAGGATAACATAATTCCTAACAAAGTTTTGACACAGATTCCCTTTTCGGGCATTCAGAGCATATAGCTTGCTGTAAGCAAGCACATTCTCATTCAAAGTTGCAAGTTACTATGTAGGAACAAGTTTGTATAGGTATTTCTAAGATGCCCAGAACTGTGCTAAACTTGGTTTGTGTCCAACTCCTAGAAATACCTTCATGCCCCAACAACCTTACTTCCAGCTAGTAAGGATCACATAATTCCTAACAAATTTTGACACAGATTCCTAATTCGGGCATTCAGAACATATACCACGTTGCTGTAAGCAAGCACATTCTCATTGAAAGTTGCAAGTTACTATGTAGGAACAAGTTTGTATAGGTATTTCAAAGATGCCCAGAACTGTGCTAAACATGGTATGTGTCCAACTCCTAGAAATACCTTCATGCCCCAACTCCCTTACTTCCATCTAGTAAGGATCACATAATTCCTAACAAAGTTTTGACACAGATTCCCAATTCGGGCATTCAGAACACATAGCACGTTGCTGTAAGCAAGCACATTCTCATTCAAAGATGCAAGTTACTATGTAGGAACAAGTTTGTATAGGTATTTCAAAGATGCCCAGAACTGAGCTAAACTTGGTATGTGTCCAACTCCTAGAAATACCTTCATGCCCCATTCCCTTACTTCCAGCTAGTAAGGATCACATAATTCCTAACAAAGTTTTGACACAGATTCCCAATTAAGGCATTCAGAACATATAGCACGTTGCTGCAAGCAAGCACATTCTCAATCAAAGTTGCAAGTTACTATGTAGGAACAAGTTTGTACAGGTATTTCAAAGATGCCCAGAACTGAGCTAAACTTGATATGTGTCCAACTCCTAGAAATACCTTCATGCCCCAACTCCCTTACTTCCATCTAGTAAGGATCACATAATTCCTAACAAAGTTTTGACACAGATTCCCAATTCGGGCATTCAGAACACATAGCACGTTGCTGTAAGCAAGCACATTCTCATTCAAAGATGCAAGTTACTATGTAGGAACAAGTTTGTATAGGTATTTCAAAGATGCCCAGAACTGAGCTAAACTTGGTATGTGTCCAACTCCTAGAAATAACTTCATGCCCCATCTTCCATACTTCCAGCTAGTAAGGATCACATAATTCCTAACAAAGTTTTGACACAAATTCCCAATTCGGGCATTCAGAACATATAGCACGTTGCTGTAAGCAAGCACATTCTCATTGAAAGTTGCAAGTTACTATGTAGGAACAAGTTTGTATAGGTATTTCAAAGATGCCCAGAACTGTGCTAAACTTGGTATGTGTCCAACTCCTAGAAATACCTTCATGCCCCAACTCCCTTACTTCCAGCTCGTAAGGATCACATAATTCCTAACAAATTTTGACACAGATTCACAATTCGGGCATTCAGAACATATAGCACGTTGCTGTAAGCAAGCACATTCTCATTCAAAGTTGCAAGTTACTATGTAGGAACAAGTTTGTATAGGTATTTCAAAGATGCCCAGAACTGTGCTAAACTTGGTATGTGTCCAACTCCTAGAAATACCTTCATGCCCCAACTCCCTTACTTCCATCTAGTAAGGATCACATAATTCCTAACAAAGTTTTGACACAGATTCCCAATTCGGGCATTCAGAACATATAGCACGTTGCTGTAAGCAAGCACATTCTCATTCAAAGTTGCAAGTTACTATGTAGGAACAAGTTTGTATAGGTATTTCAAAGATACCCAGAACTGAGCTAAACGTTGTATCTCTCCAACTCCTAGAAATAACTTCATGCCCCATCTCCCTTACTTCCAGCTAGTAAGGATCACATAATTCCTAACAAAGTTTTGACACAGATTTCCAATTCGGGCATTCAGAACATATGGCTCGTTGCTGTAAGCAAGCACATTCTCATTCAAAGTTGCAAGTTACTATGTAGGAACAAGTTTGTATAGATATTTCAAAGATGCCCAGAACTGAGCTAAACTTGGTATGTGTCCAACTCCTAGAAATAACTTCATGCCCCTTGTCCCTTGCTTCCAGCTAGTAAGGATCACATAATTCCTAACAAAGTTGTGACACAGATTCCCAATTCGGGCATTCAGAACATATAGCACGTTGCTGTAAGCAAGCACATTCTCATTCAAAGTTGCAAGTTACTATGTAGGAACAAGTTTGTATAGGTATTTCAAAGATGCCCAGAACTGAGCTAAACTTGGTATGTGTCCAACTCCTAGAAATAACTTCATGCCCCATCTCCCTTACTTCCAGCTAGTAAGGATAACATAATTCCTAACAAAGTTTTGACACAGATTCCCTTTTCGGGCATTCAGAGCATATAGCTTGCTGTAAGCAAGCACATTCTCATTCAAAGTTGCAAGTTACTATGTAGGAACAAGTTTGTATAGGTATTTCTAAGATGCCCAGAACTGTGCTAAACTTGGTTTGTGTCCAACTCCTAGAAATACCTTCATGCCCCAACAACCTTACTTCCAGCTAGTAAGGATCACATAATTCCTAACAAATTTTGACACAGATTCCTAATTCGGGCATTCAGAACATATACCACGTTGCTGTAAGCAAGCACATTCTCATTGAAAGTTGCAAGTTACTATGTAGGAACAAGTTTGTATAGGTATTTCAAAGATGCCCAGAACTGTGCTGAACTTGGTATGTGTCCAATTCCTAGAAATACCTTCATGCCCCAACTCCCTTACTTCCATCTAGTAAGGATCACATAATTCCTAACAAAGTTTTGACACAGATTCCCAATTCGGGCATTCAGAACACATAGCACGTTGCTGTAAGCAAGCACATTCTCATTCAAAGATGCAAGTTACTATGTAGGAACAAGTTTGTATAGGTATTTCAAAGATGCCCAGAACTGAGCTAAACTTGGTATGTGTCCAACTCCTAGAAATACCTTCATGCCCCATTCCCTTACTTCCAGCTAGTAAGGATCACATAATTCCTAACAAAGTTTTGACACAGATTCCCAATTAAGGCATTCAGAACATATAGCACGTTGCTGCAAGCAAGCACATTCTCAATCAAAGTTGCAAGTTACTATGTAGGAACAAGTTTGTACAGGTATTTCAAAGATGCCCAGAACTGAGCTAAACTTGATATGTGTCCAACTCCTAGAAATACCTTCATGCCCCAACTCCCTTACTTCCATCTAGTAAGGATCACATAATTTCTAACAAAGTTTTGACACAGATTCCCTATTCGGGCATTCAGAACATATAGCACGTTGCTGTAAGCAAGCACATTCTCATTCAAAGTTGCAAGTTACTATGTAGGAACAAGTTTGTATAGGTATTTCAAAGATGCCCAGAACTGAGCTAAACGTTGTATGTCTCCAACTCCTAGAAATAACTTCATGCCCCATCTCCCTTACTTCCAGCTAGTAAGGATCACATAATTCCTAACAAAGTTTTGACACAGATTCCCAAATCGGGCATTCAGAACATATAGCACGTTGCTATAAGCAAGCACATTCTCATTCAAAGTTGCAAGTTACTATGTAGGAACAAGTTTGTATAGGTATTTCAAAGATGCCCAGAACTGAGCTAAACTTGCTATGTGTCCAACTCCTAGAAACACCTTCATGCCCCAGCTCCCTTACTTCCAGCTAGTAAGTATCACATAATTCCTAACAAAGTTTTGACACAGATTCCCAATTCGGGCAGTCAGAACATATAGCACGTTGCTGTAAGCAAGCACATTCTCATTCAAAGTTGGAAGTTACTATGTAGGAACAAGTTTGTATAGGTATTTCAAAGATGCCCAGAACTGAGCTAAACTTGGTATGTCTCCAACTCGTAGAAATAACTTCATGCCCCATCTCCCTTACCTCCAGCTAGTAAGGATCACATAATTCCTAACAAAGTTTTGACACAGATTCCCAATTAAGGCATTCAGAACATATAGCACGTTGCTGCAAGCAAGCACATTCTCAATCAAAGTTGCAAGTTACTATGTAGGAACAAGTTTGTACAGGTATTTCAAAGATGCCCAGAACTGAGCTAAACTTGATATGTGTCCAACTCCTAGAAATACCTTCATGCCCCAACTCCCTTACTTCCATCTAGTAAGGATCACATAATTTCTAACAAAGTTTTGACACAGATTCCCTATTCGGGCATTCAGAACATATAGCACGTTGCTGTAAGCAAGCACATTCTCATTCAAAGTTGCAAGTTACTATGTAGGAACAAGTTTGTATAGGTATTTCAAAGATGCCCAGAACTGAGCTAAACGTTGTATGTCTCCAACTCCTAGAAATAACTTCATGCCCCATCTCCCTTACTTCCAGCTAGTAAGGATCACATAATTCCTAACAAAGTTTTGACACAGATTCCCAAATCGGGCATTCAGAACATATAGCACGTTGCTATAAGCAAGCACATTCTCATTCAAAGATGCAAGTTACTATGTAGGAACAAGTGTGTATAGGTATTTCAAAGATGCCCAGAACTGAGCTAAACTTGGTATGTGTCCAACTCCTAGAAATAACTTCATGCCCCATCTCCCTTACTTCCAGCTAGTAAGGATCACATAATTCCTAACAAAGTTTTGACACAGATTCCCAATTCGGGCATTCAGAACATATAGCACGTTGCTCTAAGAATGCACATTCTCATTCAAAGTTGCAAGTTACTATGTAGGAACAAGTTTGTATAGGTATTTCAAAGATGCCCAGAACTGAGCTAAACTTGGTATGTGTCCAACTCCTAGAAATAACTTCATGCCCCATCTCCCTTACTTCCAGCTAGTAAGGATCACATAATTCCTAACAAATTTTGACACAGATTCCCAATTCGGGCATTCAGAACATATAGCACGTTGCTGTAAGCAAGCACATTCTCATTCAAAGATGCAAGTTACTATGTAGGAACAAGTTTGTATAGGTATTTTAAAGATGCCCAGAACTGTGCTAAACTTGGTATGTGTCCAACTCCTAGAAATACCTTCATGCCCCAACTCCCTTACTTCCATCTAGTAAGGATCACATAATTCCTAACAAAGTTTTGACACAGATTCCCAATTCGGGCATTCAGAACACATAGCACGTTGCTGTAAGCAAGCACATTCTCATTCAAAGATGCAAGTTACTATGTAGGAACAAGTTTGTATAGGTATTTCAAAGATGCCCAGAACTGAGCTAAACTTGGTATGTGTCCAACTCCTAGAAATAACTTCATGCCCCATCTCCCATACTTCCAGCTAGTAAGGATCACATAATTCCTAACAAAGTTTTGACACAAATTCCCAATTCGGGCATTCAGAACATATAGCACGTTGCTGTAAGCAAGCACATTCTCATTGAAAGTTGCAAGTTACTATGTAGGAACAAGTTTGTATAGGTATTTCAAAGATGCCCAGAACTGTGCTAAACTTGGTATGTGTCCAACTCCTAGAAATACCTTCATGCCCCAACTCCCTTACTTCCAGCTCGTAAGGATCACATAATTCCTAACAAATTTTGACACAGATTCACAATTCGGGCATTCAGAACATATAGCACGTTGCTGTAAGCAAGCACATTCTCATTCAAAGTTGCAAGTTACTATGTAGGAACAAGTTTGTATAGGTATTTCAAAGATGCCCAGAACTGTGCTAAACTTGGTATGTGTCCAACTCCTAGAAATACCTTCATGCCCCAACTCCCTTACTTCCATCTAGTAAGGATCACATAATTCCTAACAAAGTTTTGACACAGATTCCCAATTCGGGCATTCAGAACATATAGCACGTTGCTGTAAGCAAGCACATTCTCATTCAAAGTTGCAAGTTACTATGTAGGAACAAGTTTGTATAGGTATTTCAAAGATACCCAGAACTGAGCTAAACGTTGTATCTCTCCAACTCCTAGAAATAACTTCATGCCCCATCACCCTTACTTCCAGCTAGTAAGGATCACATAATTCCTAACAAAGTTTTGACACAGATTTCCAATTCGGGCATTCAGAACATATGGCTCGTTGCTGTAAGCAAGCACATTCTCATTCAAAGTTGCAAGTTACTATGTAGGAACAAGTTTGTATAGATATTTCAAAGATGCCCAGAACTGAGCTAAACTTGGTATGTGTCCAACTCCTAGAAATAACTTCATGCCCCTTGTCCCTTGCTTCCAGCTAGTAAGGATCACATAATTCCTAACAAAGTTGTGACACAGATTCCCAATTCGGGCATTCAGAACATATAGCACGTTGCTGTAAGCAAGCACATTCTCATTCAAAGTTGCAAGTTACTATGTAGGAACAAGTTTGTATAGGTATTTCAAAGATGCCCAGAACTGAGCTAAACTTGGTATGTGTCCAACTCCTAGAAATAACTTCATGCCCCATCTCCCTTACTTCCAGCTAGTAAGGATAACATAATTCCTAACAAAGTTTTGACACAGATTCCCTTTTCGGGCATTCAGAGCATATAGCTTGCTGTAAGCAAGCACATTCTCATTCAAAGTTGCAAGTTACTATGTAGGAACAAGTTTGTATAGGTATTTCTAAGATGCCCAGAACTGTGCTAAACTTGGTTTGTGTCCAACTCCTAGAAATACCTTCATGCCCCAACAACCTTACTTCCAGCTAGTAAGGATCACATAATTCCTAACAAATTTTGACACAGATTCCTAATTCGGGCATTCAGAACATATACCACGTTGCTGTAAGCAAGCACATTCTCATTGAAAGTTGCAAGTTACTATGTAGGAACAAGTTTGTATAGGTATTTCAAAGATGCCCAGAACTGTGCTAAACTTGGTATGTGTCCAACTCCTAGAAATACCTTCATGCCCCAACTCCCTTACTTCCATCTAGTAAGGATCACATAATTCCTAACAATGTTTTGACACCGATTCCCAATTCGGGCATTCAGAACACATAGCACGTTGCTGTAAGCAAGCACATTCTCATTCAAAGATGCAAGTTACTATGTAGGAACAAGTTTGTATAGGTATTTCAAAGATGCCCAGAACTGAGCTAAACTTGGTATGTGTCCAACTCCTAGAAATACCTTCATGCCCCATTCCCTTACTTCCAGCTAGTAAGGATCACATAATTCCTAACAAAGTTTTGACACAGATTCCCAATTAAGGCATTCAGAACATATAGCACGTTGCTGCAAGCAAGCACATTCTCAATCAAAGTTGCAAGTTACTATGTAGGAACAAGTTTGTACAGGTATTTCAAAGATGCCCAGAACTGAGCTAAACTTGATATGTGTCCAACTCCTAGAAATACCTTCATGCCCCAACTCCCTTACTTCCATCTAGTAAGGATCACATAATTTCTAACAAAGTTTTGACACAGATTCCCTATTCGGGCATTCAGAACATATAGCACGTTGCTGTAAGCAAGCACATTCTCATTCAAAGTTGCAAGTTACTATGTAGGAACAAGTTTGTATAGGTATTTCAAAGATGCCCAGAACTGAGCTAAACGTTGTATGTCTCCAACTCCTAGAAATAACTTCATGCCCCATCTCACTTACTTCCAGCTAGTAAGGATCACATAATTCCTAACAAAGTTTTGACACAGATTCCCAAATCGGGCATTCAGAACATATAGCACGTTGCTATAAGCAAGCACATTCTCATTCAAAGTTGCAAGTTACTATGTAGGAACAAGTTTGTATAGGTATTTCAAAGATGCCCAGAACTGAGCTAAACTTGGTATGTGTCCAACTCCTAGAAATAACTTCATGCCCCATCTCCCTTACTTCCAGCTAGTAAGGATCACATAATTCCTAACAAATTTTGACACAGATTCCCAATTCGGGCATTCAGAACATATAGCACGTTGCTGTAAGCAAGCACATTCTCATTCAAAGATGCAAGTTACTATGTAGGAACAAGTTTGTATAGGTATTTCAAAGATGCCCAGAACTGTGCTAAACTTGGTATGTGTCCAACTCCTAGAAATACCTTCATGCCCCAACTCCCTTACTTCCATCTAGTAAGGATCACATAATTCCTAACAAAGTTTTGACACAGATTCCCAATTCGGGCATTCAGAACACATAGCACGTTGCTGTAAGCAAGCACATTCTCATTCAAAGATGCAAGTTACTATGTAGGAACAAGTTTGTATAGGTATTTCAAAGATGCCCAGAACTGAGCTAAACTTGGTATGTGTCCAACTCCTAGAAATAACTTCATGCCCCATCTCCCATACTTCCAGCTAGTAAGGATCACATAATTCCTAACAAAGTTTTGACACAAATTCCCAATTCGGGCATTCAGAACATATAGCACGTTGCTGTAAGCAAGCACATTCTCATTGAAAGTTGCAAGTTACTATGTAGGAACAAGTTTGTATAGGTATTTCAAAGATGCCCAGAACTGTGCTAAACTTGGTATGTGTCCAACTCCTAGAAATACCTTCATGCCCCAACAACCTTACTTCCAGCTAGTAAGGATCACATAATTCCTAACAAATTTTGACACAGATTCCTAATTCGGGCATTCAGAACATATACCACGTTGCTGTAAGCAAGCACATTCTCATTCAAAGTTGCAAGTTACTATGTAGGAACAAGTTTGTATAGGTATTTCAAAGATGCCCAGAACTGTGCTAAACTTGGTATGTGTCCAACTCCTAGAAATACCTTCATGCCCCAACTCCCTTACTTCCATCTAGTAAGGATCACATAATTCCTAACAAAGTTTTGACACAGATTCCCAATTCGGGCATTCAGAACACATAGCACGTTGCTGTAAGCAAGCACATTCTCATTCAAAGATGCAAGTTACTATGTAGGAACAAGTTTGTATAGGAATTTCAAAGATGCCCAGAACTGAGCTAAACTTGGTATGTGTCCAACTCCTAGAAATACCTTCATGCCCCATTCCCTTACTTCCAGCTAGTAAGGATCACATAATTCCTAACAAAGTTTTGACACAGATTCCCAATTAAGGCATTCAGAACATATAGCACGTTGCTGCAAGCAAGCACATTCTCAATCAAAGTTGCAAGTTACTATGTAGGAACAAGTTTGTACAGGTATTTCAAAGATGCCCAGAACTGAGCTAAACTTGATATGTGTCCAACTCCTAGAAATACCTTCATGCCCCAACTCCCTTACTTCCATCTAGTAAGGATCACATAATTTCTAACAAAGTTTTGACACAGATTCCCTATTCGGGCATTCAGAACATATAGCACGTTGCTGTAAGCAAGCACATTCTCATTCAAAGTTGCAAGTTACTATGTAGGAACAAGTTTGTATAGGTATTTCAAAGATGCCCAGAACTGAGCTAAACGTTGTATGTCTCCAACTCCTAGAAATAACTTCATGCCCCATCTCACTTACTTCCAGCTAGTAAGGATCACATAATTCCTAACAAAGTTTTGACACAGATTCCCAAATCGGGCATTCAGAACATATAGCACGTTGCTATAAGCAAGCACATTCTCATTCAAAGTTGCAAGTTACTATGTAGGAACAAGTTTGTATAGGTATTTCAAAGATGCCCAGAACTGAGCTAAACTTGGTATGTGTCCAACTCCTAGAAATAACTTCATGCCCCATCTCCCTTACTTCCAGCTAGTAAGGATCACATAATTCCTAACAAATTTTGACACAGATTCCCAATTCGGGCATTCAGAACATATAGCACGTTGCTGTAAGCAAGCACATTCTCATTCAAAGATGCAAGTTACTATGTAGGAACAAGTTTGTATAGGTATTTCAAAGATGCCCAGAACTGTGCTAAACTTGGTATGTGTCCAACTCCTAGAAATACCTTCATGCCCCAACTCCCTTACTTCCATCTAGTAAGGATCACATAATTCCTAACAAAGTTTTGACACAGATTCCCAATTCGGGCATTCAGAACACATAGCACGTTGCTGTAAGCAAGCACATTCTCATTCAAAGTTGCAAGTTACTATGTAGGAACAAGTTTGTATAGATATTTCAAAGATGCCCAGAACTGAGCTAAACTTGGTATGTGTCCAACTCCTAGAAATAACTTCATGCCCCTTGTCCCTTGCTTCCAGCTAGTAAGGATCACATAATTCCTAACAAAGTTGTGACACAGATTCCCAATTCGGGCATTCAGAACATATAGCACGTTGCTGTAAGCAAGCACATTCTCATTCAAAGTTGCAAGTTACTATGTAGGAACAAGTTTGTATAGGTATTTCAAAGATGCCCAGAACTGAGCTAAACTTGGTATGTGTCCAACTCCTAGAAATAACTTCATGCCCCATCTCCCTTACTTCCAGCTAGTAAGGATAACATAATTCCTAACAAAGTTTTGACACAGATTCCCTTTTCGGGCATTCAGAGCATATAGCTTGCTGTAAGCAAGCACATTCTCATTCAAAGTTGCAAGTTACTATGTAGGAACAAGTTTGTATAGGTATTTCTAAGATGCCCAGAACTGTGCTAAACTTGGTTTGTGTCCAACTCCTAGAAATACCTTCATGCCCCAACAACCTTACTTCCAGCTAGTAAGGATCACATAATTCCTAACAAATTTTGACACAGATTCCTAATTCGGGCATTCAGAACATATACCACGTTGCTGTAAGCAAGCACATTCTCATTGAAAGTTGCAAGTTACTATGTAGGAACAAGTTTGTATAGGTATTTCAAAGATGCCCAGAACTGTGCTAAACTTGGTATGTGTCCAACTCCTAGAAATACCTTCATGCCCCAACTCCCTTACTTCCATCTAGTAAGGATCACATAATTCCTAACAAAGTTTTGACACAGATTCCCAATTCGGGCATTCAGAACACATAGCACGTTGCTGTAAGCAAGCACATTCTCATTCAAAGATGCAAGTTACTATGTAGGAACAAGTTTGTATAGGTATTTCAAAGATGCCCAGAACTGAGCTAAACTTGGTATGTGTCCAACTCCTAGAAATACCTTCATGCCCCATTCCCTTACTTCCAGCTAGTAAGGATCACATAATTCCTAACAAAGTTTTGACACAGATTCCCAATTAAGGCATTCAGAACATATAGCACGTTGCTGCAAGCAAGCACATTCTCAATCAAAGTTGCAAGTTACTATGTAGGAACAAGTTTGTACAGGTATTTCAAAGATGCCCAGAACTGAGCTAAACTTGATATGTGTCCAACTCCTAGAAATACCTTCATGCCCCAACTCCCTTACTTCCATCTAGTAAGGATCACATAATTTCTAACAAAGTTTTGACACAGATTCCCTATTCGGGCATTCAGAACATATAGCACGTTGCTGTAAGCAAGCACATTCTCATTCAAAGTTGCAAGTTACTATGTAGGAACAAGTTTGTATAGGTATTTCAAAGATGCCCAGAACTGAGCTAAACGTTGTATGTCTCCAACTCCTAGAAATAACTTCATGCCCCATCTCACTTACTTCCAGCTAGTAAGGATCACATAATTCCTAACAAAGTTTTGACACAGATTCCCAAATCGGGCATTCAGAACATATAGCACGTTGCTATAAGCAAGCACATTCTCATTCAAAGTTGCAAGTTACTATGTAGGAACAAGTTTGTATAGGTATTTCAAAGATGCCCAGAACTGAGCTAAACTTGCTATGTGTCCAACTCCTAGAAACACCTTCATGCCCCAGCTCCCTTACTTCCAGCTAGTAAGGATCACATAATTCCTAACAAAGTTTTGACACAGATTCCCAATTCGGGCAGTCAGAACATATAGCACGTTGCTGTAAGCAAGCACATTCTCATTCAAAGTTGGAAGTTACTATGTAGGAACAAGTTTGTATAGGTATTTCAAAGATGCCCAGAACTGTGCTAAACTTGGTATGTGTCCAACTCCTAGAAATACCTTCATGCCCCAACTCCCTTACTTCCATCTAGTAAGGATCACATAATTCCTAACAAAGTTTTGACACAGATTCCCAATTCGGGCATTCAGAACACATAGCACGTTGCTGTAAGCAAGCACATTCTCATTCAAAGATGCAAGTTACTATGTAGGAACAAGTTTGTATAGGTATTTCAAAGATGCCCAGAACTGAGCTAAACTTGGTATGTGTCCAACTCCTAGAAATAACTTCATGCCCCATCTCCCATACTTCCAGCTAGTAAGGATCACATAATTCCTAACAAAGTTTTGACACAAATTCCCAATTCGGGCATTCAGAACATATAGCACGTTGCTGTAAGCAAGCACATTCTCATTGAAAGTTGCAAGTTACTATGTAGGAACAAGTTTGTATAGGTATTTCAAAGATGCCCAGAACTGTGCTAAACTTGGTATGTGTCCAACTCCTAGAAATACCTTCATGCCCCAACTCCCTTACTTCCAGCTCGTAAGGATCACATAATTCCTAACAAATTTTGACACAGATTCACAATTCGGGCATTCAGAACATATAGCACGTTGCTGTAAGCAAGCACATTCTCATTCAAAGTTGCAAGTTACTATGTAGGAACAAGTTTGTATAGGTATTTCAAAGATGCCCAGAACTGTGCTAAACTTGGTATGTGTCCAACTCCTAGAAATACCTTCATGCCCCAACTCCCTTACTTCCATCTAGTAAGGATCACATAATTCCTAACAAAGTTTTGACACAGAATCCCAATTCGGGCATTCAGAACATATAGCACGTTGCTGTAAGCAAGCACATTCTCATTCAAAGTTGCAAGTTACTATGTAGGAACAAGTTTGTATAGGTATTTCAAAGATACCCAGAACTGAGCTAAACGTTGTATCTCTCCAACTCCTAGAAATAACTTCATGCCCCATCTCCCTTACTTCCAGCTAGTAAGGATCACATAATTCCTAACAAAGTTTTGACACAGATTTCCAATTCGGGCATTCAGAACATATGGCTCGTTGCTGTAAGCAAGCACATTCTCATTCAAAGTTGCAAGTTACTATGTAGGAACAAGTTTGTATAGATATTTCAAAGATGCCCAGAACTGAGCTAAACTTGGTATGTGTCCAACTCCTAGAAATAACTTCATGCCCCTTGTCCCTTGCTTCCAGCTAGTAAGGATCACATAATTCCTAACAAAGTTGTGACACAGATTCCCAATTCGGGCATTCAGAACATATAGCACGTTGCTGTAAGCAAGCACATTCTCATTCAAAGTTGCAAGTTACTATGTAGGAACAAGTTTGTATAGGTATTTCAAAGATGCCCAGAACTGAGCTAAACTTGGTATGTGTCCAACTCCTAGAAATAACTTCATGCCCCATCTCCCTTACTTCCAGCTAGTAAGGATAACATAATTCCTAACAAAGTTTTGACACAGATTCCCTTTTCGGGCATTCAGAGCATATAGCTTGCTGTAAGCAAGCACATTCTCATTCAAAGTTGCAAGTTACTATGTAGGAACAAGTTTGTATAGGTATTTCTAAGATGCCCAGAACTGTGCTAAACTTGGTTTGTGTCCAACTCCTAGAAATACCTTCATGCCCCAACAACCTTACTTCCAGCTAGTAAGGATCACATAATTCCTAACAAAATTTGACACAGATTCCTAATTCGGGCATTCAGAACATATACCACGTTGCTGTAAGCAAGCACATTCTCATTGAAAGTTGCAAGTTACTATGTAGGAACAAGTTTGTATAGGTATTTCAAAGATGCCCAGAACTGTGCTGAACTTGGTATGTGTCCAATTCCTAGAAATACCTTCATGCCCCAACTCCCTTACTTCCATCTAGTAAGGATCACATAATTCCTAACAAAGTTTTGACACAGATTCCCAATTCGGGCATTCAGAACACATAGCACGTTGCTGTAAGCAAGCACATTCTCATTCAAAGATGCAAGTTACTATGTAGGAACAAGTTTGTATAGGTATTTCAAAGATGCCCAGAACTGAGCTAAACTTGGTATGTGTCCAACTCCTAGAAATACCTTCATGCCCCATTCCCTTACTTCCAGCTAGTAAGGATCACATAATTCCTAACAAAGTTTTGACACAGATTCCCAATTAAGGCATTCAGAACATATAGCACGTTGCTGCAAGCAAGCACATTCTCAATCAAAGTTGCAAGTTACTATGTAGGAACAAGTTTGTACAGGTACTTCAAAGATGCCCAGAACTGAGCTAAACTTGATATGTGTCCAACTCCTAGAAATACCTTCATGCCCCAACTCCCTTACTTCCATCTAGTAAGGATCACATAATTTCTAACAAAGTTTTGACACAGATTCCCTATTCGGGCATTCAGAACATATAGCACGTTGCTGTAAGCAAGCACATTCTCATTCAAAGTTGCAAGTTACTATGTAGGAACAAGTTTGTATAGGTATTTCAAAGATGCCCAGAACTGAGCTAAACGTTGTATGTCTCCAACTCCTAGAAATAACTTCATGCCCCATCTCCCTTACTTCCAGCTAGTAAGGATCACATAATTCCTAACAAAGTTTTGACACAGATTCCCAAATCGGGCATTCAGAACATATAGCACGTTGCTATAAGCAAGCACATTCTCATTCAAAGTTGCAAGTTACTATGTAGGAACAAGTTTGTATAGGTATTTCAAAGATGCCCAGAACTGAGCTAAACTTGCTATGTGTCCAACTCCTAGAAACACCTTCATGCCCCAGCTCCCTTACTTCCAGCTAGTAAGTATCACATAATTCCTAACAAAGTTTTGACACAGATTCCCAATTCGGGCAGTCAGAACATATAGCACGTTGCTGTAAGCAAGCACATTCTCATTCAAAGTTGGAAGTTACTATGTAGGAACAAGTTTGTATAGGTATTTCAAAGATGCCCAGAACTGAGCTAAACTTGGTATGTCTCCAACTCGTAGAAATAACTTCATGCCCCATCTCCCTTACCTCCAGCTAGTAAGGATCACATAATTCCTATCAAAGTTTTGACACAGATTGCCAATTCGGGCATTCAGAACATATAGCACGTTGCTGTAAGCAAGCACATTCTCATTCAAAGTTGCAAGTTACTATGTAGGAACAAGTTTGTATAGGTATTTCAAAGATGCCCAGAACTGTGCTAAACTTGGTATGTGTCCAACTCCTAGAAATACCTTCATGCCCCAACTCCCTTACTTCCATCTAGTAAGGATCACATAATTCCTAACAAAGTTTTGACACAGATTCCCAATTCGGGCATTCAGAACATATAGCACGTTGCTGCAAGCAAGCACATTCTCATTCAAAGTTGCAAGTTACTATGTAGGAACAAGTTTGTATAGGTATTTCAAAGATGCCCAGAACTGAGCTAAACTTGGTATGTGTCCAAATTCAAGAAATAACTTCATGCTCCATCTCCCTTACTTCCAGCTTGTAAGGATCACATAATTCCTAACAAAGTTTTGACACAGATTCCCAATTCGGGCATTCAGAACATATAGCACGTTGCTGTAAGCAAGCACATTCTCATTCAAAGTTGCAAGTTACTATGTAGGAACAAGTTTGTATAGGTATTTCAAAGATGCCCAGAACTGAGCTAAACTTGGTATGTGTCCAACTCCTAGAAATAACTTCATGCCCCATCTCCCTTACTTCCAGCTAGTAAGGATCACATAATTCCTAACAAAGATTTGACACAGATTCCCAATTCGGGCATTCAGAATCTATAGCACGTTGCTGTAAGCAAGCACATTTTCATTCAAAGATGCAAGTTACTATGTAGGAACAAGTTTGTATAGGTATTTCAAAGATGCCCAGAACTGAGCTAAACTTGGTATGTGTCCAACTCCTAGAAATAACTTCATGCCCCATCTCCCTTACTTCCAGCTAGTAAGGATCACATAATTCCTAACAAAGTTTAGACACAGATTCCCAATTCGGGCATTCAGAACATATAGCACGTGCTGTAAGCAAGCACATTCTCATTAAAGATGCAAGTTACTATGTAAGAACAAGTTTGTATAGGTATGTCAAAGATGCCCAGAACTGAGCTAAACTTGGTATGTGTCCAACTCCTAGAAATAACTTCATGCCCCATCTCCCTTACTTCCAGCTAGTAAGGATCACATAATTCCTAACAAAGTTTTGACACAGATTCCCAATTCGGGCATTCAGAACATATAGCACGTTGCTGTAAGCAAGCACATTCTCATTCAAAGTTGCAAGTTACTATGTAGGAACAAGTTTGTATAGGTATTTCATAGATGCCCAGAACTGAGCTAAACTTGGTATGTGTCCAACTCCTAGAAATAACTTCATGCCCCATCTCCCTTACTTCCAGCTAGTAAGGATCACATAATTCCTAACAAAGTTTTGACACAGATTCCCAATTCGGGCATTCAGAACATATAGCACGTTGCTGTAAGCAAGCACATTCTCATTCAAAGATGCAAGTTACTATGTAGGAACAAGTTTGTATAGGTATTTCAAAGATGCCCAGAACTGAGCTAAACTTGGTATGTGTCCAACACCTAGAAATAACTTCATGCCCCATCTCCCTTACTTCCAGCTAGTAAGGATCACATAATTCCTAACAAAGTTTTGACACAGATTGCCAATTCGGGCATTCAGAACATATAGCAAGTTGCTGTAAGCAAGCACATTCTCATTCAAAGTTGCAAGTTACTATGTAGGAACAAGTTTGTATAGGTATTTCAAAGATGCCCAGAACTGAGGTAAACTTGATATGTGTCCAACTCCTAGAAATAACTTCATGCCCCATCTCCCTTACTTCCAGCTAGTAAGGATCACATAATTCCTAACAAAGTTTTGACACAGATTCCCAATTCGGGCATTCAGAACATATAGCACGTTGCTGTAAGCAAGCACATTCTCATTCAAAGTTGCAAGTTACTATGTAGGAACAAGTTTGTATAGGTATTTCAAAGATGCCCAGAACTGAGCTAAACTTGGTATGTGTCCAACTCCTGGAAATAACTTCATGCCCCATCTCCCTTACTTCCAGCTAGTAAGGATCACATAATTCCTAACAAAGTTTTGACACAGATTGCCAATTCGGGCATTCAGAACATATAGCACGTTGCTGTAAGCAAGCAGATTCTCATTCAAAGATGCAAGTTACTATGTAGGAACAAGTTTGTATAGGTATTTCAAAGATGCCCAGAACTGAGCTAAACTTGGTATGTGTCCAACTCCTAGAAATAACTTCATGCCCCATCTGCCTTACTTCCAGCTAGTAAGGATCACATAATTCCTAACAAAGTTTTGACACAGATTCCCAATTCGGGCATTTAGAACATATAGCACGTTGCGGTAAGCAAGCAGATTCTCATTCAAAGATGCAAGTTACTATGTAGGAACAAGTTTGTATAGGTATTTCAAAGATGCCCAGAACTGAGCTAAACTTGGTATGTGTCCAACTCCTAGAAATAACTTCATGCCCCATCTCCCTTACTTCCAGCTAGTAAGGATGACATAATTCCTAACAAAGTTTTGACACAGATTGCCAATTCGGGCATTCAGAACATATAGCACGTTGCTGTAAGCAAGCACATTCTCATTCAAAGATGCAAGTTACTATGTAGGAACAAGTTTGTATAGGTCTTTCAAAGATGCCCAGAACTGAGCTAAACTTGGTATGTGTCCAACTCCTAGAAATAACTTCATGCTCCACCTCCCTTACTTCCAGCTAGTAAGGATCACATAATTCCTAACAAAGTTTTGACACAGATTCCCAATTCGGGCATTCAGAACATATAGCACGTTGCTGTAAGCAAGCACATTCTCATTCAAAGTTGCAAGTTACTATGTAGGAACAAGTTTGTATAGGTATTTCAAAGATGCCCAGAACTGAGCTAAACTTGGTATGTGTCCAACTCCTAGAAATAACTTCATGCCCCATCTCCCTTACTTCCAGCTAGTAAGGATCACATAATTCGTAACAAAGTTTTGACACAGATTCCCTATTCGGGCATTCAGAACATATAGCACGTTGCTGCAAGCAAGCACATTCTCATTCAAAGTTGCAAGTTACTATGTAGGAACAAGTTTGTATAGGCATTTCAAAGATGCCCAGAACTGAGCAAAACTTGGTATGTCTCCAACTCCAAGAAATAACTTCATGCCCCATCTCCCTTACTTCCAGCTAGTAAGGATCACATAATTCCTAACAAAGTTTTGACACAGATTCCCAATTCGGGCATTTAGAACATATAGCACGTTGCTGTAAGCAAGCACATTCTCATTCAAAGTTGCAAGTTACTATGTAGGAACAAGTTTGTATAGGTATTTAAAAGATGCCCAGTACTGAGCTAAACTTGGTATGTGTCCAACTCCAAGAAATAACTTCATGCCCCATCTCCCTTACTTCCAGATAGTAAGGATCACATAATTCCTAACAAAGTTTTGACACAGATTCCCTATTCGGGCATTCAGAACATATAGCACGTTGCTGTAAGCAAGCACATTTTCATTCAAAGTTGCAAGTTACTATGTAGGAACAAGTTTGTATAGGTATTTCAAAGATGCCCAGAACTGAGCTAAACTTGGTATGTGTCCAACTCCTAGAAATAACTTCATGCCCCATCTCCCTTACTTCCAGCTAGTAAGGATCACATAATTCCTAACAAAGTTTTGACACAGATTCCCAATTCGGGCATTCAGAACATATAGCACGTTGCTGTAAGCAAGCACATTTTCATTCAAAGTTGCAAGTTACTATGTAGGAACAAGTTTGTATAGATATTTCAAAGATGCCCAGAACTGAGCTAAACTTGATATGTGTCCAACTCCTAGAAATAACTTCATGCCCCATCTCCCTTACTTCCAGCTAGTAAGGATCACATAATTCCTAACAGTTTTGACACAGATTCCCAATTCGGGCATTCAGAACATATAGCACGTTGCTGTAAGCAAGCACATTCTCATTCAAAGATGCAAGTTACTATGTAGGAACAAGTTTGTATAGGTATTTCAAAGATGCCCAGAACTGAGCTAAACTTGGTATGTGTCCAACTCCTAGAAATAACTTCATGCCCCATCTCCCTTACTTCCAGCTAGTAAGGATCACATAATTCCTAACAAAGTTTTGACACAGATTGCCAATTCGGGCATTCAGAACATATAGCACGTTGCTGTAAGCAAGCACATTCTCATTCAAAGATGCAAGTTACTATGTAGGAACAAGTTTGTATAGGTATTTCAAAGATGCCCAGAACTGAGCTAAACTTGGTATGTGTCCAACTCCTAGAAATAACTTCATGCCCCATCTCCCTTACTTCCAGCTAGTAAGGATCACATAATTCGTAACAAAGTTTTGACACAGATTCCCTATTCGGGCATTCAGAACATATAGCACGTTGCTGCAAGCAAGCACATTCTCATTCAAAGTTGCAAGTTACTATGTAGGAACAAGTTTGTATAGGCATTTCAAAGATGCCCAGAACTGAGCAAAACTTGGTATGTCTCCAATTCCAAGAAATAACTTCATGCCCCATCTCCCTTACTTCCAGCTAGTAAGGATCACATATTTCCTAACAAAGTTTTGACACAGATTCCCAATTCGGGCATTTAGAACATATAGCACGTTGCTGTAAGCAAGCACATTCTCATTCAAAGTTGCAAGTTACTATGTAGGAACAAGTTTGTATAGGTATTTCAAAGATGCCCAGAACTGAGCTAAACTTGGTATGTGTCCAACTCCTAGAAATAACTTCATGCCCCATCTCCCTTACTTCCAGCTAGTAAGGATCGCATAATTCCTAACAAAGTTATGACACAGATTCACTATTCGGGCAAACAGAACATATAGCACGTTGCTGCAAGCAAGCACATTCTCATTCAAAGTTGCAAGTTACTATGTAGGAACAAGTTTGTATAGGTATTTCAAAGATGCCCAGAACTGAGCTAAACTTGGTATGTCTCCAACTCCAAGAAATAACTTCATGCCCCATCTCCCTTACTTCCAGCTAGTAAGGATCACATAATTCCTAACAAAGTTTTGACACAGATTCCCAATTCGGGCATTTAGAACATATAGCACGTTGCTGTAAGCAAGCACATTCTCATTCAAAGTTTCAAGTTACTATGTAGGAACAAGTTTGTATAGGTATTTCAAAGATGCCCAGAACTGAGCTAAACTTGGTATGTGTCCAACTTCTAGAAATAACTTCATGCCCCATCTCCCTTACTTCCAGCTAGTAAGGATCACATAATTCCTAACAAAGTTTTGACACAGATTCCCAATTCGGGCATTCAGAACATATAGCACGTTGCTGTAAGCAAGCACATTCTCATTCAAAGTTGCAAGTTACTATGTAGGAACAAGTTTGTATAGGTATTTCAAAGATGCCCAGAACTGAGCTAAACTTGGTATGTGTCCAACTCCTAGAAATAACTTCATGCCCCATCTCCCTTACTTCCAGCTAGTAAGGATCACATAATTCCTAACAAAGTTTTGACACAGATTCCCAATTCGGGCATTCAGAACATATAGCACGTTGCTGTAAGCAAGCACATTCTCATTCAAAGATGCAAGTTACTATGTAGGAACAAGTTTGTATAGGTATTTCAAAGATGCCCAGAACTGAGCTAAACTTGGTATGTGTCCAACTCCTAGAAATAACTTCATGCTCCACCTCCCTTACTTCCAGCTAGTAAGGATCACATAATTCCTAACAAAGTTTTGACACAGATTCCCAATTCGGGCATTCAGAACATATAGCACGTTGCTGTAAGCAAGCACATTTTCATTCAAAGTTGCAAGTTACTATGTAGGAACAAGTTTGTATAGGTATTTCAAAGATGCCCAGAACTGAGCTAAACTTGGTATGTGTCCAACTCCTAGAAATAACATCATGCCCCATCTCCCTTACTTCCAGCTAGTAAGGATCACATAATTCCTAACAAAGTTTTGACACAGATTGCAAATTCGGGTATTCAGACCATATAGCACGTTGCTGTAAGCAAGCACATTCTCATTCAAAGATGCAAGTTACTATGTAGGAACAAGTTTGTATAGGTATTTCAAAGATGCCCAGAACTGAGCTAAACTTGGTATGTGTCCAACTCCTAGAAATAACTTCATGCCCCATCTCCCTTACTTCCTGCTAGTAAGGATCGCATAATTCCTAACAAAGTTATGACACAGATTCACTATTCGGGCAAACAGAACATATAGCACGTTGCTGCAAGCAAGCACATTCTCATTCAAAGTTGCAAGTTACTATGTAGGAACAAGTTTGTATAGGTATTTCAAAGATGCCCAGAACTGAGCTAAACTTGGTATGTCTCCAACTCCAAGAAATATCTTCATGCCCCATCTCCCTTACTTCCAGCTAGTAAGGATCACATAATTCCTAACAAAGTTTTGACACAGATTCCCAATTCGGGCATTCAGAACATATAGCACGTTGCTGTAAGCAAGCACATTCTCATTCAAAGCTGCAAGTTACTATGTAGGAACAAGTTTGTATAGGTATTTCAAAGATGCCCAGAACTGAGCTAAACTTGGTATGTGTCCAACTCCTAGAAATAACTTCATGCCCCATCTCCCTTACTTCCAGCTAGTAAGGATCACATAATTCCTAACAAAGTTTTGACACAGATTCCCAATTCGGGCATTCAGAACATATAGCACGTTGCTGTAAGCAAGCACATTCTCATTCAAAGATGCAAGTTACTATGTAGGAACAAGTTTGTATAGGTATTTCAAAGATGCCCAGAACTGAGCTAAACTTGGTATGTGTCCAACTCCTAGAAATAACTTCATGCTCCATCTCCCTTACTTCCAGCTTGTAAGGATCACATAATTCCTAACAAAGTTTTGACACAGATTCCCAATTCGGGCATTCAGAACATATAGCACGTTGCTGTAAGCAAGCACATTCTCATTCAAAGTTGCAAGTTACTATGTAGGAACAAGTTTGTATAGGTATTTCAAAGATGCCCAGAACTGAGCTAAACTTGGTATGTGTCCAACTCCTAGAAATAACATCATGCCCCATCTACTTACTTCCACCTAGTAAGGATCACATAATTCCTAACAAAGTTTTGACACAGATTCCCAATTCGGGCATTCAGAACATATAGCACGTTGCTGTAAGCAAGCACATTCTCATTCAAAGTTGCAAGTTACTATGTAGGAACAAGTTTGTATAGGTATTTCAAAGATGCCCAGAACTGAGCTAAACTTGGTATGTGTCCAACTCCTAGAAATAACTTCATGCCCCATCTCCCTTACTTCCAGCTAGTAAGGATCACATAATTCCTAACAAAGTTTTGACACAGATTCCCAATTCGGGCATTCAGAACATATAGCACGTTGCTGTAAGCAAGCAGATTCTCATTCAAAGATGCAAGTTACTATGTAGGAACAAGTTTGTATAGGTATTTCAAAGATGCCCAGAACTGAGCTAAACTTGGTATGTGTCCAACTCCTAGAAATAACTTCATGCCCCATCTCCCTTACTTCCAGCTAGTAAGGATCACATAATTCCTAACAAAGTTTTGACACAGATTGCCAATTCGGGCATTCAGAACATATAGCACGTTGCTGTAAGCAAGCAGATTCTCATTCAAAGATGCAAGTTACTATGTAGGAACAAGTTTGTATAGGTATTTCAAAGATGCCCAGAACTGAGCTAAACTTGGTATGTGTCCAACTCCTAGAAATAACTTCATGCCCCATCTCCCTTACTTCCAGCTAGTAAGGATCACATAATTCCTAACAAAGTTTTGACACAGATTGCCAATTCGGGCATTCAGAACATATAGCACGTTGCTGTAAGCAAGCACATTCTCATTCAAAGATGCAAGTTACTATGTAGGAACAAGTTTGTATAGGTATTTCAAAGATGCCCAGAACTGAGCTAAACTTGGTATGTGTCCAACTCCTAGAAATAACTTCATGCTCCACCTCCCTTACTTCCAGCTAGTAAGGATCACATAATTCCTAACAAAGTTTTGACACAGATTCCCAATTCGGGCATTCAGAACATATAGCACGTTGCTGCAAGCAAGCACATTTTCATTCAAAGTTGCAAGTTACTATGTAGGAACAAGTTTGTATAGGTATTTCAAAGATGCCCAGAACTGAGCTAAACTTGGTATGTGTCCAACTCCTAGAAATAACTTCATGCCCCATCTCCCTTACTTCCAGCTAGTAAGGATCACATAATTCCTAACAAAGTTTTGACACAGATTCCCAATTCGGGCATTCAGAACATATAGCACGTTGCTGTAAGCAAGCACATTCTCATTCAAAGCTGAAAGTTACTATGTAGGAACAAGTTTGTAGAGGTATTTCAAAGATGCCCAGAACTGAGCTAAACTTGGTATGTGTCCAACTCCTAGAAATAACTTCATGCCCCATCTCCCTTACTTCCAGCTAGTAAGGATCACATAATTCCTAACAAAGTTTTGACACAGATTCCCAATTCGGGCATTCAGAACATATAGCACGTTGCTGTAAGCAAGCACATTCTCATTCAAAGATGCAAGTTACTATGTAGGAACAAGTTTGTATAGGTATTTCAAAGATGCCCAGAACTGAGCTAAACTTGGTATGTGTCCAACTCCTAGAAATAACTTCATGCCCCATCTCCCTTACTTCCAGCTAGTAAGGATCACATAATTCCTAACAAAGTTTTGACACAGATTGCCAATTCGGGCATTCAGAACATATAGCACGTTGCTGTAAGCAAGCACATTCTCATTCAAAGATGCAAGTTACTATGTAGGAACAAGTTTGTATAGGTATTTCAAAGATGCCCAGAACTGAGCTAAACTTGGTATGTGTCCAACTCCTAGAAATAACTTCATGCTCCATCTCCCTTACTTCCAGCTTGTAAGGATCACATAATTCCTAACAAAGTTTTGACACAGATTCCCAATTCGGGCATTCAGAACATATAGCACGTTGCTGCAAGCAAGCACATTCTCATTCAAAGTTGCAAGTTACTATGTAGGAACAAGTTTGTATAGGTATTTCAAAGATGCCCAGAACTGAGCTAAACTTGGTATGTCTCCAACTCCAAGAAATAACTTCATGCCCCATCTCCCTTACTTCCAGCTAGTAAGGATCACAGAATTCCTAACAAAGTTTTGAAACAGATTCCCAATTCGGGCATTCAGAACATATAGCACGTTGCTGTAAGCAAGCACATTTTCATTCAAAGTTGCAAGTTACTATGTAGGAACAAGTTTGTATAGGTATTTCAAAGATGCCCAGAACTGAGCTAAACTTGGTATGTGTCCAACTCCTAGAAATAACATCATGCCCCATCTCCCTTACTTCCAGCTAGTAAGGATCACATAATTCCTAACAAAGTTTTGACACAGATTGCAAATTCGGGTATTCAGACCATATAGCACGTTGCTGTAAGCAAGCACATTCTCATTCAAAGATGCAAGTTACTATGTAGGAACAAGTTTGTATAGGTATTTCAAAGATGCCCAGAACTGAGCTAAACTTGGTATGTGTCCAACTCCTAGAAATAACTTCATGCCCCATCTCCCTTACTTCCTGCTAGTAAGGATCGCATAATTCCTAACAAAGTTATGACACAGATTCACTATTCGGGCAAACAGAACATATAGCACGTTGCTGCAAGCAAGCACATTCTCATTCAAAGTTGCAAGTTACTATGTAGGAACAAGTTTGTATAGGTATTTCAAAGATGCCCAGAACTGAGCTAAACTTGGTATGTCTCCAACTCCAAGAAATATCTTCATGCCCCATCTCCCTTACTTCCAGCTAGTAAGGATCACATAATTCCTAACAAAGTTTTGACACAGATTCCCAATTCGGGCATTCAGAACATATAGCACGTTGCTGTAAGCAAGCACATTCTCATTCAAAGCTGCAAGTTACTATGTAGGAACAAGTTTGTATAGGTATTTCAAAGATGCCCAGAACTGAGCTAAACTTGGTATGTGTCCAACTCCTAGAAATAACTTCATGCCCCATCTCCCTTACTTCCAGCTAGTAAGGATCACATAATTCCTAACAAAGTTTTGACACAGATTCCCAATTCGGGCATTCAGAACATATAGCACGTTGCTGTAAGCAAGCACATTCTCATTCAAAGATGCAAGTTACTATGTAGGAACAAGTTTGTATAGGTATTTCAAAGATGCCCAGAACTGAGCTAAACTTGGTATGTGTCCAACTCCTAGAAATAACTTCATGCTCCATCTCCCTTACTTCCAGCTTGTAAGGATCACATAATTCCTAACAAAGTTTTGACACAGATTCCCAATTCGGGCATTCAGAACATATAGCACGTTGCTGTAAGCAAGCACATTCTCATTCAAAGTTGCAAGTTACTATGTAGGAACAAGTTTGTATAGGTATTTCAAAGATGCCCAGAACTGAGCTAAACTTGGTATGTGTCCAACTCCTAGAAATAACATCATGCCCCATCTACTTACTTCCACCTAGTAAGGATCACATAATTCCTAACAAAGTTTTGACACAGATTCCCAATTCGGGCATTCAGAACATATAGCACGTTGCTGTAAGCAAGCACATTCTCATTCAAAGTTGCAAGTTACTATGTAGGAACAAGTTTGTATAGGTATTTCAAAGATGCCCAGAACTGAGCTAAACTTGGTATGTGTCCAACTCCTAGAAATAACTTCATGCCCCATCTCCCTTACTTCCAGCTAGTAAGGATCACATAATTCCTAACAAAGTTTTGACACAGATTCCCAATTCGGGCATTCAGAACATATAGCACGTTGCTGTAAGCAAGCAGATTCTCATTCAAAGATGCAAGTTACTATGTAGGAACAAGTTTGTATAGGTATTTCAAAGATGCCCAGAACTGAGCTAAACTTGGTATGTGTCCAACTCCTAGAAATAACTTCATGCCCCATCTCCCTTACTTCCAGCTAGTAAGGATCACATAATTCCTAACAAAGTTTTGACACAGATTGCCAATTCGGGCATTCAGAACATATAGCACGTTGCTGTAAGCAAGCAGATTCTCATTCAAAGATGCAAGTTACTATGTAGGAACAAGTTTGTATAGGTATTTCAAAGATGCCCAGAACTGAGCTAAACTTGGTATGTGTCCAACTCCTAGAAATAACTTCATGCCCCATCTCCCTTACTTCCAGCTAGTAAGGATCACATAATTCCTAACAAAGTTTTGACACAGATTGCCAATTCGGGCATTCAGAACATATAGCACGTTGCTGTAAGCAAGCACATTCTCATTCAAAGATGCAAGTTACTATGTAGGAACAAGTTTGTATAGGTATTTCAAAGATGCCCAGAACTGAGCTAAACTTGGTATGTGTCCAACTCCTAGAAATAACTTCATGCTCCACCTCCCTTACTTCCAGCTAGTAAGGATCACATAATTCCTAACAAAGTTTTGACACAGATTCCCAATTCGGGCATTCAGAACATATAGCACGTTGCTGCAAGCAAGCACATTTTCATTCAAAGTTGCAAGTTACTATGTAGGAACAAGTTTGTATAGGTATTTCAAAGATGCCCAGAACTGAGCTAAACTTGGTATGTGTCCAACTCCTAGAAATAACTTCATGCCCCATCTCCCTTACTTCCAGCTAGTAAGGATCACATAATTCCTAACAAAGTTTTGACACAGATTCCCAATTCGGGCATTCAGAACATATAGCACGTTGCTGTAAGCAAGCACATTCTCATTCAAAGCTGAAAGTTACTATGTAGGAACAAGTTTGTAGAGGTATTTCAAAGATGCCCAGAACTGAGCTAAACTTGGTATGTGTCCAACTCCTAGAAATAACTTCATGCCCCATCTCCCTTACTTCCAGCTAGTAAGGATCACATAATTCCTAACAAAGTTTTGACACAGATTCCCAATTCGGGCATTCAGAACATATAGCACGTTGCTGTAAGCAAGCACATTCTCATTCAAAGATGCAAGTTACTATGTAGGAACAAGTTTGTATAGGTATTTCAAAGATGCCCAGAACTGAGCTAAACTTGGTATGTGTCCAACTCCTAGAAATAACTTCATGCCCCATCTCCCTTACTTCCAGCTAGTAAGGATCACATAATTCCTAACAAAGTTTTGACACAGATTGCCAATTCGGGCATTCAGAACATATAGCACGTTGCTGTAAGCAAGCACATTCTCATTCAAAGATGCAAGTTACTATGTAGGAACAAGTTTGTATAGGTATTTCAAAGATGCCCAGAACTGAGCTAAACTTGGTATGTGTCCAACTCCTAGAAATAACTTCATGCTCCATCTCCCTTACTTCCAGCTTGTAAGGATCACATAATTCCTAACAAAGTTTTGACACAGATTCCCAATTCGGGCATTCAGAACATATAGCACGTTGCTGCAAGCAAGCACATTCTCATTCAAAGTTGCAAGTTACTATGTAGGAACAAGTTTGTATAGGTATTTCAAAGATGCCCAGAACTGAGCTAAACTTGGTATGTCTCCAACTCCAAGAAATAACTTCATGCCCCATCTCCCTTACTTCCAGCTAGTAAGGATCACAGAATTCCTAACAAAGTTTTGAAACAGATTCCCAATTCGGGCATTCAGAACATATAGCACGTTGCTGTAAGCAAGCACATTTTCATTCAAAGTTGCAAGTTACTATGTAGGAACAAGTTTGTATAGGTATTTCAAAGATGCCCAGAACTGAGCTAAACTTGGTATGTGTCCAACTCCTAGAAATAACTTCATGCCCCATCTCCCTTACTTCCAGCTAGTAACGATCACATAATTCCTAACAGTTTTGACACAGATTCCCAATTCGGGCATTCAGAACATATAGCACGTTGCTGTAAGCAAGCAGATTCTCATTCAAAGATGCAAGTTACTATGTAGAAACAAGTTTGTATAGGTATTTCAAAGATGCCCAGAACTGAGCTAAACTTGGTATGTCTCCAACTCCTAGAAATAAATTCATGCCCCATCTCCCTTACTTCCAGCTAGTAAGGATCACATAATTCCTAACAAAGTTTTGACACAGATTGCCAATTCGGGCATTTAGAACATATAGCACGTTGCTGTAAGCAAGCACATTCTCATTCAAAGGTGCAAGTTACTATGTAGGAACAAGTTTGTATAGGTATTTCAAAGATGCCCAGAACTGAGCTAAACTTGGTATGTGTCCAACTCCTAGAAATAACTTCATGCTCCACCTCCCTTACTTCCAGCTAGTAAGGATCACATAATTCCTAACAAAGTTTTGACACAGATTCCCAATTCGGGCATTCAGAACATATAGCACGTTGCTGCAAGCAAGCACATTTTCATTCAAAGTTGCAAGATACTATGTAGGAACAAGTTTGTATAGGTATTTCAAAGATGCCCAGAACTGAGCTAAACTTGGTATGTGTCCAACTCCTAGAAATAACTTCATGCCCCATCTCCCTTACTTCCAGCTAGTAAGGATCACATAATTCCTAACAAAGTTTTGACACAGATTCCCAATTCGGGCATTCAGAACATATAGCACGTTGATGTAAGCAAGCACATTCTCATTCAAAGCTGCAAGTTACTATGTAGGAACAAGTTTGTATAGGTATTTCAAAGATGCCCAGAACTGAGCTAAACTTGGTATGTGTCCAACTCCTAGAAATAACTTCATGCCCCATCTCCCTTACTTCCAGCTAGTAAGGATCACATAATTCCTAACAAAGTTTTGACACAGATTCCCAATTCGGGCATTCAGAACATATAGCACGTTGCTGTAAGCAAGCACATTCTCATTCAAAGATGCAAGTTACTATGTAGAAACAAGTTTGTATAGGTATTTCAAAGATGCCCAGAACTGAGCTAAACTTGGTATGTGTCCAACTCCTAGAAATAACTTCATGCCCCATCTCCCTTACTTCCAGCTAGTAAGGATCACATAATTCCTAAGAAAGTTTTGACACAGATTGCCAATTCGGGCATTCAGAACATATAGCACGTTGCTGTAAGCAAGCACATTCTCATTCAAAGATGCAAGTTACTATGTAGGAACAAGTTTGTATAGGTATTTCAAAGATGCCCAGAACTGAGCTAAACTTGGTATGTGTCCAACTCCTAGAAATAACTTCATGCTCCATCTCCCTTACTTCCAGCTTGTAAGGATCACATAATTCCTAACAAAGTTTTGACACAGATTCCCAAATCGGGCATTCAGAACATATAGCACGTTGCTGCAAGCAAGCACATTCTCATTCAAAGTTGCAAGTTACTATGTAGGAACAAGTTTGTATAGGTATTTCAAAGATGCCCAGAACTGAGCTAAACTTGGTATGTCTCCAACTCCAAGAAATAACTTCATGCCCCATCTCCCTTACTTCCAGCTAGTAAGGATCACATAATTCCTAACAAAGTTTTGACACAGATTCCCAATTCGGGCATTCAGAACATATAGCACGTTGCTGTGAGCAAGCACATTTTCATTCAAAGTTGCAAGTTACTATGTAGGAACAAGTTTGTATAGGTATTTCAAAGATGCCCAGAACTGAGCTAAACTTGGTATGTGTCCAACTCCTAGAAATAACTTCATGCCCCATCTCCCTTACTTCCAGCTAGTAAGGATCACATAATTCCTAACAGTTTTGACACAGATTCCCAATTCGGGCATTCAGAACATATGGCACGTTGCTGTAAGCAAGCAGATTCTCATTCAAAGATGCAAGTTACTATGTAGAAACAAGTTTGTATAGGTATTTCAAAGATGCCCAGAACTGAGCTAAACTTGGTATGTCTCCAACTCCTAGAAATAACTTCATGCCCCATCTCCCTTACTTCCAGCTTGTAAGGATCACATAATTCCTAACAAAGTTTTGACACAGATTCCCAATTCGGGCATTCAGAACATATAGCACGTTGCTGCAAGCAAGCACATTCTCATTCAAAGTTGCAAGTTACTATGTAGGAACAAGTTTGTATAGGTATTTCAAAGATGCCCAGAACTGAGCTAAACTTGGTATGTCTCCAACTCCAAGAAATAACTTCATGCCCCATCTCCCTTACTTCCAGCTAGTAAGGATCACAGAATTCCTAACAAAGTTTTGACACAGATTCCCAATTCGGGCATTCAGAACATATAGCACGTTGCTGTAAGCAAGCACATTTTCATTCAAAGTTGCAAGTTACTATGTAGGAACAAGTTTGTATAGGTATTTCAAAGATGCCCAGAACTGAGCTAAACTTGGTATGTGTCCAACTCCTAGAAATAACTTCATGCCCCATCTCCCTTACTTCCAGCTAGTAACGATCACATAATTCCTAACAGTTTTGACACAGATTCCCAATTCGGGCATTCAGAACATATAGCACGTTGCTGTAAGCAAGCAGATTCTCATTCAAAGATGCAAGTTACTATGTGGAAACAAGTTTGTATAGGTATTTCAAAGAGGCCCAGAACTGAGCTAAACTTGGTATGTCTCCAACTCCTAGAAATAACTTCATGCCCCATCTCCCTTACTTCCAGCTAGTAAGGATCACATAATTCCTAACAAAGTTTTGACACAGATTCCCAATTCGGGCATTCAGAACCTATAGCACGTTGCTGTAAGCAAGCACATTCTCATTCAAAGATGCAAGTTACTATGTAGGAACAAGTTTGTATAGGTATTTCAAAGATGCCCAGAACTGAGCTAAACTTGGTATGTGTCCAACTCCTAGAAATAACTTCATGCTCTACCTCCCTTACTTCCAGCTAGTAAGGATCACATAATTCCTAACAAAGTTTTGACACAGATTCCCAAATCGGGCATTCAGAACATATAGCACGTTGCTGTAAGCAAGCAAATTTTCATTCAAAGTTGCAAGTTACTATGTAGGAACAAGTTTGTATAGGTATTTCAAAGATGCCCAGAACTGAGCTAAACTTGGTATGTGTCCAACTCCTAGAAATAACTTCATGCCCCATCTCCCTTACTTCCAGCTAGTAAGGATCACATAATTCCTAACAAAGTTTTGACACAGATTGCCAATTCGGGCATTCAGAACATATATCACGTTGCTGTAAGCAAGCACATTCTCATTCAAAGATGCAAGTTACTATGTAGGAACAAGTTTGTATAGGTATTTCAAAGATGCCCAGAACTGAGCTAAACTTGGTATGTGTCCAACTCCTAGAAATAACTTCATGCTCCACCTCCCTTACTTCCAGCTAGTAAGGATCACATAATTCCTAACAAAGTTTTGACACAGATTCCCAATTCGGCCATTCAGAACATATAGCACGTTGCTGCAAGCAAGCACATTTTCATTCAAAGTTGCAAGTTACTATGTAGGAACAAGTTTGTATAGGTATTTCAAAGATGCCCAGAACTGAGCTAAACTTGGTATGTGTCCAACTCCTAGAAATAACTTCATGCCCCATCTCCCTTACTTCCAGCTAGTAAGGATCACATAATTCCTAACAAAGTTTTGACACAGATTCCCAATTCGGGCATTCAGAACATATAGCACGTTGCTGTAAGCAAGCACATTCTCATTCAAAGTTGCAAGTTACTATGTAGGAACAAGTTTGTATAGGTATTTCAAAGATGCCCAGAACTGAGCTAAACTTGGTATGTGTCCAACTCCTAGAAATAACTTCATGCCCCATCTCCCTTACTTCCAGCTAGTAAGGATCACATAATTCCTAACAAAGTTTTGACACAGATTCCCAATTCGGGCATTCAGAACATATAGCACGTTGCTGTAAGCAAGCAGATTCTCATTCAAAGATGCAAGTTACTATGTAGGAACAAGTTTGTATAGGTATTTCAAAGATGCCCAGAACTGAGCTAAACTTGGTATGTGTCCAACTCCTAGAAATAACTTCATGCCCCATCTCCCTTACTTCCAGCTAGTAAGGATCACATAATTCCTAACAAAGTTTTGACACAGATTGCCAATTCGGGCATTCAGAACATATAGCACGTTGCTGTAAGCAAGCAGATTCTCATTCAAAGATGCAAGTTACTATGTAGGAACAAGTTTGTATAGGTATTTCAAAGATGCCCAGAACTGAGCTAAACTTGGTATGTGTCCAACTCCTAGAAATAACTTCATGCCCCATCTCCCTTACTTCCAGCTAGTAAGGATCACATAATTCCTAACAAAGTTTTGACACAGATTGCCAATTCGGGCATTCAGAACATATAGCACGTTGCTGTAAGCAAGCACATTCTCATTCAAAGATGCAAGTTACTATGTAGGAACAAGTTTGTATAGGTATTTCAAAGATGCCCAGAACTGAGCTAAACTTGGTATGTGTCCAACTCCTAGAAATAACTTCATGCCCCATCTCCCTTACTTCCAGCTAGTAAGGATCACATAATTCCTAACAAAGTTTTGACACAGATTGCCAATTCGGGCATTCAGAACATATAGCACGTTGCTGTAAGCAAGCACATTCTCATTCAAAGATGCAAGTTACTATGTAGGAACAAGTTTGTATAGGTATTTCAAAGATGCCCAGAACTGAGCTAAACTTGGTATGTGTCCAACTCCTAGAAATAACTTCATGCTCCATCTCCCTTACTTCCAGCTTGTAAGGATCACATAATTCCTAACAAAGTTTTGACACAGATTCCCAAATCGGGCATTCAGAACATATAGCACGTTGCTGCAAGCAAGCACATTCTCATTCAAAGTTGCAAGTTACTATGTAGGAACAAGTTTGTATAGGTATTTCAAAGATGCCCAGAACTGAGCTAAACTTGGTATGTCTCCAACTCCAAGAAATAACTTCATGCCCCATCTCCCTTACTTCCAGCTAGTAAGGATCACATAATTCCTAACAAAGTTTTGACACAGATTCCCAATTCGGGCATTCAGAACATATAGCACGTTGCTGTGAGCAAGCACATTTTCATTCAAAGTTGCAAGTTACTATGTAGGAACAAGTTTGTATAGGTATTTCAAAGATGCCCAGAACTGAGCTAAACTTGGTATGTGTCCAACTCCTAGAAATAACTTCATGCCCCATCTCCCTTACTTCCAGCTAGTAAGGATCACATAATTCCTAACAGTTTTGACACAGATTCCCAATTCGGGCATTCAGAACATATAGCACGTTGCTGTAAGCAAGCAGATTCTCATTCAAAGATGCAAGATACTATGTAGAAACAAGTTTGTATAGTTATTTCAAAGATGCCCAGAACTGAGCTAAACTTGGTATGTCTCCAACTCCTAGAAATAACTTCATGCCCCATCTCCCTTACTTCCAGCTAGTAAGGATCACATAATTTCTAACAAAGTTTTGACACAGATTGCCAATTCGGGCATTCAGAACATATAGCACGTTGCTGTAAGCAAGCACATTCTCATTCAAAGATGCAAGTTACTATGTAGGAACAAGTTTGTATAGGTATTTCAAAGATGCCCAGAACTGAGCTAAACTTGGTATGTGTCCAACTCCTAGAAATAACTTCATGCTCCATCTCCCTTACTTCCAGCTTGTAAGGATCACATAATTCCTAACAAAGTTTTGACACAGATTCCCAAATCGGGCATTCAGAACATATAGCACGTTGCTGCAAGCAAGCACATTCTCATTCAAAGTTGAAAGTTACTATGTAGGAACAAGTTTGTATAGGTATTTCAAAGATGCCCAGAACTGAGCTAAACTTGGTATGTCTCCAACTCCAAGAAATAACTTCATGCCCCATCTCCCTTACTTCCAGCTAGTAAGGATCACATAATTCCTAACAAAGTTTTGACACAGATTCCCAATTCGGGCATTCAGAACATATAGCACGTTGCTGTGAGCAAGCACATTTTCATTCAAAGTTGCAAGTTACTATGTAGGAACAAGTTTGTATAGGTATTTCAAAGATGCCCAGAACTGAGCTAAACTTGGTATGTGTCCAACTCCTAGAAATAACTTCATGCCCCATCTCCCTTACTTCCAGCTAGTAAGGATCACATAATTCCTAACAGTTTTGACACAGATTCCCAATTCGGGCATTCAGAACATATAGCACGTTGCTGTAAGCAAGCAGATTCTCATTCAAAGATGCAAGTTACTATGTAGAAACAAGTTTGTAGAGGTATTTCAAAGATGCCCAGAACTGAGCTAAACTTGGTATGTGTCCAACTCCTAGAAATAACTTCATGCCCCATCTCCCTTACTTCCAGCTAGTAAGGATCACATAATTCCTAACAAAGTTTTGACACAGATTCCCAATTCGGGCATTCAGAACATATAGCACGTTGCTGTAAGCAAGCACATTCTCATTCAAAGATGCAAGTTACTATGTAGGAACAAGTTTGTATAGGTATTTCAAAGATGCCCAGAACTGAGCTAAACTTGGTATGTGTCCAACTCCTAGAAATAACTTCATGCCCCATCTCCCTTACTTCCAGCTAGTAAGGATCACATAATTCCTAACAAAGTTTTGACACAGATTGCCAATTCGGGCATTCAGAACATATAGCACGTTGCTGTAAGCAAGCACATTCTCATTCAAAGATGCAAGTTACTATGTAGGAACAAGTTTGTATAGGTATTTCAAAGATGCCCAGAACTGAGCTAAACTTGGTATGTGTCCAACTCCTAGAAATAACTTCATGCTCCATCTCCCTTACTTCCAGCTTGTAAGGATCACATAATTCCTAACAAAGTTTTGACACAGATTCCCAATTCGGGCATTCAGAACATATAGCACGTTGCTGCAAGCAAGCACATTCTCATTCAAAGTTGCAAGTTACTATGTAGGAACAAGTTTGTATAGGTATTTCAAAGATGCCCAGAACTGAGCTAAACTTGGTATGTCTCCAACTCCAAGAAATAACTTCATGCCCCATCTCCCTTACTTCCAGCTAGTAAGGATCACAGAATTCCTAATAAAGGTTTGACACAGATTCCCAATTCGGGCATTCAGAACATATAGCACGTTGCTGTAAGCAAGCACATTTTCATTCAAAGTTGCAAGTTACTATGTAGGAACAAGTTTGTATAGGTATTTCAAAGATGCCCAGAACTGAGCTAAACTTGGTATGTGTCCAACTCCTAGAAATAACTTCATGCCCCATCTCCCTTACTTCCAGGTAGTAACGATCACATAATTCCTAACAGTTTTGACACAGATTCCCAATTCGGGCATTCAGAACATATAGCACGTTGCTGTAAGCAAGCAGATTCTCATTCAAAGATGCAAGTTACTATGTAGAAACAAGTTTGTATAGGTATTTCAAAGATGCCCAGAACTGAGCTAAACTTGGTATGTCTCCAACTCCTAGAAATAACTTCATGCCCCATCTCCCTTACTTCCAGCTAGTAAGGATCACATAATTCCTAACAAAGTTTTGACACAGATTGCCAATTCGGGCATTCAGAACATATAGCACGTTGCTGTAAGCAAGCACATTCTCATTCAAAGATGCAAGTTACTATGTAGGAACAAGTTTGTATAGGTATTTCAAAGATGCCCAGAACTGAGCTAAACTTGGTATGTGTCCAACTCCTAGAAATAACTTCATACTCTACCTCCCTTACTTCCAGCTAGTAAGGATCACATAATTCCTAACAAAGTTTTGACACAGATTCCCAAATCGGGCATTCAGAACATATAGCACGTTGCTGTAAGCAAGCAGATTCTCATTCAAAGATGCAAGTTACTATGTAGGAACAAGTTTGTATAGGTATTTCAAAGATGCCCAGAACTGAGCTAAACTTGGTATGTGTCCAACTCCTAGAAATAACTTCATGCCCCATCTCCCTTACTTCCAGCTAGTAAGGATCACATAATTCCTAACAAAGTTTTGACACAGATTGCCAATTCGGGCATTCAGAACATATAGCACGTTGCTGTAAGCAAGCACATTCTCATTCAAAGTTGCAAGTTACTATGTAGGAACAAGTTTGTATAGGTATTTCAAAGATGCCCAGAACTGAGCTAAACTTGGTATGTGTCCAACTCCTAGAAATAATTTCATGCCCCATCTCCCTTACTTCCAGCTAGTAAGGATCACATAATTCCTAACAAAGTTTTGACACAGATTCCCAATTCGGGCATTCAGAACATATAGCACGTTGCTGTAAGCAAGCACATTCTCATTCAAAGTTGCAAGTTACTATGTAGGAACAAGTTTGTATAGGTATTTCAAAGATGCCCAGAACTGAGCTAAACTTGGTATGTGTCCAACTCCTGGAAATAACTTCATGCCCCATCTCCCTTACTTCCAGCTAGTAAGGATCACATAATTCCTAACAAAGTTTTGACACAGATTCCCAATTCGGGCATTCAGAACATATAGCACGTTGCTGTAAGCAAGCACATTCTCATTCAAAGTTGCAAGTTACTATGTAGGAACAAGTTTGTATAGGTATTTCAAAGATGCCCAGAACTGAGCTAAACTTGGTATGTGTCCAACTCCTAGAAATAACTTCATGCCCCATCTCCCTTACTTCCAGCTAGTAAGGATCACATAATTCCTAACAAAGTTTTGACACAGATTCCCAATTCGGGCATTCAGAACATATAGCACGTTGCTGTAAGCAAGCACATTCTCATTCAAAGATGCAAGTTACTATGTAGGAACAAGTTTGTATAGGTATTTCAAAGATGCCCAGAACTGAGCTAAACTTGGTGTGTGTCCACCTCCTAGAAATAACTTCATGCTCCATCTCCCTTACTTCCAGCTAGTAAGGATCACATAATTCCTAACAAAGTTTTGACACAGATTCCCAAATTGGGCATTCAGAACATATAGCACGTTGCTGCAAGCAAGCACATTCTCATTCAAAGTTGCAAGTTACTATGTAGTAACAAGTTTGTATAGGTATTTCAAAGATGCCCAGAACTGAGCTAAACTTGGTATGTGTCCAACTCCAAGAAATAACTTCATGCCCCATCTCCCTTACTTCCAGCTAGTAAGGATCACATAATTCCTGACAAAGTTTTGACACAGATTCCCAATTCGGGCATTCAGAACATATAGCACGTTGCTGTAAGCAAGCACATTCTCATTCAAAGTTGCAAGTTACGATGTAGGAACAAGTTTGTATAGGTATTTCAAAGATGCCCAGAACTGAGCTAAACTTGGTATGTGTCCAACTCCAAGAAATAACTTCATGCCCCATCTCCCTTACTTCCAGCTAGTAAGGATCACATAATTCCTAACAAAGTTTTGACACAGATTGCCAATTCGGGCATTCAGAACATATAGCACGTTGCTGTAAGCAAGCACATTCTCATTCAAAGATGCAAGTTACTATGTAGGAACAAGTTTGTATAGGTATTTCAAAGATGCCCAGAACTGAGCTAAACTTGGTATGTGTCCAACTCCTAGAAATAAGTTCATGCCCCATCTCCCTTACTTCCAGCTAGTAAGGATCGCATAATTCCTAACAAAGTTTTGACACAGATTCACTATTCGGGCATTCAGAACATATAGCACGTTGCTGTAAGCAAGCACATTCTCATTCAAAGTTGCAAGTTACTATGTAGGAACAAGTTTGTATAGGTATTTCAAAGATGCCCAGAACTGAGATAAACTTGGTATGTGTCCAACTCCTAGAAATAACTTCATGCCCCATCTCCCTTACTTCCAGCTAGTAAGGATCACATAATTCTTAACAAAGTTTTGACACAGATTCTCAATTCGGGCATTCAGAACATATAGCACGTTGCTGTAAGCAAGCAGATTCTCATTCAAAGATGCAAGTTACTATGTAGGAACAAGTTTGTATAGGTATTTCAAAGATGCCCAGAACTGAGCTAAACTTGGTATGTGTCCAACTCCTAGAAATAACTTCATGCTCCATCTCCCTTACTTCCAGCTAGTAAGGATCACATAATTCCTAACAAAGTTTTGACACAGATTCCCAATTCGGGCATTCAGAACATATAGCACGTTGCTGTAAGCAAGCACATTTTCATTCAAAGTTTCAAGTTACTATGTAGGAACAAGTTTGTATAGGTATTTCAAAGATGCCCAGAACTGAGCTAAACTTGGTATGTGTCCAACTCCTAGAAATAACTTCATGCCCCATCTCCCTTACTTCCAGCTAGTAAGGATCACATAATTCCTAACAAAGTTTTGACACAGATTCCCAATTCGGGCATTCAGAACATATAGCACGTTGCTGTAAGCAAGCACATTCTCATTCAAAGTTGCAAGTTACTATGTAGGAACAAGTTTGTATAGGTATTTCAAAGATGCCCAGAACTGAGCTAAACTTGGTATGTGTCCAACTCCTAGAAATAATTTCATGCCCCATCTCCCTTACTTCCAGCTAGTAAGGATCACATAATTCCTAACAAAGTTTTGACACAGATTCCCAATTCGGGCATTCAGAACATATAGCACGTTGCTGTAAGCAAGCACATTCTCATTCAAAGTTGCAAGTTACTATGTAGGAACAAGTTTGTATAGGTATTTCAAAGATGCCCAGAACTGAGCTAAACTTGGTACGTGTCCAACTCCTGGAAATAACTTCATGCCCCATCTCCCTTACTTCCAGCTAGTAAGGATCACATAATTCCTAACAAAGTTTTGACACAGATTCCCAATTCGGGCATTCAGAACATATAGCACGTTGCTGTAAGCAAGCACATTCTCATTCAAAGTTGCAGGTTACTATGTAGGAACAAGTTTGTATAGGTATTTCAAAGATGCCCAGAACTGAGCTAAACTTGGTATGTGTCCAACTCCTAGAAATAACTTCATGCCCCATCTCCCTTACTTCCAGCTAGTAAGGATCACATAATTCCTAACAAAGTTTTGACACAGATTGCCAATTCGGGCATTCAGAACATATAGCACGTTGCTGTAAGCAAGCACATTCTCATTCAAAGATGCAAGTTACTATGTAGGAACAAGTTTGTATAGGTATTTCAAAGATGCCCAGAACTGAGCTAAACTTGGTGTGTGTCCACCTCCTAGAAATAACTTCATGCTCCATCTCCCTTACTTCCAGCTAGTAAGGATCACATAATTCCTAACAAAGTTTTGACACAGATTCCCAAATTGGGCATTCAGAACATATAGCACGTTGCTGCAAGCAAGCACATTCTCATTCAAAGTTGCAAGTTACTATGTAGGAACAAGTTTGTATAGGTATTTCAAAGATGCCCAGAACTGAGCTAAACTTGGTATGTGTCCAACTCCAAGAAATAACTTCATGCCCCATCTCCCTTACTTCCAGCTAGTAAGGATCACATAATTCCTGACAAAGTTTTGACACAGATTCCCAATTCGGGCATTCAGAACATATAGCACGTTGCTGTAAGCAAGCACATTCTCATTCAAAGTTGCAAGTTACTATGTAGGAACAAGTTTGTATAGGTATTTCAAAGATGCCCAGAACTGAGCTAAACTTGGTATGTGTCCAACTCCTAGAAATAACTTCATGCCCCATCTCCCTTACTTCCAGCTAGTAAGGATCACATAATTCCTAACAAAGTTTTGACACACATTCCCAATTCGGGCATTCAGAACATATAGCACGTTGCTGTAAGCAAGCACATTTTCATTCAAAGTTGCAAGTTACTATGTAGGAACAAGTCTGTATAGGTATTTCAAAGATGCCCAGAACTGAGCTAAACTTGGCATGTGTCCAACTCCTGGAAATAACTTCATGCCCCATCTCCCTTACTTCCAGCTAGTAAGGATCACATAATTCCTAACAAAGTTTTGACACAGATTCCCAATTCGGGCATTCAGAACATATAGCACGTTGCTGTAACCAAGCACATTTTCATTCAAATTTGCAAGTTACTATGTAGGAACAAGTCTGTATAGGTATTTCAAAGATGCCCAGAACTGAGCTAAACTTGGTATGTGTCCAACTCCTAGAAATAACTTCATGCCCCATCTCCCTTACTTCCAGCTAGTAAGGATCACATAATTCCTAACAAAGTTTTGACACAGATTCCCAATTCGGGCATTCAGAACATATAGCACGTTGCTGTAAGCAAGCAGATTCTCATTCAAAGATGCAAGTTACTAGGTAGGAACAAGTTTGTATAGGTATTTCAAAGATGCCCAGAACTGAGCTAAACTTGGTATGTGTCCAACTCCTAGAAATAACTTCATGCGCCATCTCCCTTACTTCCAGCTAGTAAGGATCACATAATTCCTAACAAAGTTTTGACACAGATTCCCTATTCGGGAATTCAGAACATATAGCACGTTGCTGTAAGCAAGCAGATTCTCATTCAAAGATGCAAGTTACTATGTAGGAACAAGTTTGTATAGGTATTTCAAAGATGCCCAGAACTGAGCTAAACTTGGTATGTGTCCAACTCCTAGAAATAACTTCATGCCCCATCTCCCTTACTTCCAGCTAGTAAGGATCACATAATTCCTAACAAAGTTTTGACACACATTCCCAATTCGGGCATTCAGAACATATAGCACGTTGCTGTAAGCAAGCAGATTCTCATTCAAAGTTGCAAGTTACTATGTAGGAACAAGTTTGTATAGGTATTTCAAAGATGCCCAGAACTGAGCTAAACTTGGTATGTGTCCAACTCCTAGAAATAAATTCATGACCCATCTCCCTTACTTCCAGCTAGTAAGGATCACATAATTCCTACCAAAGTTTTGACACAGATTGCCAATTCGGGCATTCAGAACATATAGCACGTTGCTGTAAGCAAGCACATTCTCATTCAAAGATGCAAGTTACTATGTAGGAACAAGTTTGTATAGGTATTTCAAAGATGCCCAGAACTGAGCTAAACTTGGTATGTGTCCAACTCCTAGAAATAACTTCAGGCTCCATCTCCCTTACTTCCAGCTTGTAAGGATCACATAATTCCTAACAAAGTTTTGACACAGATTCCCAAATCGGGCATTCAGAACATATAGCACGTTGCTGCAAGCAAGCACATTCTCATTCAAAGTTGCAAGTTACTATGTAGGAACAAGTTTGAATAGGTATTTCAAAGATGCCCAGAACTGAGCTAAACTTGGTATGTCTCCAACTCCAAGAAATAACTTCATGCCCCATCTCCCTTACTTCCAGCTAGTAAGGATCACATAATTCCTAACAAAGTTTTGACACAGATTCCCAATTCGGGCATTCAGAACATATAGCACGTTGCTGTAAGCAAGCACATTTTCATTCAAAATTGCAAGTTACTATGTAGGAACAAGTTTGTATAGGTATTTCAAAGATGCCCAGAACTGAGCTAAACTTGGTATGTGTCCAACTCCTAGAAATAACTTCATGCCCCATCTCCCTTACTTCCAGCTAGTAAGGATCACATAATTCCTAACAAAGTTTTGACACAGATTGCCAATTCGGGCATTCAGAACATATAGCACGTTGCTGTAAGCAAGCACATTCTCATTCAAAGATGCAAGTTACTATGTAGGAACAAGTTTGTATAGGTATTTCAAAGATGCCCAGAACTGAGCTAAACTTGGTATGTGTCCAACTCCTAGAAATAACTTCATGCCCCATCTCCCTTACTTCCAGCTAGTAAGGATCACATAATTCCTAACAAAGTTTTGACACAGATTCCCAATTCGGGCATTCTGAACATATAGCACGTTGCTGTAAGCAATCACATTCTCATTCAAAGATGCAAGTTACTATGTAGGAACAAGTTTGTATAGGTATTTCAAAGATGCCCAGAACTGAGCTAAACTTGGTATGTGTCCAACTCCTAGAAATAACTTCATGCCCCATCTCCCTTACTTCCAGCTAGTAAGGATCACATAATTCCTAACAAAGTTTTGACACAGATTCCCAATTCGGGCATTCAGAACATATAGCACGTTGCTGTAAGCAAGCACATTCTCATTCAAAGTTGCAAGTTACTATGTAGGAACAAGTTTGTATAGGTATTTCAAAGATGCCCAGAACTGAGCTAAACTTGGTATGTGTCCAACTCCTAGAAATAACTTCATGCCCCATCTCCCTTACTTCCAGCTAGTAAGGATCACATAATTCCTAACAAAGTTTTGACACAGATTCCCAATTCGGGCATTCAGAACATATAGCACGTTGCTGTAAGCAAGCAGATTCTCATTCAAAGATGCAAGTTACTATGTAGGAACAAGTTTGTATAGGTATTTCAAAGATGCCCAGAACTGAGCTAAACTTGGTATGTGTCCAACTCCTAGAAATAACTTCATGCCCCATCTCCCTTACTTCCAGCTAGTAAGGATCACATAATTCCTAACAAAGTTTTGACACAGATTCCCAATTCGGGCATTCAGAACATATAGCACGTTGCTGTAAGCAAGCACATTCTCATTCAAAGTTGCAAGTTACTATGTAGGAACAAGTTTGTATAGGTATTTCAAAGATGCCCAGAACTGAGCTAAACTTGGTATGTATCCAACTCCTAGAAATAACTTCATGCCCCATCTCCCTTACTTCCAGCTAGTAAGGATCACATAATTCCTAACAAAGTTTTGACACAGATTGCCAATTGGGGCATTCAGAACATATAGCACGTTGCTGTAAGCAAGCACATTCTCATTCAAAGATGCAAGTTACTATGTAGGAACAAGTTTGTATAGGTATTTCAAAGATGCCCAGAACTGAGCTAAACTTGGTATGTGTCCAACTCCTAGAAATAACTTCATGCCCCATCTCCCTTACTTCCAGCTAGTAAGGATCACATAATTCCTAACAAAGTTTTGACACAGATTCCCTATTCGGGCATTCAGAACATATAGCACGTTGCTGTAAGCAAGCACATTCTCATTCAAAGTTGCAAGTTACTAGGTAGGAACAAGTTTGTATAGGTATTTCAAAGATGCCCAGAACTGAGCTAAACTTGGTATGTGTCCAACTCCTAGAAATAACTTCATGCTCTATCTCCCTTACTTCCAGCTAGTAAGGATCACATAATTCCTAACAAAGTTTTGACACAGATTCCCTATTCGGGCATTCAGAACATATAGCACGTTGCTGTAAGCAAGCACATTCTCATTCAAAGTTGCAAGTTACTATGTAGGAACAAGTTTGTATAGGTATTTCAAAGATGCCCAGAACTGAGCTAAACTTGGTATGTGTCCAACTCCTAGAAATAACTTCATGCCCCATCTCCCTTACTTCCAGCTAGTAAGGATCACATAATTCCTAACAAAGTTTTGACACAGATTGCCAATTCGGGCATTCAGAACATATAGCACGTTGCTGTAAGCAAGCACATTCTCATTCAAAGATGCAAGTTACTATGTAGGAACAAGTTTGTATAGGTATTTCAAAGATGCCCAGAACTGAGCTAAACTTGGTATGTGTCCAACTCCTAGAAATAACTTCATGCCCCATCTCCCTTACTTCCAGCTAGTAAGGATGACATAATTCCTAACAAAGTTTTGACACAGATTGCCAATTCGGGCATTCAGAACATATAGCACGTTGCTGTAACCAAGCAGATTCTCATTCAAAGATGCAAGTTACTAGGTAGGAACAAGTTTGTATAGGTATTTCAAAGATGCCCAGAACTGAGCTAAACTTGGTATGTGTCCAACTCCTAGAAATAACTTCATGCCCCATCTCCCTTACTTCCAGCTAGTAAGGATCACATCATTCCTAACAAAGTTTTGACACAGATTCCCAATTCGGCCATTCAGAACATATAGCACGTTGCTGTAAGCAAGCACATTCTCATTCAAAGATGCAAGTTACTATGTAGGAACAAGTTTGTATAGGTATTTCAAAGATGCCCAGAACTGAGCTAAACTTGGTATGTGTCCAACTCCTAGAAATAACTTCATGCCCCATCTCCCTTACTTCCAGCTAGTAAGGATCTCATAATTCCTAACAAAGTTTTGACACAGATTCCCAATTCGGGCATTCAGAACATATAGCACTTTGCTGTAAGCAAGCACATTCTCATTCAAAGATGCAAGTTACTATGTAGGAACAAGTTTGTATAGGTATTTCAAAGATGCCCAGAACTGAGCTAAACTTGGTATGTGTCCAACTCCTAGAAATAACTTCATGCCCCATCTCCCTTACTTCCAGCTAGTAAGGATCACATAATTCCTAACAAAGTTTTGACACAGATTCCCAATTCGGGCATTCAGAACATATAGCACGTTGCTGTAAGCAAGCAGATTCTCATTCAAAGTTGCAAGTTACTATGTAGGATCAAGTTTGTATAGGTATTTCAAAGATGCCCAGAACTGAGCTAAACTTGGTATGTCTCCAACTCCAAGAAATAACTTCATGCCCCATCTCCCTTACTTCCAGCTAGTAAGGATCACATAATTCCTAACAAAGTTTTGACACAGATTCCCAATTCGGGCATTCAGAACATATAGCACGTTGCTGTAAGCAAGCAGATTCTCATTCAAAGTTGCAAGTTACTATGTAGGAACAAGTTTGTATAGGTATTTCAAAGATGCCCAGAACTGAGCTAAACTTGGTATGTGTCCAACTCCTAGAAATAACTTCATGCCCCATCTCCCTTACTTCCAGCTAGTAAGGATCACATAATTCCTAACAAAGTTTTGACACAGATTCCCAATTCGGGCATTCAGAACATATAGCACTTTGCTGTAAGCAAGCACATTCTCATTCAAAGATGCAAGTTACTATGTAGGAACAAGTTTGTATAGGTATTTCAAAGATGCCCAGAACTGAGCTAAACTTGGTATGTGTCCAACTCCTAGAAATAGCTTCATGCCCCATCTCCTTTACTTCCAGCTAGTAAGGATGACATAATTCCTAACAAAGTTTTGACACAGATTCCCAATTCGGGCATTCAGAACATATAGCACGTTGCTGTAAGCAAGCAGATTCTCATTCAATGTTGCAAGTTACTATGTAGGAACAAGTTTGTATAGGTATTTCAAAGATGCCCAGAACTGAGCTAAACTTGGTATGTGTCCAACTCCTAGAAATAACTTCATGCCCCATCTCCCTTACTTCCAGCTAGTAAGGATCACATAATTCCTAACAAAGTTTTGACACAGATTGCCAATTCGGGCATTCAGAACATACAGCACGTTGCTGTAAGCAAGCACATTCTCATTCAAAGATGCAAGTTACTATGTAGGAACAAGTTTGTATAGGTATTTCAAAGATGCCCAGAACTGAGCTAAACTTGGTATGTGTCCAACTCCTAGAAATAGCTTCATGCCCCATCTCCCTTACTTCCAGCTAGTAAGGATGACATAATTCCTAACAAAGTTTTGACACAGATTGCCAATTCGGGCATTCAGAACATATAGCACGTTGCTGTAACCAAGCAGATTCTCATTCAAAGATGCAAGTTACTAGGTAGGAACAAGTTTGTATAGGTATTTCAAAGATGCCCAGAACTGAGCTAAACTTGGTATGTGTCCAACTCCTAGAAATAACTTCATGCCCCATCTCCCTTACTTCCAGCTAGTAAGGATCACATAATTCCTAACAAAGTTTTGACACAGATTCCCAATTCGGCCATTCAGAACATATAGCACGTTGCTGAAAGCAAGCACATTCTCATTCAAAGATGCAAGTTACTATGTAGGAACAAGTTTGTATAGGTATTTCAAAGATGCCCAGAACTGAGCTAAACTTGGTATGTGTCCAACTCCTAGAAATAACTTCATGCCCCATCTCCCTTACTTCCAGCTAGTAAGGATCACATAATTCCTAACAAAGTTTTGACACAGATTCCCAATTCGGGCATTCAGAACATATAGCACTTTGCTGTAAGCAAGCACATTCTCATTCAAAGATGCAAGTTACTATGTAGGAACAAGTTTGTATAGGTATTTCAAAGATGCCCAGAACTGAGCTAAACTTGGTATGTGTCCAACTCCTAGAAATAACTTCATGCCCCATCTCCCTTACTTCCAGCTAGTAAGGATCACATAATTCCTAACAAAGTTTTGACACAGATTCCCAATTCGGGCATTCAGAACATATAGCACGTTGCTGTAAGCAAGCAGATTCTCATTCAAAGTTGCAAGTTACTATGTAGGAACAAGTTTGTATAGGTATTTCAAAGATGCCCAGAACTGAGCTAAACTTGGTATGTCTCCAACTCCAAGAAATAACTTCATGCCCCATCTCCCTTACTTCCAGCTAGTAAGGATCACATAATTCCTAACAAAGTTTTGACACAGATTCCCAATTCGGGCATTCAGAACATATAGCACGTTGCTGTAAGCAAGCAGATTCTCATTCAAAGTTGCAAGTTACTATGTAGGAACAAGTTTGTATAGGTATTTCAAAGATGCCCAGAACTGAGCTAAACTTGGTATGTGTCCAACTCCTAGAAATAACTTCATGCCCCATCTCCCTTACTTCCAGCTAGTAAGGATCACATAATTCCTAACAAAGTTTTGACACAGATTCCCAATTCGGGCATTCAGAACATATAGCACTTTGCTGTAAGCAAGCACATTCTCATTCAAAGATGCAAGTTACTATGTAGGAACAAGTTTGTATAGGTATTTCAAAGATGCCCAGAACTGAGCTAAACTTGGTATGTGTCCAACTCCTAGAAATAGCTTCATGCCCCATCTCCTTTACTTCCAGCTAGTAAGGATCACATAATTCCTAACAAAGTTTTGACACAGATTCCCAATTCGGGCATTCAGAACATATAGCACGTTGCTGTAAGCAAGCAGATTCTCATTCAAAGTTGCAAGTTACTATGTAGGAACAAGTTTGTATAGGTATTTCAAAGATGCCCAGAACTGAGCTAAACTTGGTATGTGTCCAACTCCTAGAAATAACTTCATGCCCCATCTCCCTTACTTCCAGCTAGTAAGGATCACATAATTCCTAACAAAGTTTTGACACAGATTCCCAATTCGGGCATTCAGAACATATAGCACGTTGCTGTAAGCAAGCACATTCTCATTCAAAGATGCAAGTTACTATGTAGGAACAAGTTTGTATAGGTATTTCAAAGATGCCCAGAACTGAGCTAAACTTGGTATGTGTCCAACTCCTAGAAATAACTTCATGCCCCATCTCCCTTACTTCCAGCTAGTAAGGATCACATAATTCCTAACAAAGTTTTGACACAGATTCCCAATTCGGGCATTCAGAACATATAGCACGTTGCTGTAAGCAAGCAGATTCTCATTCAAAGATGCAAGTTACTATGTAGGAACAAGTTTGTATAGGTATTTCAAAGATGCCCAGAACTGAGCTAAACTTGGTATGTGTCCAACTCCTAGAAATAACTTCATGCCCCATCTCCCTTACTTCCAGCTAGTAAGGATCACATAATTCCTAACAAAGTTTTGACACAGATTCCCAATTCGGGCATTCAGAACATATAGCACGTTGCTGTAAGCAAGCACATTCTCATTCAAAGTTGCAAGTTACTATGTAGGAACAAGTTTGTATAGGTATTTCAAAGATGCCCAGAACTGAGCTAAACTTGGTATGTGTCCAACTCCTAGAAATAACTTCATGCCCCATCTCCCTTACTTCCAGCTAGTAAGGATGACATAATTCCTAACAAAGTTTTGACACAGATTGCCAATTCGGGCATTCAGAACATATAGCACGTTGCTGTAACCAAGCAGATTCTCATTCAAAGATGCAAGTTACTAGGTAGGAACAAGTTTGTATAGGTATTTCAAAGATGCCCAGAACTGAGCTAAACTTGGTATGTGTCCAACTCCTAGAAATAACTTCATGCCCCATCTCCCTTACTTCCAGCTAGTAAGGATCACATCATTCCTAACAAAGTTTTGACACAGATTCCCAATTCGGCCATTCAGAACATATAGCACGTTGCTGTAAGCAAGCACATTCTCATTCAAAGATGCAAGTTACTATGTAGGAACAAGTTTGTATAGGTATTTCAAAGATGCCCAGAACTGAGCTAAACTTGGTATGTGTCCAACTCCTAGAAATAACTTCATGCCCCATCTCCCTTACTTCCAGCTAGTAAGGATCACATAATTCCTAACAAAGTTTTGACACAGATTCCCAATTCGGGCATTCAGAACATATAGCACTTTGCTGTAAGCAAGCACATTCTCATTCAAAGATGCAAGTTACTATGTAGGAACAAGTTTGTATAGGTATTTCAAAGATGCCCAGAACTGAGCTAAACTTGGTATGTGTCCAACTCCTAGAAATAACTTCATGCCCCATCTCCCTTACTTCCAGCTAGTAAGGATCACATAATTCCTAACAAAGTTTTGACACAGATTCCCAATTCGGGCATTCAGAACATATAGCACGTTGCTGTAAGCAAGCAGATTCTCATTCAAAGTTGCAAGTTACTATGTAGGATCAAGTTTGTATAGGTATTTCAAAGATGCCCAGAACTGAGCTAAACTTGGTATGTCTCCAACTCCAAGAAATAACTTCATGCCCCATCTCCCTTACTTCCAGCTAGTAAGGATCACATAATTCCTAACAAAGTTTTGACACAGATTCCCAATTCGGGCATTCAGAACATATAGCACGTTGCTGTAAGCAAGCAGATTCTCATTCAAAGTTGCAAGTTACTATGTAGGAACAAGTTTGTATAGGTATTTCAAAGATGCCCAGAACTGAGCTAAACTTGGTATGTGTCCAACTCCTAGAAATAACTTCATGCCCCATCTCCCTTACTTCCAGCTAGTAAGGATCACATAATTCCTAACAAAGTTTTGACACAGATTCCCAATTCGGGCATTCAGAACATATAGCACTTTGCTGTAAGCAAGCACATTCTCATTCAAAGATGCAAGTTACTATGTAGGAACAAGTTTGTATAGGTATTTCAAAGATGCCCAGAACTGAGCTAAACTTGGTATGTGTCCAACTCCTAGAAATAGCTTCATGCCCCATCTCCTTTACTTCCAGCTAGTAAGGATGACATAATTCCTAACAAAGTTTTGACACAGATTCCCAATTCGGGCATTCAGAACATATAGCACGTTGCTGTAAGCAAGCAGATTCTCATTCAAAGTTGCAAGTTACTATGTAGGAACAAGTTTGTATAGGTATTTCAAAGATGCCCAGAACTGAGCTAAACTTGGTATGTGTCCAACTCCTAGAAATAACTTCATGCCCCATCTCCCTTACTTCCAGCTAGTAAGGATCACATAATTCCTAACAAAGTTTTGACACAGATTGCCAATTCGGGCATTCAGAACATATAGCACGTTGCTGTAAGCAAGCACATTCTCATTCAAAGATGCAAGTTACTATGTAGGAACAAGTTTGTATAGGTATTTCAAAGATGCCCAGAACTGAGCTAAACTTGGTATGTGTCCAACTCCTAGAAATAACTTCATGCCCCATCTCCCTTACTTCCAGCTAGTAAGGATGACATAATTCCTAACAAAGTTTTGACACAGATTCCCAATTCGGGCATTCAGAACATATAGCACGTTGCTGTAACCAAGCAGATTCTCATTCAAAGATGCAAGTTACTAGGTAGGAACAAGTTTGTATAGGTATTTCAAAGATGCCCAGAACTGAGCTAAACTTGGTATGTGTCCAACTCCTAGAAATAACTTCATGCCCCATCTACCTTACTTCCAGCTAGTAAGGATCACATAATTCCTAACAAAGTTTTGACACAGATTCCCAATTCGGCCATTCAGAACATATAGCACGTTGCTGTAAGCAAGCACATTCTCATTCAAAGATGCAAGTTACTATGTAGGAACAAGTTTGTATAGGTATTTCAAAGATGCCCAGAACTGAGCTAAACTAGGTATGTGTCCAACTCCTAGAAATAACTTCATGCCCCATCTCCCTTACTTCCAGCTAGTAAGGATCACATCATTCCTAACAAAGTTTTGACACAGATTCCCAATTCGGGCATTCAGAACATATAGCACGTTGCTGTAAGCAAGCAGATTCTCATTCAAAGTTGCAAGTTACTATGTAGGAACAAGTTTGTATAGGTATTTCAAAGATGCCCAGAACTGAGCTAAACTTGGTATGTGTCCAACTCCTAGAAATAACTTCATGCCCCATCTCCCTTACTTCCAGCCAGTAAGGATCACATAATTCCTAACAAAGTTTTGACACAGATTCCCAATTCGGGCATTCAGAACATATAGCACTTTGCTGTAAGCAAGCACATTCTCATTCAAAGATGCAAGTTACTATGTAGGAACAAGTTTGTATAGGTATTTCAAAGATGCCCAGAACTGAGCTAAACTTGGTATGTGTCCAACTCCTAGAAATAGCTTCATGCCCCATCTCCTTTACTTCCAGCTAGTAAGGATCACATAATTCCTAACAAAGTTTTGACACAGATTCCCAATTCGGGCATTCAGAACATATAGCACGTTGCTGTAAGCAAGCACATTCTCATTCAAAGTTGCAAGTTACTATGTAGGAACAAGTTTGTATAGGTATTTCAAAGATGCCCAGAACTGAGCTAAACTTGGTATGTGTCCAACTCCTAGAAATAACTTCATGCCCCATCTCCCTTACTTCCAGCTAGTAAGGATCACATAATTCCTAACAAAGTTTTGACACAGATTCCCAATTCGGGCATTCAGAACATATAGCACGTTGCTGTAAGCAAGCACATTCTCATTCAAAGATGCAAGTTACTATGTAGGAACAAGTTTGTATAGGTATTTCAAAGATGCCCAGAACTGAGCTAAACTTGGTATGTGTCCAACTCCTAGAAATAACTTCATGCCCCATCTCCCTTACTTCCAGCTAGTAAGGATCACATAATTCCTAACAAAGTTTTGACACAGATTCCCAATTCGGGCATTCAGAACATATAGCACGTTGCTGTAAGCAAGCAGATTCTCATTCAAAGATGCAAGTTACTATGTAGGAACAAGTTTGTATAGGTATTTCAAAGATGCCCAGAACTGAGCTAAACTTGGTATGTGTCCAACTCCTAGAAATAACTTCATGCCCCATCTCCCTTACTTCCAGCTAGTAAGGATCACATAATTCCTAACAAAGTTTTGACACAGATTCCCAATTCGGGCATTCAGAACATATAGCACGTTGCTGTAAGCAAGCACATTCTCATTCAAAGTTGCAAGTTACTATGTAGGAACAAGTTTGTATAGGTATTTCAAAGATGCCCAGAACTGAGCTAAACTTGGTATGTGTCCAAATCCTAGAAATAACTTCATGCCCCATCTCCCTTACTTCCAGCTAGTAAGGATCACATAATTCCTAACAAAGTTTTGACACAGATTGCCAATTGGGGCATTCAGAACATATAGCACGTTGCTGTAAGCAAGCACATTCTCATTCAAAGATGCAAGTTACTATGTAGGAACAAGTTTGTATAGGTATTTCAAAGATGCCCAGAACTGAGCTAAACTTGGTATGTGTCCAACTCCTAGAAATAACTTCATGCCCCATCTCCCTTACTTCCAGCTAGTAAGGATCACATAATTCCTAACAAAGTTTTGACACAGATTCCCAATTCGGGCATTCAGAACATATAGCACGTTGCTGTAAGCAAGCAGATTCTCATTCAAAGTTGCAAGTTACTATGTAGGAACAAGTTTGTATAGGTATTTCAAAGATGCCCAGAACTGAGCTAAACTTGGTATGTCTCCAACTCCAAGAAATAACTTCATGCCCCATCTCCCTTACTTCCAGCTAGTAAGGATCACATAATTCCTAACAAAGTTTTGACACAGATTCCCAATTCGGGCATTCAGAACATATAGCACGTTGCTGTAAGCAAGCAGATTCTCATTCAAAGTTGCAAGTTACTATGTAGGAACAAGTTTGTATAGGTATTTCAAAGATGCCCAGAACTGAGCTAAACTTGGTATGTGTCCAACTCCTAGAAATAACTTCATGCCCCATCTCCCTTACTTCCAGCTAGTAAGGATCACATAATTCCTAACAAAGTTTTGACACAGATTCCCAATTCGGGCATTCAGAACATATAGCACTTTGCTGTAAGCAAGCACATTCTCATTCAAAGATGCAAGTTACTATGTAGGAACAAGTTTGTATAGGTATTTCAAAGATGCCCAGAACTGAGCTAAACTTGGTATGTGTCCAACTCCTAGAAATAGCTTCATGCCCCATCTCCTTTACTTCCAGCTAGTAAGGATCACATAATTCCTAACAAAGTTTTGACACAGATTCCCAATTCGGGCATTCAGAACATATAGCACGTTGCTGTAAGCAAGCAGATTCTCATTCAAAGTTGCAAGTTACTATGTAGGAACAAGTTTGTATATGTATTTCAAAGATGCCCAGAACTGAGCTAAACTTGGTATGTGTCCAACTCCTAGAAATAACTTCATGCCCCATCTCCCTTACTTCCAGCTAGTAAGGATCACATAATTCCTAACAAAGTTTTGACACAGATTCCCAATTCGGGCATTCAGAACATATAGCACGTTGCTGTAAGCAAGCACATTCTCATTCAAAGATGCAAGTTACTATGTAGGAACAAGTTTGTATAGGTATTTCAAAGATGCCCAGAACTGAGCTAAACTTGGTATGTGTCCAACTCCTAGAAATAACTTCATGCCCCATCTCCCTTACTTCCAGCTATTAAGGATCACATAATTCCTAACAAAGTTTTGACACAGATTCCCAATTCGGGCATTCAGAACATATAGCACGTTGCTGTAAGCAAGCACATTCTCATTCAAAGATGCAAGTTACTATGTAGGAACAAGTTTGTATAGGTATTTCAAAGATGCCCAGAACTGAGCTAAACTTGGTATGTGTCCAACTCCTAGAAATAACTTCATGCCCCATCTCCCTTACTTCCAGCTAGTAAGGATCACATAATTCCTAACAAAGTTTTGACACAGATTCCCAATTCGGGCATTCAGAACATATAGCACGTTGCTGTAAGCAAGCACATTCTCATTCAAAGTTGCAAGTTACTATGTAGGAACAAGTTTGTATAGGTATTTCAAAGATGCCCAGAAATGAGCTAAACTTGGTATGTGTCCAAATCCTAGAAATAACTTCATGCCCCATCTCCCTTACTTCCAGCTAGTAAGGATCACATAATTCCTAACAAAGTTTTGACATAGATTGCCAATTGGGGCATTCAGAACATATAGCACGTTGCTGTAAGCAAGCACATTCTCATTCAAAGTTGCAAGTTACTATGTAGGAACAAGTTTGTATAGGTATTTCAAAGATGCCCAGAACTGAGCTAAACTTGGTATGTCTCCAACTCCAAGAAATAACTTCATGCCCCATCTCCCTTACTTCCAGCTAGTAAGGATCACATAATTCCTAACAAAGTTTTGACACAGATTCCCAATTCGGGCATTCAGAACATATAGCACTTTGCTGTAAGCAAGCACATTCTCATTCAAAGATGCAAGTTACTATGTAGGAACAAGTTTGTATAGGTATTTCAAAGATGCCCAGAACTGAGCTAAACTTGGTATGTGTCCAACTCCTAGAAATAGCTTCATGCCCCATCTCCTTTACTTCCAGCTAGTAAGGATCACATAATTCCTAACAAAGTTTTGACACAGATTCCCAATTCGGGCATTCAGAACATATAGCACGTTGCTGTAAGCAAGCAGATTCTCATTCAAAGATGCAAGTTACTATGTAGGAACAAGTTTGTATAGGTATTTCAAAGATGCCCAGAACTGAGCTAAACTTGGTATGTGTCCAACTCCTAGAAATAACTTCATGCCCCATCTCCCTTACTTCCAGCTAGTAAGGATCACATAATTCCTAACAAAGTTTTGACACAGATTCCCTATTCGGGCATTCAGAACATATAGCACGTTGCTGTAAGCAAGCACATTCTCATTCAAAGTTGCAAGTTACTAGGTAGGAACAAGTTTGTATAGGTATTTCAAAGATGCCCAGAACTGAGCTAAACTTGGTATGTGTCCAACTCCTAGAAATAACTTCATGCCCCATCTCCCTTACTTCCAGCTAGTAAGGATCACATAATTCCTAACAAAGTTTTGACACAGATTCCCAATTCGGGCATTCAGAATATATAGCACGTTGCTGTAAGCAAGCAGATTCTCATTCAAAGTTGCAAGTTACTATGTAGGAACAAGTTTGTATAGGTATTTCAAAGATGCCCAGAACTGAGCTAAACTTGGTATGTCTCCAACTCCAAGAAATAACTTCATGCCCCATCTCCCTTACTTCCAGCTAGTAAGGATCACATAATTCCTAACAAAGTTTTGACACAGATTCCCAATTCGGGCATTCAGAACATATAGCACGTTGCTGTAAGCAAGCAGATTCTCATTCAAAGTTGCAAGTTACTATGTAGGAACAAGTTTGTATAGGTATTTCAAAGATGCCCAGAACTGAGCTAAACTTGGTATGTGTCCAACTCCTAGAAATAACTTCATGCCCCATCTCCCTTACTTCCAGCTAGTAAGGATCACATAATTCCTAACAAAGTTTTGACACAGATTCCCAATTCGGGCATTCAGAACATATAGCACTTTGCTGTAAGCAAGCACATTCTCATTCAAAGATGCAAGTTACTATGTAGGAACAAGTTTGTATAGGTATTTCAAAGATGCCCAGAACTGAGCTAAACTTGGTATGTGTCCAACTCCTAGAAATAGCTTCATGCCCCATCTCCTTTACTTCCAGCTAGTAAGGATCACATAATTCCTAACAAAGTTTTGACACAGATTCCCAATTCGGGCATTCAGAACATATAGCACGTTGCTGTAAGCAAGCAGATTCTCATTCAAAGTTGCAAGTTACTATGTAGGAACAAGTTTGTATAGGTATTTCAAAGATGCCCAGAACTGAGCTAAACTTGGTATGTGTCCAACTCCTAGAAATAACTTCATGCCCCATCTCCCTTACTTCCAGCTAGTAAGGATCACATAATTCCTAACAAAGTTTTGACACAGATTCCCAATTCGGGCATTCAGAACATATAGCACGTTGCTGTAAGCAAGCACATTCTCATTCAAAGATGCAAGTTACTATGTAGGAACAAGTTTGTATAGGTATTTCAAAGATGCCCAGAACTGAGCTAAACTTGGTATGTGTCCAACTCCTAGAAATAACTTCATGCCCCATCTCCCTTACTTCCAGCTAGTAAGGATCACATAATTCCTAACAAAGTTTTGACACAGATTCCCAATTCGGGCATTCAGAACATATAGCACGTTGCTGTAAGCAAGCAGATTCTCATTCAAAGATGCAAGTTACTATGTAGGAACAAGTTTGTATAGGTATTTCAAAGATGCCCAGAACTGAGCTAAACTTGGTATGTGTCCAACTCCTAGAAATAACTTCATGCCCCATCTCCCTTACTTCCAGCTAGTAAGGATCACATAATTCCTAACAAAGTTTTGACACAGATTCCCAATTCGGGCATTCAGAACATATAGCACGTTGCTGTAAGCAAGCACATTCTCATTCAAAGTTGCAAGTTACTATGTAGGAACAAGTTTGTATAGGTATTTCAAAGATGCCCAGAACTGAGCTAAACTTGGTATGTGTCCAAATCCTAGAAATAACTTCATGCCCCATCTCCCTTACTTCCAGCTAGTAAGGATCACATAATTCCTAACAAAGTTTTGACACAGATTGCCAATTGGGGCATTCAGAACATATAGCACGTTGCTGTAAGCAAGCACATTCTCATTCAAAGATGCAAGTTACTATGTAGGAACAAGTTTGTATAGGTATTTCAAAGATGCCCAGAACTGAGCTAAACTTGGTATGTGTCCAACTCCTAGAAATAACTTCATGCCCCATCTCCCTTACTTCCAGCTAGTAAGGATCACATAATTCCTAACAAAGTTTTGACACAGATTCCCTATTCGGGCATTCAGAACATATAGCACGTTGCTGTAAGCAAGCACATTCTCATTCAAAGTTGCAAGTTACTAGGTAGGAACAAGTTTGTATAGGTATTTCAAAGATGCCCAGAACTGAGCTAAACTTGGTATGTGTCCAACTCCTAGAAATAACTTCATGCTCTATCTCCCTTACTTCCAGCTAGTAAGGATCACATAATTCCTAACAAAGTTTTGACACAGATTCCCTATTCGGGCATTCAGAACATATAGCACGTTGCTGTAAGCAAGCACATTCTCATTCAAAGTTGCAAGTTACTATGTAGGAACAAGTTTGTATAGGTATTTCAAAGATGCCCAGAACTGAGCTAAACTTGGTATGTCTCCAACTCCAAGAAATAACTTCATGCCCCATCTCCCTTACTTCCAGCTAGTAAGGATCACATAATTCCTAACAAAGTTTTGACACAGATTCCCAATTCGGGCATTCAGAACATATAGCACGTTGCTGTAAGCAAGCAGATTCTCATTCAAAGTTGCAAGTTACTATGTAGGAACAAGTTTGTATAGGTATTTCAAAGATGCCCAGAACTGAGCTAAACTTGGTATGTGTCCAACTCCTAGAAATAACTTCATGCCCCATCTCCCTTACTTCCAGCTAGTAAGGATCACATAATTCCTAACAAAGTTTTGACACAGATTCCCAATTCGGGCATTCAGAACATATAGCACTTTGCTGTAAGCAAGCACATTCTCATTCAAAGATGCAAGTTACTATGTAGGAACAAGTTTGTATAGGTATTTCAAAGATGCCCAGAACTGAGCTAAACTTGGTATGTGTCCAACTCCTAGAAATAGCTTCATGCCCCATCTCCTTTACTTCCAGCTAGTAAGGATCACATAATTCCTAACAAAGTTTTGACACAGATTCCCAATTCGGGCATTCAGAACATATAGCACGTTGCTGTAAGCAAGCAGATTCTCATTCAAAGTTGCAAGTTACTATGTAGGAACAAGTTTGTATAGGTATTTCAAAGATGCCCAGAACTGAGCTAAACTTGGTATGTGTCCAACTCCTAGAAATAACTTCATGCCCCATCTCCCTTACTTCCAGCTAGTAAGGATCACATAATTCCTAACAAAGTTTTGACACAGATTCCCAATTCGGGCATTCAGAACATATAGCACGTTGCTGTAAGCAAGCACATTCTCATTCAAAGATGCAAGTTACTATGTAGGAACAAGTTTGTATAGGTATTTCAAAGATACCCAGAACTGAGCTAAACTTGGTATGTGTCCAACTCCTAGAAATAACTTCATGCCCCATCTCCCTTACTTCCAGCTAGTAAGGATCACATAATTCCTAACAAAGTTTTGACACAGATTCCCAATTCGGGCATTCAGAACATATAGCACGTTGCTGTAAGCAAGCAGATTCTCATTCAAAGATGCAAGTTACTATGTAGGAACAAGTTTGTATAGGTATTTCAAAGATGCCCAGAACTGAGCTAAACTTGGTATGTGTCCAACTCCTAGAAATAACTTCATGCCCCATCTCCCTTACTTCCAGCTAGTAAGGATCACATAATTCCTAACAAAGTTTTGACACAGATTCCCAATTCGGGCATTCAGAACATATAGCACGTTGCTGTAAGCAAGCACATTCTCATTCAAAGATGCAAGTTACTATGTAGGAACAAGTTTGTATAGGTATTTCAAAGATGCCCAGAACTGAGCTAAACTTGGTATGTGTCCAACTCCTAGAAATAACTTCATGCCCCATCTCCCTTACTTCCAGCTAGTAAGGATCACATAATTCCTAACAAAGTTTTGACACAGATTCCCAATTCGGGCATTCAGAACATATAGCACGTTGCTGTAAGCAAGCACATTCTCATTCAAAGTTGCAAGTTACTATGTAGGAACAAGTTTGTATAGGTATTTCAAAGATGCCCAGAAATGAGCTAAACTTGGTATGTGTCCAAATCCTAGAAATAACTTCATGCCCCATCTCCCTTACTTCCAGCTAGTAAGGATCACATAATTCCTAACAAAGTTTTGACATAGATTGCCAATTGGGGCATTCAGAACATATAGCACGTTGCTGTAAGCAAGCACATTCTCATTCAAAGTTGCAAGTTACTATGTAGGAACAAGTTTGTATAGGTATTTCAAAGATGCCCAGAACTGAGCTAAACTTGGTATGTCTCCAACTCCAAGAAATAACTTCATGCCCCATCTCCCTTACTTCCAGCTAGTAAGGATCACATAATTCCTAACAAAGTTTTGACACAGATTCCCAATTCGGGCATTCAGAACATATAGCACTTTGCTGTAAGCAAGCACATTCTCATTCAAAGATGCAAGTTACTATGTAGGAACAAGTTTGTATAGGTATTTCAAAGATGCCCAGAACTGAGCTAAACTTGGTATGTGTCCAACTCCTAGAAATAGCTTCATGCCCCATCTCCTTTACTTCCAGCTAGTAAGGATCACATAATTCCTAACAAAGTTTTGACACAGATTCCCAATTCGGGCATTCAGAACATATAGCACGTTGCTGTAAGCAAGCAGATTCTCATTCAAAGATGCAAGTTACTATGTAGGAACAAGTTTGTATAGGTATTTCAAAGATGCCCAGAACTGAGCTAAACTTGGTATGTGTCCAACTCCTAGAAATAACTTCATGCCCCATCTCCCTTACTTCCAGCTAGTAAGGATCACATAATTCCTAACAAAGTTTTGACACAGATTCCCTATTCGGGCATTCAGAACATATAGCACGTTGCTGTAAGCAAGCACATTCTCATTCAAAGTTGCAAGTTACTAGGTAGGAACAAGTTTGTATAGGTATTTCAAAGATGCCCAGAACTGAGCTAAACTTGGTATGTGTCCAACTCCTAGAAATAACTTCATGCCCCATCTCCCTTACTTCCAGCTAGTAAGGATCACATAATTCCTAACAAAGTTTTGACACAGATTCCCAATTCGGGCATTCAGAACATATAGCACGTTGCTGTAAGCAAGCAGATTCTCATTCAAAGTTGCAAGTTACTATGTAGGAACAAGTTTGTATAGGTATTTCAAAGATGCCCAGAACTGAGCTAAACTTGGTATGTCTCCAACTCCAAGAAATAACTTCATGCCCCATCTCCCTTACTTCCAGCTAGTAAGGATCACATAATTCCTAACAAAGTTTTGACACAGATTCCCAATTCGGGCATTCAGAACATATAGCACGTTGCTGTAAGCAAGCAGATTCTCATTCAAAGTTGCAAGTTACTATGTAGGAACAAGTTTGTATAGGTATTTCAAAGATGCCCAGAACTGAGCTAAACTTGGTATGTGTCCAACTCCTAGAAATAACTTCATGCCCCATCTCCCTTACTTCCAGCTAGTAAGGATCACATAATTCCTAACAAAGTTTTGACACAGATTCCCAATTCGGGCATTCAGAACATATAGCACTTTGCTGTAAGCAAGCACATTCTCATTCAAAGATGCAAGTTACTATGTAGGAACAAGTTTGTATAGGTATTTCAAAGATGCCCAGAACTGAGCTAAACTTGGTATGTGTCCAACTCCTAGAAATAGCTTCATGCCCCATCTCCTTTACTTCCAGCTAGTAAGGATCACATAATTCCTAACAAAGTTTTGACACAGATTCCCAATTCGGGCATTCAGAACATATAGCACGTTGCTGTAAGCAAGCAGATTCTCATTCAAAGTTGCAAGTTACTATGTAGGAACAAGTTTGTATAGGTATTTCAAAGATGCCCAGAACTGAGCTAAACTTGGTATGTGTCCAACTCCTAGAAATAACTTCATGCCCCATCTCCCTTACTTCCAGCTAGTAAGGATCACATAATTCCTAACAAAGTTTTGACACAGATTCCCAATTCGGGCATTCAGAACATATAGCACGTTGCTGTAAGCAAGCACATTCTCATTCAAAGATGCAAGTTACTATGTAGGAACAAGTTTGTATAGGTATTTCAAAGATGCCCAGAACTGAGCTAAACTTGGTATGTGTCCAACTCCTAGAAATAACTTCATGCCCCATCTCCCTTACTTCCAGCTAGTAAGGATCACATAATTCCTAACAAAGTTTTGACACAGATTCCCAATTCGGGCATTCAGAACATATAGCACGTTGCTGTAAGCAAGCAGATTCTCATTCAAAGATGCAAGTTACTATGTAGGAACAAGTTTGTATAGGTATTTCAAAGATGCCCAGAACTGAGCTAAACTTGGTATGTGTCCAACTCCTAGAAATAACTTCATGCCCCATCTCCCTTACTTCCAGCTAGTAAGGATCACATAATTCCTAACAAAGTTTTGACACAGATTCCCAATTCGGGCATTCAGAACATATAGCACGTTGCTGTAAGCAAGCACATTCTCATTCAAAGTTGCAAGTTACTATGTAGGAACAAGTTTGTATAGGTATTTCAAAGATGCCCAGAACTGAGCTAAACTTGGTATGTGTCCAAATCCTAGAAATAACTTCATGCCCCATCTCCCTTACTTCCAGCTAGTAAGGATCACATAATTCCTAACAAAGTTTTGACACAGATTGCCAATTGGGGCATTCAGAACATATAGCACGTTGCTGTAAGCAAGCACATTCTCATTCAAAGATGCAAGTTACTATGTAGGAACAAGTTTGTATAGGTATTTCAAAGATGCCCAGAACTGAGCTAAACTTGGTATGTGTCCAACTCCTAGAAATAACTTCATGCCCCATCTCCCTTACTTCCAGCTAGTAAGGATCACATAATTCCTAACAAAGTTTTGACACAGATTCCCTATTCGGGCATTCAGAACATATAGCACGTTGCTGTAAGCAAGCACATTCTCATTCAAAGTTGCAAGTTACTAGGTAGGAACAAGTTTGTATAGGTATTTCAAAGATGCCCAGAACTGAGCTAAACTTGGTATGTGTCCAACTCCTAGAAATAACTTCATGCTCTATCTCCCTTACTTCCAGCTAGTAAGGATCACATAATTCCTAACAAAGTTTTGACACAGATTCCCTATTCGGGCATTCAGAACATATAGCACGTTGCTGTAAGCAAGCACATTCTCATTCAAAGTTGCAAGTTACTATGTAGGAACAAGTTTGTATAGGTATTTCAAAGATGCCCAGAACTGAGCTAAACTTGGTATGTCTCCAACTCCAAGAAATAACTTCATGCCCCATCTCCCTTACTTCCAGCTAGTAAGGATCACATAATTCCTAACAAAGTTTTGACACAGATTCCCAATTCGGGCATTCAGAACATATAGCACGTTGCTGTAAGCAAGCAGATTCTCATTCAAAGTTGCAAGTTACTATGTAGGAACAAGTTTGTATAGGTATTTCAAAGATGCCCAGAACTGAGCTAAACTTGGTATGTGTCCAACTCCTAGAAATAACTTCATGCCCCATCTCCCTTACTTCCAGCTAGTAAGGATCACATAATTCCTAACAAAGTTTTGACACAGATTCCCAATTCGGGCATTCAGAACATATAGCACTTTGCTGTAAGCAAGCACATTCTCATTCAAAGATGCAAGTTACTATGTAGGAACAAGTTTGTATAGGTATTTCAAAGATGCCCAGAACTGAGCTAAACTTGGTATGTGTCCAACTCCTAGAAATAGCTTCATGCCCCATCTCCTTTACTTCCAGCTAGTAAGGATCACATAATTCCTAACAAAGTTTTGACACAGATTCCCAATTCGGGCATTCAGAACATATAGCACGTTGCTGTAAGCAAGCAGATTCTCATTCAAAGTTGCAAGTTACTATGTAGGAACAAGTTTGTATAGGTATTTCAAAGATGCCCAGAACTGAGCTAAACTTGGTATGTGTCCAACTCCTAGAAATAACTTCATGCCCCATCTCCCTTACTTCCAGCTAGTAAGGATCACATAATTCCTAACAAAGTTTTGACACAGATTCCCAATTCGGGCATTCAGAACATATAGCACGTTGCTGTAAGCAAGCACATTCTCATTCAAAGATGCAAGTTACTATGTAGGAACAAGTTTGTATAGGTATTTCAAAGATACCCAGAACTGAGCTAAACTTGGTATGTGTCCAACTCCTAGAAATAACTTCATGCCCCATCTCCCTTACTTCCAGCTAGTAAGGATCACATAATTCCTAACAAAGTTTTGACACAGATTCCCAATTCGGGCATTCAGAACATATAGCACGTTGCTGTAAGCAAGCAGATTCTCATTCAAAGATGCAAGTTACTATGTAGGAACAAGTTTGTATAGGTATTTCAAAGATGCCCAGAACTGAGCTAAACTTGGTATGTGTCCAACTCCTAGAAATAACTTCATGCCCCATCTCCCTTACTTCCAGCTAGTAAGGATCACATAATTCCTAACAAAGTTTTGACACAGATTCCCAATTCGGGCATTCAGAACATATAGCACGTTGCTGTAAGCAAGCACATTCTCATTCAAAGTTGCAAGTTACTATGTAGGAACAAGTTTGTATAGGTATTTCAAAGATGCCCAGAACTGAGCTAAACTTGGTATGTGTCCAAATCCTAGAAATAACTTCATGCCCCATCTCCCTTACTTCCAGCTAGTAAGGATCACATAATTCCTAACAAAGTTTTGACACAGATTGCCAATTGGGGCATTCAGAACATATAGCACGTTGCTGTAAGCAAGCACATTCTCATTCAAAGATGCAAGTTACTATGTAGGAACAAGTTTGTATAGGTATTTCAAAGATGCCCAGAACTGAGCTAAACTTGGTATGTGTCCAACTCCTAGAAATAACTTCATGCCCCATCTCCCTTACTTCCAGCTAGTAAGGATCATATAATTCCTAACAAAGTTTTGACACAGATTCCCTATTCGGGCATTCAGAACATATAGCACGTTGCTGTAAGCAAGCACATTCTCATTCAAAGTTGCAAGTTACTAGGTAGGAACAAGTTTGTATAGGTATTTCAAAGATGCCCAGAACTGAGCTAAACTTGGTATGTGTCCAACTCCTAGAAATAACTTCATGCTCTATCTCCCTTACTTCCAGCTAGTAAGGATCACATAATTCCTAACAAAGTTTTGACACAGATTCCCTATTCGGGCATTCAGAACATATAGCACGTTGCTGTAAGCAAGCACATTCTCATTCAAAGTTGCAAGTTACTATGTAGGAACAAGTTTGTATAGGTATTTCAAAGATGCCCAGAACTGAGCTAAACTTGGTATGTGTCCAACTCCTAGAAATAACTTCTTGCCCCATCTCCCTTACTTCCAGCTAGTAAGGATCACATAATTCCTAACAAAGTTTTGACACAGATTGCCAATTCGGGCATTCAGAACATATAGCACGTTGCTGTAAGCAAGCACCTTCTCATTCAAAGATGCAAGTTACTATGTAGGAACAAGTTTGTATAGGTATTTCAAAGATGCCCAGAACTGAGCTAAACTTGGTATGTGTCCAACTCCTAGAAATAACTTCATGCCCCATCTCCCTTACTTCCAGCTAGTAAGGATGACATAATTCCTAACAAAGTTTTGACACAGATTGCCAATTCGGGCATTCAGAACATATAGCACGTTGCTGTAACCAAGCAGATTCTCATTCAAAGATGCAAGTTACTAGGTAGGAACAAGTTTGTACAGGTATTTCAAAGATGCCCAGAACTGAGCTAAACTTGGTATGTGTCCAACTCCTAGAAATAACTTCATGCCCCATCTCCCTTACTTCCAGCTAGTAAGGATCACATAATTCCTAACAAAGTTTTGACACAGATTCCCAATTCGGCCATTCAGAACATATAGCACGTTGCTGTAAGCAAGCACATTCTCATTCAAAGATGCAAGTTACTATGTAGGAACAAGTTTGTATAGGTATTTCAAAGATGCCCAGAACTGAGCTAAACTTGGTATGTGTCCAACTCCTAGAAATAACTTCATGCCCCATCTCCCTTACTTCCAGCTAGTAAGGAACACATAATTCCTAACAAAGTTTTGACACAGATTCCCAATTCGGGCATTCAGAACATATAGCACTTTGCTGTAAGCAAGCACATTCTCATTCAAAGATGCAAGTTACTATGTAGGAACAAGTTTGTATAGGTATTTCAAAGATGCCCAGAACTGAGCTAAACTTGGTATGTGTCCAACTCCTAGAAATAACTTCATGCCCCATCTCCCTTACTTCCAGCTAGTAAGGATCACATAATTCCTAACAAAGTTTTGACACAGATTCCCAATTCGGGCATTCAGAACATATAGCACGTTGCTGTAAGCAAGCAGATTCTCATTCAAAGTTGCAAGTTACTATGTAGGAACAAGTTTGTATAGGTATTTCAAAGATGCCCAGAACTGAGCTAAACTTGGTATGTCTCCAACTCCAAGAAATAACTTCATGCCCCATCTCCCTTACTTCCAGCTAGTAAGGATCACATAATTCCTAACAAAGTTTTGACACAGATTCCCAATTCGGGCATTCAGAACATATAGCACGTTGCTGTAAGCAAGCAGATTCTCATTCAATGTTGCAAGTTACTATGTAGGAACAAGTTTGTATAGGTATTTCAAAGATGCCCAGAACTGAGCTAAACTTGGTATGTGTCCAACTCCTAGAAATAACTTCATGCCCCATCTCCCTTACTTCCAGCTAGTAAGGATCACATAATTCCTAACAAAGTTTTGACACAGATTCCCAATTCGGGCATTCAGAACATATAGCACTTTGCTGTAAGCAAGCACATTCTCATTCAAAGATGCAAGTTACTATGTAGGAACAAGTTTGTATAGGTATTTCAAAGATGCCCAGAACTGAGCTAAACTTGGTATGTGTCCAACTCCTAGAAATAGCTTCATGCCCCATCTCCTTTACTTCCAGCTAGTAAGGATCACATAATTCCTAACAAAGTTTTGACACAGATTCCCAATTCGGGCATTCAGAACATATAGCACGTTGCTGTAAGCAAGCACATTTTCATTCAAAGTTGCAAGTTACTATGTAGGAACAAGTTTGTATAGGTATTTCAAAGATGCCCAGAACTGAGCTAAACTTGGTATGTGTCCAACTCCTAGAAATAACTTCATGCCCCATCTCCCTTACTTCCAGCTAGTAAGGATCACATAATTTCTAACAAAGTTTTGACACAGATTCCCAATTCGGGCATTCAGAACATATAGCACGTTGCTGTAAGCAAGCAGATTCTCATTCAAAGATGCAAGTTACTATGTAGGAACAAGTTATATAGGTATTTCAAAGATGCCCAGAACTGAGCTAAACTTGGTATGTGTCCAACTCCTAGAAATAACTTCATGCCCCATCTCCCTTACTTCCAGCTAGTAAGGATCACATAATTCCTAACAAAGTTTTGACACAGATTCCCAATTCGGGCATTCAGAACATATAACACGTTGCTGTAAGCAAGCACATTTTCATTCAAAGTTGCAAGTTACTATGTAGGAACAAGTTTGTATAGGTATTTCAAAGATGCCCAGAACTGAGCTAAACTTGGTATGTGTCCAACTCCTAGAAATAACTTCATGCCCCATCTCCCTTACTTCCAGCTAGTAAGGATCACATAATTCCTAACAAAGTTTTGACACAGATTGCCAATTCGGGCATTCAGAACATATAGCACGTTGCTGTAAGCAAGCAGATTCTCATTCAAAGATGCAAGTTACTATGTAGGAACAAGTTTGTATAGGTATTTCAAAGATGCCCAGAACTGAGCTAAACTTGGTATGTGTCCAACTCCTAGAAAAAACTTCATGCCCCATCTCCATTACTTCCAGCTAGTAAGGATCACATAATTCCTAACAAAGTTTTGACACAGATTGCCAATTCGGGCATTCAGAACATATAGCACGTTGCTGTAAGCAAGCAGATTCTCATTCAAAGATGCAAGTTACTATGTAGGAACAAGTTTGTATAGGTATTTCAAAGATGCACAGAACTGAGCTAAACTTGGTATGTGTCCAACTCCTAGAAATAACTTCATGCCCCATCTCCCTTACTTCCAGCTAGTAAGGATCACATAATTCCTAACAAAGTTTTGACACAGATTCCCAATTCGGGCATTCAGAACATATAGCACGTTGCTGTAAGCAAGCAAATTTTCATTCAAAGTTGCAAGTTACTATGTAGGAACAAGTTTCTATAGGTATTTCAAAGATGCCCAGAACTAAGCTAAACTTGGTATGTGTCCAACTCCTAGAAATAACTTCATGCCCCATCTCCCTTACTTCCAGCTAGTAAGGATCACATAATTCCTAACAAAGTTTTGACACAGATTCCCAATTCGGGCATTCAGAACATATAGCACGTTGCTGTAAGCAAGCAGATTCTCATTCAAAGTTGCAAGTTACTATGTAGGAACAAGTTTGTATAGGTATTTCAAAGATGCCCAGAACTGAGCTAAACTTGGTATGTGTCCAACTCCTAGAAATAACTTCATGCCCCATCTCCCTTACTTCCAGCTAGTAAGGATGACATAATTCCTAACAAAGTTTTGACACAGATTCCCAATTCGGGCATTCAGAACATATAGCACGTTGCTGTAAGCAAGCACATTTTCATTCAAAGTTGCAAGTTACTATGTAGGAACAAGTTTGTATAGGTATTTCAAAGATGCCCAGAACTGAGCTAAACTTGGTATGTGTCCAACTCCTAGAAATAACTTCATGCCCCATCTCCCTTACTTCCAGCTAGTAAGGATCACATAATTCCTAACAAAGTTTTGACACAGATTCCCAATTCGGGCATTCAGAACATATAGCACGTTGCTGTAAGCAAGCAGATTCTTATTCAAAGATGCAAGTTACTATGTAGGAACAAGTTTGTATAGGTATTTCAAAGATGCCCAGAACTGAGCTAAACTTGGTATGTGTCCAACTCCTAGAAATAACTTCATGCCCCATCTCCCTTACTTCCAGCTAGTAAGGATCACATAATTCCTAACAAAGTTTTGACACAGATTGCCAATTCGGGCATTCAGAACATATAGCACGTTGCTGTAAGCAAGCACATTCTCATTCAAAGATGCAAGTTACTATGTAGGAACAAGTTTGTATAGGTATTTCAAAGATGCCCAGAACTGAGCTAAACTTGGTATGTGTCCAACTCCTAGAAATAACTTCATGCCCCATCTCCCTTACTTCCAGCTAGTAAGGATCACATAATTCCTAACAAAGTTTTGACACAGATTCCCAATTCGGGCATTCCGAACATATAGCACGTTGCTGTAAGGAAGCACATTCTCATTCAAAGATGCATGTTACTAGGTAGGAACAAGTTTGTATAGGTATTTCAAAGATGCCCAGAACTGAGCTAAACTTGGTATGTGTCCAACTCCTAGAAATAACTTCATGCTCCATCTCCCTTACTTACAGCTAGTAAGGATCACATAATTCCTAACAAAGTTTTGACACAGATTCCCTATTCGGGCATTCAGAACATATAGCACGTTGCTGTAAGCAAGCACATTCTCATTCAAAGTTGCAAGTTACTATGTAGGAACAAGTTTGTATAGGTATTTCAAAGATGCCCAGAACTGAGCTAAACTTGGTATGTCTCCAACTCCAAGAAATAACTTCATGCCCCATCTCCCTTACTTCCAGCTAGTAAGGATCACATAATTCCTAACAAAGTTTTGCCACAGATTCCCAATTCGGGCATTCAGAACATATAGCACGTTGCTGTAAGCAAGCACATTCTCATTCAAAGATGCAAGTTACTATGTAGGAACAAGTTTGTATAGGTATTTCAAAGATGCCCAGAACTGAGCTAAACTTGGTATGTGTCCAACTCCTAGAAATAACTTCATGCCCCATCTCCCTTACTTCCAGCTAGTAAGGATCACATAATTCCTAACAAAGTTTTGCCACAGATTCCCAATTCGGGCATTCAGAACATATAGCACTTTGCTGTAAGCAAGCACATTCTCATTCAAAGATGCAAGTTACTATGTAGGAACAAGTTTGTATAGGTATTTCAAAGATGCCCAGAACTGAGCTAAACTTGGTATCTGTCCAACTCCTAGAAATAACTTCATGCCCCATCTCCCTTACTTCCAGCTAGTAAGGATCCACATAATTCCTAACAAAGTTTTGACACAGATTCCCAATTCGGGCATTCAGAACATATAGCACGTTGCTGTAAGCAAGCAGATTCTCATTCAAAGTTGCAAGTTACTATGTAGGAACAAGTTTGTATAGGTATTTCAAAGATGCCCAGAACTGAGCTAAACTTGGTATGTGTCCAACTCCTAGAAATAACTTCATGCCCCATCTCACTTACTTCCAGCTAGTAAGGATCACATAATTCCTAACAAAGTTTTGACACAGATTCCCAGTTCGGGCATTCAGAACATATAGCACGTTGCTCTAAGCAAGCAGATTCTCATTCAAAGATGCAAGTTACTATGTAGGAACAAGTTATATAGGTATTTCAAAGATGCCCAGAACTGAGCTAAACTTGGTATGTGTCCAACTCCTAGAAATAACTTCATGCCCCATCTCCCTTACTTCCAGCTAGTAAGGATCACATAATTCCTAACAAAGTTTTGACACAGATTCCCAATTCAGGCATTCAGAACATATAGCACGTTGCTGTAAGCAAGCACATTTTCATTCAAAGTTGCAAGTTACTATGTAGGAACAAGTTTGTATAGGTATTTCAAAGATGCCCAGAACTGAGCTAAACTTGGTATGTGTCCAACTCCTAGAAATAACTTCATGCCCCATCTCCCTTACTTCCAGCTAGTAAGGATCACATAATTCCTAACAAAGTTTTGACACAGATTCCCAATTCGGGCATTCAGAATATATAGCACGTTGCTGCAAGCAAGCAGATTCTCATTCAAAGATGCAAGTTACTATGTAGGAACAAGTTTGTATAGGTATTTCAAAGATGCCCAGAACTGAGCTAAACTTGGTATGTGTCCAACTCCTAGAAATAACTTCATGCCCCATCTCCCTTACTTCCAGCTAGTAAGGATCACATAATTCCTAACAATGTTTTGACACAGATTGCCAATTCGGGCATTCAGAACATATAGCACGTTGCTGTAAGCAAGCAGATTCTCATTCAAAGATGCAAGTTACTATGTAGGAACAAGTTTGTATAGGTATTTCAAAGATGCCCAGAACTGAGCTAAACTTGGTATGTGTCCAACTCCTAGAAATAACTTCATGCCCCATCTCCCTTACTTCCAGCTAGTAAGGATCACATAATTTCTAACAAAGTTTTGACACAGATTCCCAATTCGGGCATTCAGAACATATAGCACGTTGCTGTAAGCAAGCAGATTCTCATTCAAAGTTGCAAGTTACTATGTAGGAACAAGTTTGTATAGGTATTTCAAAGATGCCCAGAACTGAGCTAAACTTGATATGTGTCCAACTCCTAGAAATAACTTCATGCCCCATCTCCCTTACTTCCAGCTAGTAAGGATGACATAATTCCTAACAAAGTTTTGACACAGATTCCCAATTCGGGCATTCAGAACATATAGCACGTTGCTGTAAGCAAGCACATTTTCATTCAAAGTTGCAAGTTACTATGTAGGAACAAGTTTGTATAGGTATTTCAAAGATGCCCAGAACTGAGCTAAACTTGGTATGTGTCGAACTCCTAGAAATAACTTCATGCCCCATCTCCCTTACTTCCAGCTAGTAAGGATCACATAATTCCTAACAAAGTTTTGACACAGATTCCCAATTCGGGCATTCAGAACATATAGCACGTTGCTGTAAGCAAGCACATTTTCATTCAAAGTTGCAAGTTACTATGTAGGAACAAGTTTGTATAGGTATTTCAAAGATGCCCAGAACTGAGCTAAACTTGGTATGTGTCCAACTCCTAGAAATAACTTCATGCCCCATCTGCCTTACTTCCAGCTAGTAAGGATCACATATATTCCTAACAAAGTTTTGACACAGATTCCCAATTCGGGCATTCAGAACATATAGCACGTTGCTGTAAGCAAGCAGATTCTCATTCAAAGATGCAAGTTACTATGTAGGAACAAGTTTGTATAGGTATTTCAAAGATGCCCAGAACTGAGCTAAACTTGGTATGTGTCCAACTCCTAGAAATAACTTCATGCCCCATCTCCCTTACTTCCAGCTAGTAAGGATCACATAATTCCTAACAAAGTTTTGACACAGATTGCCAATTCGGGCATTCAGAACATATAGCACGTTGCTGTAAGCAAGCACATTTTCATTCAAAGTTGCAAGTTACTATGAAGGAACAAGTTTGTATAGGTATTTCAAAGATGCCCAGAACTGAGCTAAACTTGGTATGTGTCCACCTCCTAGAAATAACTTCATGCCCCATCTCCCTTACTTCCAGCTAGTAAGGATCACATAATTCCTAACAAAGTTTTGACACAGATTCCATATTCGGGCATTCAGAACATATAGCACGTTGCTGTAAGCAAACACATTTTCATTCAAAGTTGCAAGTTACTATGAAGGAACAAGTTTGTATAGGTATTTCAAAGATGCCCAGAACTGAGCTAAACTTGGTATGTGTCCACCTCCTAGAAATAACTTCATGCCCCATCTCCCTTACTTCCAGCTAGTAAGGATCACATAATTCCTAACAAAGTTTTGACACAGATTGCCAATTCGGGCATTCAGAACATATAGCACGTTGCTGTAAGCAAGCAGATTCTCATTCAAAGATGCAAGTTACTATGTAGGAACAAGTTTGTATAGGTATTTCAAAGATGCCCAGAACTGAGCTAAACTTGGTATGTGTCCAACTCCTAGAAATAACTTCATGCCCCATCTCCCTTACTTCCAGCTAGTAAGGATCACATAATTCCTAACAAAGTTTTGACACAGATTGCCAATTCGGGCATTCAGAACATATAGCACGTTGCTGTAAGCAAGCAGATTCTCATTCAAAGATGCAAGTTACTATGTAGGAACAAGTTTGTATAGGTATTTCAAAGATGCACAGAACTGAGCTAAACTTGGTATGTGTCCAACTCCTAGAAATAACTTCATGCCCCATCTCCCTTACTTCCAGCTAGTAAGGATCACATAATTCCTAACAAAGTTTTGACACAGATTCCCAATTCGGGCATTCAGAACATATAGCACGTTGCTGTAAGCAAGCAAATTTTCATTCAAAGTTGCAAGTTACTATGTAGGAACAAGTTTCTATAGGTATTTCAAAGATGCCCAGAACTAAGCTAAACTTGGTATGTGTCCAACTCCTAGAAATAACTTCATGCCCCATCTCCCTTACTTCCAGCTAGTAAGGATCACATAATTCCTAACAAAGTTTTGACACAGATTCCCAATTCGGGCATTCAGAACATATAGCACGTTGCTGTAAGCAAGCAGATTCTCATTCAAAGTTGCAAGTTACTATGTAGGAACAAGTTTGTATAGGTATTTCAAAGATGCCCAGAACTGAGCTAAACTTGGTATGTGTCCAACTCCTAGAAATAACTTCATGCCCCATCTCCCTTACTTCCAGCTAGTAAGGATGACATAATTCCTAACAAAGTTTTGACACAGATTCCCAATTCGGGCATTCAGAACATATAGCACGTTGCTGTAAGCAAGCACATTTTCATTCAAAGTTGCAAGTTACTATGTAGGAACAAGTTTGTATAGGTATTTCAAAGATGCCCAGAACTGAGCTAAACTTCTTATGTGTCCAACTCCTAGAAATAACTTCATGCCCCATCTCCCTTACTTCCAGCTAGTAAGGATCACATAATTCCTAACAAAGTTTTGACACAGATTCCCAATTCGGGCATTCAGAACATATAGCACGTTGCTGTAAGGAAGCAGATTCTCATTCAAAGATGCAAGTTACTAGGTAGGAACAAGTTTGTATAGGTATTTCAAAGATGCCCAGAACTGAGCTAAACTTGGTATGTGTCCAACTCCTAGAAATAACTTCATGCCCCATCTCCCTTACTTCCAGCTAGTAAGGATCACATAATTCCTAACAAAGTTTTGACACAGATTCCCAATTCGGGCTTTCAGAACATATAGCACGTTGCTGTAAGCAAGCACATTTTCATTCAAAGTTGCAAGTTATTATGTAGGAACAAGTTTGTATAGGTATTTCAAAGATGCCCAGAACTGAGCTAAACTTGGTATGTGTCCAACTCCTAGAAATAACTTCATGCCCCATCTCCCTTACTTCCAGCTAGTAAGGATCACATAATTCCTAACAAAGTTTTGACACAGATTCCCAATTCGGGCATTCAGAACATAAAGCACGTTGCTGTAAGCAAGCAGATTCTTATTCAAAGATGCAAGTTACTATGTAGGAACAAGTTTGTATAGGTATTTCAAAGATGCCCAGAACTGAGCTAAACTTGGTATGTGTCCAACTCCTAGAAATAACTTCATGCCCCATCTCCCTTACTTCCAGCTAGTAAGGATCACATAATTCCTAACAAAGTTTTGACACAGATTGCCAATTCGGGCATTCAGAACATATAGCACGTTGCTGTAAGCAAGCACATTCTCATTCAAAGATGCAAGTTACTATGTAGGAACAAGTTTGTATAGGTATTTCAAAGATGCCCAGAACTGAGCTAAACTTGGTATGTGTCCAACTCCTAGAAATAACTTCATGCCCCATCTCCCTTACTTCCAGCTAGTAAGGATCACATAATTCCTAACAAAGTTTTGACACAGATTCCCAATTCGGGCATTCCGAACATATAGCACGTTGCTGTAAGCAAGCACATTCTCATTCAAAGATGCATGTTACTAGGTAGGAACAAGTTTGTATAGGTATTTCAAAGATGCCCAGAACTGAGCTAAACTTGGTATGTGTCCAACTCCTAGAAATAACTTCATGCTCCATCTCCCTTACTTACAGCTAGTAAGGATCACATAATTCCTAACAAAGTTTTGACACAGATTCCCTATTCGGGCATTCAGAACATATAGCACGTTGCTGTAAGCAAGCACATTCTCATTCAAAGTTGCAAGTTACTATGTAGGAACAAGTTTGTATAGGTATTTCAAAGATGCCCAGAACTGAGCTAAACTTGGTATGTCTCCAACTCCAAGAAATAACTTCATGCCCCATCTCCCTACTTCCAGCTAGTAAGGATCACATAATTCCTAACAAAGTTTTGCCACAGATTCCCAATTCGGGCATTCAGAACATATAGCACGTTGCTGTAAGCAAGCACATTCTCATTCAAAGATGCAAGTTACTATGTAGGAACAAGTTTGTATAGGTATTTCAAAGATGCCCAGAACTGAGCTAAACTTGGTATGTGTCCAACTCCTAGAAATAACTTCATGCCCCATCTCCCTTACTTCCAGCTAGTAAGGATCACATAATTCCTAACAAAGTTTTGCCGCAGATTCCCAATTCGGGCATTCAGAACATATAGCACTTTGCTGTAAGCAAGCACATTCTCATTCAAAGATGCAAGTTACTATGTAGGAACAAGTTTGTATAGGTATTTCAAAGATGCCCAGAACTGAGCTAAACTTGGTATGTGTCCAACTCCTAGAAATAACTTCATGCCCCATCTCCCTTACTTCCAGCTAGTAAGGATCACATAATTCCTAACAAAGTTTTGACACAGATTCCCAGTTCGGGCATTCAGAACATATAGCACGTTGCTGTAAGCAAGCAGATTCTCATTCAAAGTTGCAAGTTACTATGTAGGAACAAGTTATATAGGTATTTCAAAGATGCCCAGAACTGAGCTAAACTTGGTATGTGTCCAACTCCTAGAAATAACTTCATGCCCCATCTCCCTTACTTCCAGCTAGTAAGGATCACATAATTCCTAACAAAGTTTTGACACAAATTCCCAATTCGGGCATTCAGAACATATAGCACGTTGCTGCAAGCAAGCAGATTCTCATTCAAAGATGCAAGTTACTATGTAGGAACAAGTTTGTATAGGTATTTCAAAGATGCCCAGAACTGAGCTAAACTTGGTATGTGTCCAACTCCTAGAAATAACTTCATGCCCCATCTCCCTTACTTCCAGCTAGTAAGGATCACATAATTCCTAACAATGTTTTGACACAGATTGCCAATTCGGGCATTCAGAACATATAGCACGTTGCTGTTAGCAAGCACATTTTCATTCAAAGTTGCAAGTTACTATGTAGGAACAAGTTTGTATAGGTATTTCAAAGATGCCCAGAACTGAGCTAAACTTGGTATGTGTCGAACTCCTAGAAATAACTTCATGCCCCATCTCCCTTACTTCCAGCTAGTAAGGATCACATAATTCCTAACAAAGTTTTGACACAGATTCCCAATTCGGGCATTCAGAACATATAGCACGTTGCTGTAAGCAAGCACATTTTCATTCAAAGTTGCAAGTTACTATGTAGGAACAAGTTTGTATAGGTATTTCAAAGATGCCCAGAACTGAGCTAAACTTGGTATGTGTCCAACTCCTAGAAATAACTTCATGCCCCATCTGCCTTACTTCCAGCTAGTAAGGATCACATATATTCCTAACAAAGTTTTGACACAGATTCCCAATTCGGGCATTCAGAACATATAGCACGTTGCTGTAAGCAAGCAGATTCTCATTCAAAGATGCAAGTTACTATGTAGGAACAAGTTTGTATAGGTATTTCAAAGATGCCCAGAACTGAGCTAAACTTGGTATGTGTCCAACTCCTAGAAATAACTACATGCCCCATCTGCCTTACTTCCAGCTAGTAAGGATCACATAATTCCTAACAAAGTTTTGACACAGATTGCCAATTCGGGCATTCAGAACATATAGCACGTTGCTGTAAGCAAGCACATTTTCATTCAAAGTTGCAAGTTACTATGAAGGAACAAGTTTGTATAGGTATTTCAAAGATGCCCAGAACTGAGCTAAACTTGGTATGTGTCCACCTCCTAGAAATAACTTCATGCCCCATCTCCCTTACTTCCAGCTAGTAAGGATCACATAATTCCTAACAAAGTTTTGACACAGATTCCATATTCGGGCATTCAGAACATATAGCACGTTGCTGTAAGCAAGCACATTTTCATTCAAAGTTGCAAGTTACTATGAAGGAACAAGTTTGTATAGGTATTTCAAAGATGCCCAGAACTGAGCTAAACTTGGTATGTGTCCACCTCCTAGAAATAACTTCATGCCCCATCTCCCTTACTTCCAGCTAGTAAGGATCACATAATTCCTAACAAAGTTTTGACACAGATTCCCTATTCGGGCATTCAGAACATATAGCACGTTGCTGCAAGCAAGCACATTCTCATTCAAAGATGCAAGTTACTATTTAGGAACAAGTTTGTATAGGTATTTCAAAGATGCCCACAACTGAGCTAAACTTGGTATGTGTCCAACTCCTAGAAATAAATTCATGCCCCATCTGCCTTACTTCCAGCTAGTAAGGATCACATAATTCCTAACAAAGTTTTGACACAGATTGCCAATTCGGGCATTCAGAACATATAGCACGTTGCTGTAAGCAAGCAGATTCTCATTCAAAGATGCAAGTTACTATGTAGGAACAAGTTTGTATAGGTATTTCAAAGATGCCCAGAACTGAGCTAAACTTGGTATGTGTCCAACTCCTAGAAATAACTTCCTGCCCCATCTCCCTTACTTCCAGCTAGTAAGGATCACATAATTCCTAACAAAGTTTTGACACAGATTGCCAATTCGGGCATTCAGAACATATAGCACGTTGCTGTAAGCAAGCACATTCTCATTCAAAGTTGCAAGTTACTATGTAGGAACAAGTTTGTATAGGTATTTCAAAGATGCCCAGAACTGAGCTAAACTTGGTATGTGTCCAACTCCTAGAAATAACTTCATGCCCCATCTCCCTTACTTCCAGCTAGTAAGGATCACATAATTCCTAACAAAGTTTTGACACAGATTCCCAATTCGGGCATTCAGAACATATAGCACGTTGCTGTAAGCAAGCAGATTCTCATTCAAAGATGCAAGTTACTATGTAGGAACAAGTTTGTATAGGTATTTCAAAGATGCCCAGAACTGAGCTAAACTTGGTATGTGTCCAACTCCTAGAAATAACTTCATGCCCCATCTCCCTTACTTCCAGCTAGTAAGGATCACATAATTCCTAACAAAGTTTTGACACAGATTGCCAATTCGGGCATTCAGAACATATAGCACGTTGCTGTAAGCAAGCACATTCTCATTCAAAGATGCAAGTTACTATGTAGGAACAAGTTTGTATAGGTATTTCAAAGATGCACAGAACTGAGCTAAACTTGGTATGTGTCCAACTCCTAGAAATAACTTCATGCCCCATCTCCCTTACTTCCAGCTAGTAAGGATCACATAATTCCTAACAAAGTTTTGACACAGATTCCCAATTCGGGCATTCAGAACATATAGCACGTTGCTGTAAGCAAGCACATTTTCATTCAAAGTTGCAAGTTACTATGTAGGAACAAGTTTGTATAGGTATTTCAAAGATGCCCAGAACTGAGCTAAACTTGGTATGTGTCCAACTCCTAGAAATAACTTCATGCCCCATCTCCCTCACTTCCAGCTAGTAAGGATCATATAATTCCTAACAAAGTTTTGACACAGATTCCCAATTCGGGCATTCAGAACATATAGCACGTTGCTGTAAGCAAGCACATTTTCATTCAAAGTTGCAAGTTACTATGTAGGAACAAGTTTGTATAGGTATTTCAAGGATGCCCAGAACTGAGCTAAACTTGGTATGTGTCCAACTCCTAGAAATAACTTCATGCCCCATCTGCCTTACTTCCAGCTAGTAAGGATCACATAATTCCTAACAAAGTTTTGACACAGATTCCCAATTCGGGCATTCAGAACATATAGCACGTTGCTGTAAGCAAGCACATTTTCATTCAAAGTTGCAAGTTACTATGAAGGAACAAGTTTGTATAGGTATTTCAAAGATGCCCAGAACTGAGCTAAACTTGGTATGTGTCCACCTCCTAGAAATAACTTCATGCCCCATCTCCCTTACTTCCAGCTAGTAAGGATCACATAATTCCTAACAAAGTTTTGACACAGATTCCATATTCGGGCATTCAGAACATATAGCACGTTGCTGTAAGCAAGCACATTTTCATTCAAAGTTGCAAGTTACTATGAAGGAACAAGTTTGTATAGGTATTTCAAAGATGCCCAGAACTGAGCTAAACTTGGTATATGTCCACCTCCTAGAAATAACTTCATGCCCCATCTCCCTTACTTCCAGCTAGTAAGGATCACATAATTCCTAACAAAGTTTTGACACAGATTGCCAATTCGGGCATTCAGAATATATAGCACGTTGCTGTAAGCAAGCACATTTTCATTCAAAGTTGCAAGTTACTATGAAGGAACAAGTTTGTATAGGTATTTCAAAGATGCCCAGAACTGAGCTAAACTTGGTATGTGTCCACCTCCTAGAAATAACTTCATGCCCCATCTCCCTTACTTCCAGCTAGTAAGGATCACATAATTCCTAACAAAGTTTTGACACAGATTCCATATTCGGGCATTCAGAACATATAGCACGTTGCTGTAAGCAAGCACATTTTCATTCAAAGTTGCAAGTTACTATGTAGGAACAAGTTTGTATAGGTATTTCAAAGATGCCCAGAACTGAGCTAAACTTGGTATGTGTCCAACTCCTAGAAATAACTTCATGCCCCATCTCCCTTACTTCAAGCTAGTAAGGATCACATAATTCCTAACAAAGTTTTGACACAGATTCCCAATTCGGGCATTCAGAACATATAGCACGTTGCTGTGAGCAAGCACATTCTCATTCAAAGATGCAAGTTACTGTGTAGGAACAAGTTTGTATAGGTATTTCAAAGATGCCCAGAACTGAGCTAAACTTGGTATGTGTCCAACTCCTAGAAATAACTTCATGCCCCATCTCCCTTACTTCAAGCTAGTAAGGATCACATAATTCCTAACAAAGTTTTGACACAGATTGCCAATTCGGGCATTCAGAACATATAGCACGTTGCTGTAAGCAAGCACATTCTCATTCAAAGATGCAAGTTACTATGTAGGAACAAGTTTGTATAGGTATTTCAAAGATGCCCAGAACTGAGCTAAACTTGGTATGTGTCCAACTCCTAGAAATAACTTCATGATCCATCTCCCTTACTTCCAGCTAGTAAGGATCACATAATTCCAAACAAAGTTTTGACACAGATTGCCAATTCGGGCATTCAGAACATATAGCACGTTGCTGCAAGCAAGCACATTCTCATTCAAAGTTGCAAGTTACTATGTAGGAACAAGTTTGTATAGGTGTTTCAAAGATGCCCAGAACTGAGCTAAACTTGGCATGTCTCCAACTCCAAGAAATAAGTTCATGCCCCATCTCCCTTACTTCCAGCTAGTAAGGATCACATAATTCCTAACAAAGTTTTGACACAGATTCCCAATTCGGGCATTCAGAACATATAGCACGTTGCTGCAAGCAAGCACATTCTCATTCAAAGTTGCAAGTTACTATGTAGGAACAAGTTTGTATAGGTATTTCAAAGATGCCCAGAACTGAGCTAAACTTGGTATGTGTCCAACTCCTAGAAATAAGTTCATGCCCCATCTCCCTTACTTCCAGCTAGTAAGGATCACATAATTCCTAACAAAGTTTTGACACAGATTCCATATTCGGGCATTCAGAACATATAGCACGTTGCTGTAAGCAAGCACATTCTCATTCAAAGCTGCAAGTTACTATGTAGGAACAAGTTTGTATAGGTAATTCAAAGATGCCCAGAACTGAGCTAAACTTGGTATGTGTCCAACTCCTAGAAATAACTTCATGCCCCATCTCCCTTACTTCCAGCTAGTAAGGATCACATAATTCCTAACAAAGTTTTGACACAGATTCCCTATTCGGGCATTCAGAACATATAGCACGTTGCTGCAAGCAAGCACATTCTCATTCAAAGATGCAAGTTACTATGTAGGAACAAGTTTGTATAGGTATTTCAAATATGCCCAGAACTGAGCTAAACTTGGTATGTGTCCAACTCCTAGAAATAACTTCATGCCCCATCTCCCTTACTTCCAGCTAGTAAGGATCACATAATTCCTAACAAAGTTTTGACACAGATTCCCAATTCGGGCATTCAGAACATATAGCACGTTGCTGTAAGCAAGCAGATTCTCATTCAAAGATGCAAGTTACTATGTAGGAACAAGTTTGTATAGGTATTTCAAAGATGCCCAGAACTGAGCTAAACTTGGTATGTGTCCAACTCCTAGAAATAACTTCATGCCCCATCTCCCTTACTTCCAGCTAGTAAGGATCACATAATTCCTAACAAAGTTTTGACACAGATTGCCAATTCGGGCATTCAGAACATATAGCACGTTGCTGTAAGCAAGCACATTCTCATTCAAAGATGCAAGTTACTATGTAGGAACAAGTTTGTATAGGTATTTCAAAGATGCACAGAACTGAGCTAAACTTGGTATGTGTCCAACTCCTAGAAATAACTTCATGCCCCATCTCCCTTACTTCCAGCTAGTAAGGATCACATAATTCCTAACAAAGTTTTGACACAGATTCCCAATTCGGGCATTCAGAACATATAGCACGTTGCTGTAAGCAAGCACATTCTCATTCAAAGTTGCAAGTTACTATGTAGGAACAAGTTTGTATAGGTATTTCAAAGATGCCCAGAACTGAGCTAAACTTGGTATGTGTCCAACTCCTAGAAATAACTTCATGCCCCATCTCCCTTACTTCCAGCTAGTAAGGATCACATAATTCCTAACAAAGTTTTGACACAGATTCCCAATTCGGGCATTCAGAACATATAGCACGTTGCTGTAAGCAAGCAGATTCTCATTCAAAGATGCAAGTTACTATGTAGGAACAAGTTTGTATAGGTATTTCAAAGATGCCCAGAACTGAGCTAAACTTGGTATGTGTCCAACTCCTAGAAATAACTTCATGCCCCATCTCCCTTACTTCCAGCTAGTAAGGATCACATAATTCCTAACAAAGTTTTGACACAGATTCCCAATTCGGGCATTCAGAACATATAGCACGTTGCTGTAAGCAAGCACATTTTCATTCAAAGTTGCAAGTTACTATGTAGGAACAAGTTTGTATAGGTATTTCAAAGATGCCCAGAACTGAGCTAAACTTGGTATGTGTCCAACTCCTAGAAATAACTTCATGCCCCATCTCCCTTACTTCCAGCTAGTAAGGATCACATAATTGCTAACAAAGTTTTGACACAGATTGCCAATTCGGGCATTCAGAACATATAGCACGTTGCTGTAAGAAAGCACATTTTCATTCAAAGTTGCAAGTTACTATGTAGGAACAAGTTTGTATAGGTATTTCAAAGATGCCCAGAACTGAGCTAAACTTGGTATGTGTCCAACTCCTAGAAATAACTTCATGCCCCATCTCCCTTACTTCCAGCTAGTAAGGATCACATAATTCCTAACAAAGTTTTGACACAGATTCCCAATTCGGGCATTCAGAACATATAGCACGTTGCTGTAAGCAAGCAGATTCTCATACAAAGATGCAAGTTACTATGTAGGAACAAGTTTCTATAGGTATTTCAAAGATGCCCAGAACTGAGCTAAACTTGGTATGTGTCCAACTCCTAGAAATAACTTCATGCCCCATCTCCCTTACTTCCAGCTAGTAAGGATCATATAATTCCTAACAAAGTTTTGACACAGATTCCCAATTCGGGCATTCAGAACATATAGCACGTTGCTGTAAGCAAGCACATTTTCATTCAAAGTTGCAAGTTACTATGTAGGAACAAGTTTGTATAGGTATTTCAAAGATGCCCAGAACTGAGCTAAACTTGGTATGTGTCCAACTCCGAGAAATAACTTCATGCCCCATCTCCCTTACTTCCAGCTAGTAAGGATCACATAATTCCTAACAAAGTTTTGACACAGATTCCCAATTCGGGCATTCAGAACATATAGCACGTTGCTGTAAGCAAGCACATTCTCATTCAAAGTTGCAAGTTACTATGTAGGAACAAGTTTGTATAGGTATTTCAAAGATGCCCAGAACTGAGCTAAACTTGGTATGTGTCCAACTCCTAGAAATAACTTCATGCCCCATCTCCCTTACTTCCAGCTAGTAAGGATCACATAATTCCTAACAAAGTTTTGACACAGATTCCCAATTCGGGCATTCAGAACATATAGCACGTTGCTGTAAGCAAGCAGATTCTCATTAAAGATGCAAGTTACTATGTAGGAACAAGTTTGTATAGGCATTTCAAAGATGCCCAGAACTGAGCTAAACTCGGTATGTCTCCAACTCCAAGAAATAACTTCATGCCCCATCTCCCTTACTTCCAGCTAGTAAGGATCACATAATTCCTAACAAAGTTTTGACACAGATTCCCAATTCGGGCATTCAGAACATATAGCACGTTGCAGTAAGCAAGCACATTTTCATTCAAAGTTGCAAGTTACTATGTAGGAACAAGTTTGTATAGGTATTTCAAAGATGCCCAGAACTGAGCTAAACTTGGTATGTGTCCAACTCCTACAAATAACTTCATGCCCCATCTCCCTTACTTCCAGCTAGTAAGGATCACATAATTCCTAACAAAGTTTTGACACAGATTCCCAATTCGGGCATTCAGAACATATAGCACGTTGCTGTAAGCAAGCACATTTTCATTCAAAGTTGCAAGTTACTATGAAGGAACAAGTTTGTATAGGTATTTCAAAGATGCCCAGAACTGAGCTAAACTTGGTATGTGTCCAACTCCGAGAAATAACTTCATGCCCCATCTCCCTTACTTCCAGCTAGTAAGGATCACATAATTCCTAACAAAGTTTTGACATAGATTCCCAATTCGGGCATTCAGAACATATAGCACGTTGCTGTAAGCAAGCACATTCTCATTCAAAGTTGCAAGTTACTATGTAGGAACAAGTTTGTATAGGTATTTCAAAGATGCCCAGAACTGAGCTAAACTTGGTATGTGTCCAACTCCTAGAAATAACTTCATGCCCCATCTCCCTTAATTCCAGCTGGTAAGGATCACATAATTCCTAACAAAGTTTTGACACAGATTCCCAATTCGGGCATTCAGAACATATAGCACGTTGCTGTAAGCAAGCACATTTTCATTCAAAGTTGCAAGTTACTATGTAGGAACAAGTTTGTATAGGTATTTCAAATATGCCCAGAACTGAGCTAAACTTGGTATGTGTCCAACTCCTAGAAATAACTTCATGCCCCATCTCCCTTACTTCCAGCTAGTAAGGATCACATAATTCCTAACAAGGTTTTGACACAGATTCCCTATTCGGGCATTCAGAACATATAGCACGTTGCTGCAAGCAAGCACATTCTCATTCAAAGATGCAAGTTACTATTTAGGAACAAGTTTGTATAGGTATTTCAAAGATGCCCACAACTGAGCTAAACTTGGTATGTGTCCAACTCCTAGAAATAACTTCATGCCCCATCTGCCTTACTTCCAGCTAGTAAGGATCACATAATTCCTAACAAAGTTTTGACACAGATTCCCAATTCGGGCATTCAGAACATATAGCACGTCGCTGTAAGCAAGCAGATTCTCATTCAAAGATGCAAGTTACTATGTAGGAACAAGTTTGTATAGGTATTTCAAAGATGCCCAGAACTGAGCTAAACTTGGTATGTGTCCAACTCCTAGAAATAACTTCATGCCCCATCTCCCTTACTTCCAGCTAGTAAGGATCACATAATTCCTAACAAAGTTTTGACACAGATTGCCAATTCGGGCATTCAGAACATATAGCACGTTGCTGTAAGCAAGCACATTCTCATTCAAAGTTGCAAGTTACTATGTAGGAACAAGTTTGTATAGGTATTTCAAAGATGCCCAGAACTGAGCTAAACTTGGTATGTGTCCAACTCCTAGAAATAACTTCATGCCCCATCTCCCTTACTTCCAGCTAGTAAGGATCACATAATTCCTAACAAAGTTTTGACACAGATTCCCAATTCGGGCATTCAGAACATATAGCACGTTGCTGTAAGCAAGCAGATTCTCATTCAAAGATGCAAGTTACTATGTAGGAACAAGTTTGTATAGGTATTTCAAAGATGCCCAGAACTGAGCTAAACTTGGTATGTGTCCAACTCCTAGAAATAACTTCATGCCCCATCTCCCTTACTTCCAGCTAGTAAGGATCACATAATTCCTAACAAAGTTTTGACACAGATTGCCAATTCGGGCATTCAGAACATATAGCACGTTGCTGTAAGCAAGCACATTCTCATTCAAAGATGCAAGTTACTATGTAGGAACAAGTTTGTATAGGTATTTCAAAGATGCACAGAACTGAGCTAAACTTGGTATGTATCCAACTCCTAGAAATAACTTCATGCCCCATCTCCCTTACTTCCAGCTAGTAAGGATCACATAATTCCTAACAAAGTTTTGACACAGATTCCCAATTCGGGCATTCAGAACATATAGCACGTTGCTGTAAGCAAGCACATTTTCATTCAAAGTTGCAAGTTACTATGTAGGAACAAGTTTGTATAGGTATTTCAAAGATGCCCAGAACTGAGCTAAACTTGGTATGTGTCCAACTCCTAGAAATAACTTCATGCCCCATCTCCCTCACTTCCAGCTAGTAAGGATCATATAATTCCTAACAAAGTTTTGACACAGATTCCCAATTCGGGCATTCAGAACATATAGCACGTTGCTGTAAGCAAGCACATTTTCATTCAAAGTTGCAAGTTACTATGTAGGAACAAGTTTGTATAGGTATTTCAAGGATGCCCAGAACTGAGCTAAACTTGGTATGTGTCCAACTCCTAGAAATAACTTCATGCCCCATCTGCCTTACTTCCAGCTAGTAAGGATCACATAATTCCTAACAAAGTTTTGACACAGATTCCCAATTCGGGCATTCAGAACATATAGCACGTTGCTGTAAGCAAGCACATTCTCATTCAAAGTTGCAAGTTACTATGTAGGAACAAGTTTGTATAGGTATTTCAAAGATGCCCAGAACTGAGCTAAACTTGGTATGTGTCCAACTCCTAGAAATAACTTCATGCCCCATCTCCCTTACTTCCAGCTAGTAAGGATCACATAATTCCTAACAAGTTTTGACACAGATTCCCAATTCGGGCATTCAGAACATATAGCACGTTGCTGTAAGCAAGCAGATTCTCATTCAAAGATGCAAGTTACTATGTAGGAACAAGTTTGTATAGGTATTTCAAAGATGCCCAGTACTGAGCTAAACTTGGTATGTCTCCAACTCCAAGAAATAACTTCATGCCCCATCTCCCTTACTTCCAGCTAGTACGGATCACATAATTCCTAACAAAGTTTTGACACAGATTCCCAATTCGGGCATTCAGAACATATAGCACGTTGCTGTAAGCAAGCACATTCTCATTCAAAGATGCAAGTTACTATGTAGGAACAAGTTTGTATAGGTATTTCAAAGATGCCCAGAACTGAGCTAAACTTGGTATGTGTCCAACTCCTAGAAATAACTTCATGCCCCATCTCCCTTTCTTTCAGCTAGTAAGGATCACATAATTCCTAACAAAGTTTTGACACAGATTCCCAATTCGGGCATTCAGAACATATAGCACGTTGCTGTAAGCAAGCACATTCTCATTCAAAGTTGCAAGTTACTATGTAGGAACAAGTTTGTATAGGTATTTCAAAGATGCCCAGAACTGAGCTAAACTTGGTATGTGTCCACCTCCTAGAAATAACTTCATGCCCCATCTCCCTTACTTCCAGCTAGTAAGGATCACATAATTCCTAACAAAGTTTTGACACAGATTCCATATTCGGGCATTCAGAACATATAGCACGTTGCTGTAAGCAAGCACATTTTCATTCAAAGTTGCAAGTTACTATGTAGGAACAAGTTTGTATAGGTATTTCAAAGATGCCCAGAACTGAGCTAAACTTGGTATGTGTCCAACTCCTAGAAATAACTTCATGCCCCATCTCCCTTACTTCCAGCTAGTAAGGATCACATAATTCCTAACAAAGTTTTGACACAGATTCCCAATTCGGGCATTCAGAACATATAGCACGTTGCTGTGAGCAAGCACATTCTCATTCAAAGATGCAAGTTACTGTGTAGGAACAAGTTTGTATAGGTATTTCAAAGATGCACAGAACTGAGCTAAACTTGGTATGTGTCCAACTCCTAGAAATAACTTCATGCCCCATCTCCCTTACTTCCAGCTAGTAAGGATCACATAATTCCTAACAAAGTTTTGACACAGATTGCCAATTCGGGCATTCAGAACATATAGCACGTTGCTGTAAGCAAGCACATTCTCATTCAAAGATGCAAGTTACTATGTAGGAACAAGTTTGTATAGGTATTTCAAAGATGCCCAGAACTGAGCTAAACTTGGTATGTGTCCAACTCCTAGAAATAACTTCATGCTCCATCTCCCTTACTTCCAGCTAGTAAGGATCACATAATTCCTAACAAAGTTTTGACACAGATTGCCAATTCGGGCATTCAGAACATATAGCACGTTGCTGCAAGCAAGCACATTCTCATTCAAAGATGCAAGTTACTATGTAGGAACAAGTTTGTATAGGTATTTCAAAGATGCCCAGAACTGAGCTAAACTTGGTATGTGTCCAACTCCTAGAAATAACTTCATGCCCCATCTCCCTTACTTCCAGCTAGTAAGGATCACATAATTCCTAACAAAGTTTTGACACAGATTCCCTATTCGGGCATTCAGAACATATAGCACGTTGCTGCAAGCAAGCACATTCTCATTCAAAGATGCAAGTTACTATGTAGGAACAAGTTTGTATAGGTATTTCAAATATGCCCAGAACTGAGCTAAACTTGGTATGTGTCCAACTCCTAGAAATAACTTCATGCCCCATCTCCCTTACTTCCAGCTAGTAAGGATCACATAATTCCTAACAAAGTTTTGACACAGATTCCCAATTCGGGCATTCAGAACATATAGCACGTTGCTGCAAGCAAGCACATTCTCATTCAAAGATGCAAGTTACTATTTAGGAACAAGTTTGTATAGGTATTTCAAAGATGCCCACAACTGAGCTAAACTTGGTATGTGTCCAACTCCTAGAAATAAATTCATGCCCCATCTGCCTTACTTCCAGCTAGTAAGGATCACATAATTCCTAACAAAGTTTTGACACAGATTCCCAATTCGGGCATTCAGAACATATAGCACGTTGCTGTAAGCAAGCAGATTCTCATTCAAAGATGCAAGTTACTATGTAGGAACAAGTTTGTATAGGTATTTCAAAGATGCCCAGAACTGAGCTAAACTTGGTATGTGTCCAACTCCTAGAAATAACTTCATGCCCCATCTCCCTTACTTCCAGCTAGTAAGGATCACATAATTCCTAACAATGTTTTGACACAGATTGCCAATTCGGGCATTCAGAACATATAGCACGTTGCTGTAAGCAAGCACATTCTCATTCAAAGTTGCAAGTTACTATGTAGGAACAAGTTTGTATAGGTATTTCAAAGATGCCCAGAACTGAGCTAAACTTGGTATGTGTCCAACTCCTAGAAATAACTTCATGCCCCATCTCCCTTACTTCCAGCTAGTAAGGATCACATAATTCCTAACAAAGTTTTGACACAGTTTCCCAATTCGGGCATTCAGAACATATAGCACGTTGCTGTAAGCCAGCAGATTCTCATTCAAAGATGCAAGTTACTATGTAGGAACAAGTTTGTATAGGTATTTCAAAGATGCCCAGAACTGAGCTAAACTTGGTATGTGTCCAACTCCTAGAAATAACTTCATGCCCCATCTCCCTTACTTCCAGCTAGTAAGGATCACATAATTCCTAACAAAGTTTTGACACAGATTGCCAATTCGGGCATTCAGAACATATAGCACGTTGCTGTAAGCAAGCACATTCTCATTCAAAGATGCAAGTTACTATGTAGGAACAAGTTTGTATAGGTATTTCAAAGATGCCCAGAACTGAGCTAAACTTGGTATGTGTCCAACTCCTAGAAATAACTTCATGCCCCATCTCCCTCACTTCCAGCTAGTAAGGATCATATAATTCCTAACAAAGTTTTGACACAGATTCCCAATTCGGGCATTCAGAACATATAGCACGTTGCTGTAAGCAAGCACATTTTCATTCAAAGTTGCAAGTTACTATGTAGGAACAAGTTTGTATAGGTATTTCAAGGATGCCCAGAACTGAGCTAAACTTGGTATGTGTCCAACTCCTAGAAATAACTTCATGCCCCATCTGCCTTACTTCCAGCTAGTAAGGATCACATAATTCCTAACAAAGTTTTGACACAGATTCCCAATTCGGGCATTCAGAACATATAGCACGTTGCTGTAAGCAAGCACATTCTCATTCAAAGTTGCAAGTTACTATGTAGGAACAAGTTTGTATAGGTATTTCAAAGATGCCCAGAACTGAGCTAAACTTGGTATGTGTCCAACTCCTAGAAATAACTTCATGCCCCATCTCCCTTACTTCCAGCTAGTAAGGATCACATAATTCCTAACAAAGTTTTGACACAGATTCCCAATTCGGGCATTCAGAACATATAGCACGTTGCTGTAAGCAAGCAGATTCTCATTCAAAGATGCAAGTTACTATGTAGGAACAAGTTTGTATAGGTATTTCAAAGATGCCCAGAACTGAGCTAAACTTGGTATGTGTCCAACACCTAGAAATAACTTCATGCCCCATCTCCCTTACTTCCAGCTAGTAAGGATCACATAATTCCTAACAAAGTTTTGACACAGATTCCCAATTCGGGCATTCAGAACATATAGCACGTTGCTGTAAGCAAGCACGTTATCATTCAAATTTGCAAGTTACTATGTAGGAACAAGTTTGTATAGGTATTTCAAAGATGCCCAGAACTAAGCTAAACTTGGTATGTGTCCAACTCCTAGAAATAACTTCATGCCCCATCTCCCTTACTTCCAGCTAGTAAGGATCACATAATTCCTAACAAAGTTTTGACACAGATTCCCTATTCGGGCATTCAGAACATATAGCACGTTGCTGTAAGCAAGCAGATTCTCATTCAAAGATGCAAGTTACTATGTAGGAACAAGTTTGTATAGGTATTTCAAAGATGCCCAGAACTGAGCTAAACTTGGTATGTGTCCAACTCCTACAAATAACTTCATGCCCCATCTCCCTTACTTCCAGCTAGTAAGGATCACATAATTCCTAACAAAGTTTTGACACAGATTCCCAATTCGGGCATTCAGAACATATAGCACGTTGCTGTAAGCAAGCACATTTTCATTCAAAGTTGCAAGTTACTATGAAGGAACAAGTTTGTATAGGTATTTCAAAGATGCCCAGAACTGAGCTAAACTTGGTATGTGTCCAACTCCGAGAAATAACTTCATGCCCCATCTCCCTTACTTCCAGCTAGTAAGGATCACATAATTCCTAACAAAGTTTTGACACAGATTCCCAATTCGGGCATTCAGAACATATAGCACGTTGCTGTAAGCAAGCACATTCTCATTCAAAGTTGCAAGTTACTATGTAGGAACAAGTTTGTATAGGTATTTCAAAGATGCCCAGAACTGAGCTAAACTTGGTATGTGTCCAACTCCTAGAAATAACTTCATGCCCCATCTCCCTTAATTCCAGCTGGTAAGGATCACATAATTCCTAACAAAGTTTTGACACAGATTCCCAATTCGGGCATTCAGAACATATAGCACGTTGCTGTAAGCAAGCACATTTTCATTCAAAGTTGCAAGTTACTATGTAGGAACAAGTTTGTATAGGTATTTCAAAGATGCCCAGAACTGAGCTAAACTTGGTATGTGTCCAACTCCTAGAAATAACTTCATGCCCCATCTCCCTTACTTCCAGCTAGTAAGGATCATATAATTCCTAACAAAGTTTTGACACAGATTGCCAATTCGGGCATTCAGAACATATAGCACGTTGCTGTAAGCAAGCACATTTTCATTCAAAGTTGCAAGGTACTATGTAGGAACAAGTTTGTATAGGTATTTCAAAGATGCCCAGAACTGAGCTAAACCTGGTATGTGTCCAACTCCTAGAAATAACTTCATGCCCCATCTCCCTTACTTCCAGCTAGTAAGGATCACATAATTCCTAACAAAGTTTTGACACAGATTCCCAATTCGGGCATTCAGAACATATAGCACGTTGCTGTAAGCAAGCAGATTCTCATTCAAAGATGCAAGTTACTATGTAGGAACAAGTTTGTATAGGTATTTCAAAGATGCCCAGAACTGAGCTAAACTTGGTATGTGTCCAACTCCTAGTAATAACTTCATGCCCCATCTCCCTTACTTCCAGCTAGTAAGGATCACATAATTCCTAACAAAGTTTTGACACAGATTCCCAATTCGGGCATTCAGAACATATAGCACGTTGCTGTAAGCAAGCACATTTTCATTCAAAGTTGCAAGTTACTATGTAGGAACAAGTTTGTATAGGTATTTCAAAGATGCCCAGAACTGAGCTAAACTTGGTATGTGTCCAACTCCTAGAAATAACTTCATGCCCCATCTCCCTTACTTCCAGCTAGTAAGGATCACATAATTCCTAACAAAGTTTTGACACAGATTCCCAATTCGGGCATTCAGAACATATAGCACGTTGCTGTAAGCAAGCAGATTCTCATTCAAAGATGCAAGTTACTATGTAGGAACAAGTTTGTATAGGTATTTCAAAGATGCCCAGAATTGAGCTAAACTTGGTATGTGTCCAACTCCTAGAAATAACTTCATGCCCCATCTCCCTTACTTCCAGCTAGTAACGATCACATAATTCCTAACAAAGTTTTGACACAGATTCCCAATTCGGGCATTCAGAACATATAGCACGTTGCTGTAAGCAAGCAGATTCTCATTCAAAGATGCAAGTTACTATGTAGGAACAAGTTTGTATAGGTATTTCAAAGATGCCCAGAACTGAACTAAACTTGGTATGTGTCCAACTCCTAGCTATAACTTCATGCCCCATCTCCCTTACTTCCAGCTAGTAAGGATCACATAATTCCTAACAAAGTTTTGACACAGATTCCCAATTCGGGCATTCAGAACATATAGCACGTTGCTGTAAGCAAGCACATTCTCGTTCAAAGTTGCAAGTTACTATGTAGGAACAAGTTTGTATAGGTATTTCAAAGATGCCCAGAACTGAGCTAAACTTGGTATGTGTCCAACTCCTAGAAATAACTTCATGCCCCATCTCCCTTACTTCCAGCTAGTAAGGATCACATAATTCCTAACAAAGTTTTGACACAGATTCCCAATTCGGGCATTCAGAACATATAGCACGTTGCTGTAAGCAAGCACATTCTCATTCAAAGTTGCAAGTTACTATGTAAGAACAAGTTTGTATAGGTATTTCAAAGACGCCCAGAACTGAGCTAAACTTGGTATGTGTCCAACTCGTAGAAATAACTTCATGCCCCATCTGCCTTACTTCCAGCTAGTGAGGATCACATAATTCCTAACAAAGTTTTGACACAGATTCCCAATTCGGGCATTCAGAACATATAGCACGTTGCTGTAAGCAAGCACATTCTCATTCAAAGTTGCAAGTTACTATGTAGCAACAAGTTTGTATAGGTATTTCAAAGAGGCCCAGAACTGATCTAACTTGGTATGTGTCCAACTCCTAGAAATAACTTCATGCCCCATCTCCCTTACTTCCAGCTAGTAAGGATCACATAATTCCTAACAAAGTTTTGACACAGATTGCCAATTCAGGCATTCAGAACATATAGCACGTTGCTGTAAGCAAGCAGATTCTCATTCAAAGATGCAAGTTACTATGTAGGAACACGTTTGTATAGGCATTTCAAAGATGCCCAGAACTGAGCTAAACTTGGTATGTGTCCAACTCCTAGAAATAACTTCATGCCCCATCTGCCTTACTTCCAGCTAGTAAGGATCACATAATTCCTAACAAAGTTTTGACACAGATTGCCAATTCGGGAATTCAGAACATATAGCACGTTGCAGTAAGCAAGCACATTCTCATTCAAAGATGCAAGTTACTATGTAGGAACAAGTTTGTATAGGTATTTCAAAGATGCCCAGAACTGAGCTAAACTTGGTATGTGTCCAACTCCTAGAAATAACTTCATGCCCCATCTCCCTTACTTCCAGCTAGTAAGGATCACATAATTCCTAACAAAGTTTTGACACAGATTCCCAAATCGGGCATTCAGAACATATAGCACGTTGCTGCAAGCAAGCACATTCTCATTCAAAGTTGCAAGTTACTATGTAGGAACAAGTTTGTATAGGTATTTCAAAGATGCCCAGAACTGAGCTAAACTCGCTATGTCTCCAACTCCAAGAAATAACTTCATGCCCCATCTCCCTTACTTCAAGCTAGTAAGGATCACATAATTCCTAACAAAGTCTTGACACAGATTCCCAATTCGGGCGTTCAGAACATATAGCACGTTGCTGTAAGCAAGCACATTTTCATTCAAAGTTGCAAGTTACTATGTAGGAACAAGTTTGTATAGGTATTTCAAAGATGCCCAGAACTGAGCTAAACTTGGTATGTGTCCAACTCCTAGAAATAACTTCATGCCCCATCTCCCTTACTTCCAGCTAGTAAGGATCACATAATTCCTAACAAAGTTTTGACACAGATTCCCAATTCGGGCATTCAGAACATATAGCACGTTGCTGTAAGCAAGCACATTCTCATTCAAAGATGCAAGTTACTATGTAGGAACCAGTTTGTATAGGTATTTCAAAGATGCCCAGAACTGAGCTAAACTTGGTATGTGTCCAACTCCTAGAAATAACTTCATGCCCCATCTCCCTTACTTCCAGCTAGTAAGGATCACATAATTCCTAACAAAGTTTTGACACAGATTGCCAATTCGGGCATTCAGAACATATAGCACGTTGCTGTAAGCAAGCACATTCTCATTCAAAGTTGCAAGTTACTATGTAGGAACAAGTTTGTATAGGTATTTCAAAGATGCCCAGAACTGAGCTAAACTTGGTATGTGTCCAACTCCTAGAAATAACTTCATGCCCCATCTCCCTTACTTCCAGCTAGTAAGGATCACATAATTCCTAACAAAGTTTTGACACAGATTCCCAATTCGGGCATTCAGAACAAATAGCACGTTGCTGTAAGCAAGCACATTCTCATTCAAAGTTGCAAGTTACTATGTAGGAACAAGTTTGTATAGGTATTTCAAAGATGCCCAGAACTGAGCTAAACTTGGTATGTCTCCAACTCCTAGAAATAACTTCATGCCCCATCTCCCTTACTTCCAGCTAGTAAGGATCACATAATTCCTAACAAAGTTTTGACACAGATTCCCAATTCGGGCATTCAGAACATATAGCACGTTGCTGTAAGCAAGCACATCTTCATTCAAAGTTGCAAGATACTATGTAGGAACAAGTTTGTATAGGTATTTCAAAGATGCCCAGAACTGAGCTAAACTTGGTATGTGTCCAACTCCTATAAATAACTTCATGCCCCATCTCCCTTACTTCCAGCTAGTAAGGATCACATAATTCCTAACAAAGTTTTGACACAGATTCCCAATTCGGGCATTCAGAACATATAGCAGGTTGCTGTAAGCAAGCACATTCTCATTCAAAGATGCAAGTTACTATGTAGGAACAAGTTTGTATAGGTATTTCAAAGATGCCCAGAACTGAGCTAAACTTGGTATGTGTCCAACTCCTAGAAATAACTTCATGCCCCATCTCCCTTACTTCCAGCTAGTAAGGATCACATAATTCCTAACAAAGTTTTGACACAGATTCCCAATTCGGGCATTCAGAACATATAGCACGTTGCTGTAAGCAAGCACATTCTCATTCAAAGTTGCAAGTTACTATGTAGGAACAAGTTTGTATAGGTATTTCAAAGATGCCCAGAACTGAGCTAAACTTGGTATGTGTCCAACTCCTAGAAATAACTTCATGCCCCATCTCCCTTACTTCCAGCTAGTAAGGATCACATAATTCTTAACAAAGTTTTGACACAGATTCCCAATTCGGGCATTCAGAACATATAGCACGTTGCTGTAAGCAAGCAGATTCTCATTCAAAGATGCAAGTTACTATGTAGGAACAAGTTTGTATAGGTATTTCAAAGATGCCCAGAACTGAGCTAAACTTGGTATGTGTCCAACTCCTAGAAATAACTTCATGCCCCATCTGCCTTACTTCCAGCTAGTAAGGATCACATAATTCCTAACAAATTTTTGACACAGATTGCCAATTCGGGCATTCAGAACATATAGCACGTTGCTGTAAGCATGCAGATTCTCATTCAAAGATGCAAGTTACTATGTAGGAACAAGTTTGTATAGGTATTTCAAAGATGCCCAGAACTGAGCTAAACTTGGTATGTGTCCAACTCCTAGAAATAACTTCATGCCCCATCTCCCTTACTTCCAGCTAGTAAGGATCACATAATTCCTAACAAAGTTTTGACACAGATTGCCAATTCGGGCATTCAGAACATATAGCACGTTGCTGTAAGCAAGCAGATTCTCATTCAAAGATGCAAGTTACTATGTAGGAACAAGTTTGTATAGGTATTTCAAAGATGCCCAGAACTGAACTAAACTTGGTATGTGTCCAACTCCTAGAAATAACTTCATGCCCCATCTGCCTTACTTCCAGCTAGTAAGGATCACATAATTCCTAACAAAGTTTTGACACAGATTCCCAATTCGGGCATTCAGAACATATAGCACGTTGCTGTAAGCAAGCACATTCTCATTCAAAGTTGCAAGTTACTATGTAGGAACAAGTTTGTATAGGTATTTCAAAGAGGCCCAGAACTGAGCTAAACTTGGTATGTGTCCAACTCCTAGAAATAACTTCATGCCCCATCTCCCTTACTTCCAGCTAGTAAGGATAACATAATTCCTAACAAATTTTTGACACAGATTCCCAATTCGGGCATTCAGAACATATAGCACGTTGCTGCAAGCAAGCACATTCTCATTCAAAGATGCAAGTTACTATGTAGGAACAAGTTTGTATAGGTATTTCAAAGAGGCTCAGAACTGAGCTAAACTTGGTATGTGTCCAACTCCTAGAAATAACTTCATGCCCCATCTCCCTTACTTCCAGCTAGTAAGGATCACATAATTCCTAACAAAGTTTTGACACAGATTCCCAATTCGGGCATTCAGAACATATAGCACGTTGCTGTAAGCAAGCACATTCTCATTCAAAGATGCAAGTTACTATGTAGGAACAAGTTTGTATAGGTATTTCAAAGATGCCCAGAACTGAGCTAACTTGGTATGTGTCCAACTCCTAGAAATAACTTCATGCCCCATCTCCCTTACTTCCAGCTAGTAAGGATCACATAATTCCTAACAAAGTTTTGACACAGATTCCCTATTCGGGCATTCAGAACATATAGCACGTTGCTGCAAGCAAGCACATTCTCATTCAAAGTTGCAAGTTACTATTTAGGAACAAGTTTGTATAGGTATTTCAAAGATGCCCAGAACTGAGCTAAACTTGGTATGTGTCCAACTCCTAGAAATAACTTCATGCCCCATCTCCCTTACGTCCAGCTAGTAAGGATCACATAATTCCTAACAAAGTTTTACACAGATTCCCAATTCGGGCATTCAGAACATATAGCACGTTGCTGTAAGCAAGCACATTCTCATTCAAAGTTGCAAGTTACTATGTAGGAACAAGTTTGTATAGGTATTTCAAAGATGCCCAGAACTGAGCTAAACTTGGTATGTGTCCAACTCCTAGAAATAACTTCATGCCCCATCTCCCTTACTTCCAGCAAGTAAGGATCACATAATTCCTAACAAAGTTTTGACACAGATTCCCAATTCGGGCATTCAGAACATATAGCACGTTGCTGTAAGCAAGCACATTCTCATTCAAAGATGCAAGTTACTATGTAGGAACAAGTTTGTATAGGTATTTCAAAGATGTCCAGAACTGAGCTAAACTTGGTATGTGTCCAACTCCTAGAAATAACTTCATGCTCCATCTCCCTTACTTCCAGCTAGTAAGGATCACATAATTCCTAACAAAGTTTTGACACAGATTCCCTATTCGGGCATTCAGAACATATAGCACGTTGCTGCAAGCAAGCACATTCTCATTCAAAGATGCAAGTTACTATGTAGGAACAAGTTTGTATAGGTATTTCAAAGACGCCCAGAACTGAGCTAAACTTGGTATGTGTCCAACTCCTAGAAATAACTTCATGCCCCATCTCCCTTACTTCCAGCTAGTAAGGATCACATAATTCCTAACAAAGTTTTGACACAGATTCCCTATTCGGGCATTCAGAACAGATAGCACGTTGCTGCAAGCAAGCACATTCTCATTCAAAGTTGCAAGTTACTATTTAGGAACAAGTTTGTATAGGTATTTCAAAGATGCCCAGAACTGAGCTAAACTTGGTATGTGTCCAAATCCTAGAAATAACTTCATGCCCCATCTCCCTTACTTCCAGCTAGTAAGGATCACATATTTCCTAACAAAGTTTTGACACAGATTCCCAATTCGGGCATTTAGAACATATAGCACGTTGCTGTAAGCAAGCACATTCTCATTCAAAGTTGCAAGTTACTATGTAGGAACAAGTTAGTATAGGTATTTCAAAGATGCCCAGAACTGAGCTAAACTTGGTATGTGTCCAACTCCTAGAAATAACTTCATGCCCCATCTCCCTTACTTCCAGCTAGTAAGGATCACATAATTCCTAACAAAGTTTTGACACAGATTCCCAATTCGGGCATTCAGAACATATAGCACGTTGCTGTAAGCAAGCACATTCTCATTCAAAGATGCAAGTTACTATGTAGGAACAAGTTTGTATAGGTATTTCAAAGATGTCCAGAACTGAGCTAAACTTGGTATGTGTCCAACTCCTAGAAATAACTTCATGCTCCATCTCCCTTACTTCCAGCTAGTAAGGATCACATAATTCCTAACAAAGTTTTGACACAGATTCCCTATTCGGGCATTCAGAACATATAGCACGTTGCTGCAAGCAAGCACATTCTCATTCAAAGATGCAAGTTACTATGTAGGAACAAGTTTGTATAGGTATTTCAAAGACGCCCAGAACTGAGCTAAACTTGGTATGTGTCCAACTCCTAGAAATAACTTCATGCCCCATCTCCCTTACTTCCAGCTAGTAAGGATCACATAATTCCTAACAAAGTTTTGACACAGATTCCCTATTCGGGCATTCAGAACATATAGCACGTTGCTGCAAGCAAGCACATTCTCATTCAAAGTTGCAAGTTACTATTTAGGAACAAGTTTGTATAGGTATTTCAAAGATGCCCAGAACTGAGCTAAACTTGGTATGTGTCCAAATCCTAGAAATAACTTCATGCCCCATCTCCCTTACTTCCAGCTAGTAAGGATCACATATTTCCTAACAAAGTTTTGACACAGATTCCCAATTCGGGCATTTAGAACATATAGCACGTTGCTGTAAGCAAGCACATTCTCATTCAAAGTTGCAAGTTACTATGTAGGAACAAGTTTGTATAGGTATTTCAAAGATGCCCAGAACTGAGCTAAACTTGGTATGTGTCCAACTCCTAGAAATAACTTCATGCCCCATCTCCCTTACTTCCAGCTAGTAAGGATCACATAATTCCTAACAAAGTTTTGACACAGATTCCCAATTCGGGCATTCAGAACATATAGCACGTTGCTGTAAGCAAGCACATTCTCATTCAAAGTTGCAAGTTACTATGTAGGAACAAGTTTGTATAGGTATTTCAAAGATGCCCAGAACTGAGCTAAACTTGGTATGTGTCCAACTCCTAGAAATAACTTCATGCCCCATCTCCCTTACTTCCAGCTAGTAAGGATCACATAATTCCTAACAAAGTTTTGACACAGATTCCCAATTCGGGCATTCAGAACATATAGCACGTTGCTGTAAGCAAGCACATTTTCATTGAAAGTTGCAAGTTACTATGTAGGAACAAGTTTGTATAGGTATTTCAAAGATGCCCAGAACTGAGCTAAACTTGGTATGTGTCCAACTCCTAGAAATAACTTCATGCCCCATCTCCCTTACTTCCAGCTAGTAAGGATCACATAATTCCTAACAAAGTTTTGACACAGATTCCCAATTCGGGCATTCAGAACATATAGCACGTTGCTGTAAGCAAGCAGATTCTCATTCAAAGATGCAAGTTACTATGTAGGAACAAGTTTGTATAGGTATTTCAAAGATGCCCAGAACTGAGCTAAACTTGGTATGTGTCTAACTCCTAGAAATAACTTCATGCCCCATCTCCCTTACTTCCAGCTAGTAAGGATCACATAATTCCTAACAAAGTTTTGACACAGATTCCCAATTCGGGGATTCAGAACATATAGCACGTTGCTGTAAGCAAGCACATTTTCATTCAAAGTTGCAAGTTACTATGTAGGAACAAGTTTGTATAGGTATTTCAAAGATGCCCAGAACTGAGCTAAACTTGGAATGTGTCCAACTCCGAGAAATAACTTCATGCCCCATCTCCCTTACTTCCAGCTAGTAAGGATCACATAATTCCTAACAAAGTTTTGACACAGATTCCCAATTCGGGCATTCAGAACATATAGCACGTTGCTGTAAGCAAGCACATTCTCATTCAAAGTTGCAAGTTACTATGTAGGAACAAGTTTGTATAGGTATTTCAAAGATGCCCAGAACTGAGCTAAACTTGGTATGTGTCCAACTCCTAGAAATAACTTCATGCCCCATCTCCCTTACTTCCAGCTAGTAAGGATCACATAATTCCTAACAAAGTTTTGACACAGATTCCCAATTTGGGCATTCAGAACATATAGCACGTTGCTGTAAGCAAGCAGATTCTCATTCAAAGATGCAAGTTACTATGTAGGAACAAGTTTGTATAGGTATTTCAAAGATGCCCAGAACTGAGCTAAACTTGGTATGTGTCCAACTCCTAGAAATAACTTCATGCCCCATCTCCCTTACTTCCAGCTAGTAAGGATCACATAATTCCTAACAAAGTTTTGACACAGATTCCCAATTCGGGCATTCAGAACATATAGCACGTTGCTGTAAGCAAGCACATTCTCATTCAAAGTTGCAAGTTACTATGTAGGAACAAGTTTGTATAGGTATTTCAAAGATGCCCAGAACTGAGCTAAACTTGGTATGTGTCCAACTCCGAGAAATAACTTCATGCCCCATCTCCCTTACTTCCAGCTAGTAAGGATCACATAATTCCTAAAAAAGTTTTGACACAGATTCCCAATTCGGGCATTCAGAACATATAGCACGTTGCTGTAAGCAAGCACATTCTCATTCAAAGTTGCAAGTTACTATGTAGGAACAAGTTTGTATAGGTATTTTTAGCTCAGTTCTGGGCATCTTTGATGCCCAGAACTGAGCTAAACTTGGTATGTGTCCAACTCCTAGAAATAACTTCATGCCCCATCTCCCTTACTTCCAGCTAGTAAGGATCACATAATTCCTAACAAAGTTTTGACACAGATTCCCAATTCGGGCATTCAGAACATATAGCACGTTGCTGTAAGCAAGCAGATTCTCATTAAAGATGCAAGTTACTATGTAGGAACAAGTTTGTATAGGTATTTCAAAGATGCCCAGAACTGAGCTAAACTCGGTATGTGTCCAACTCCAAGAAATAACTTCATGCCCCATCTCCCTTACTTCCAGCTAGTAAGGATCACATAATTCCTAACAAAGTTTTGACACAGATTCCCAATTCGGGCATTCAGAACATATACCACGTTGCTGTAAGCAAGCACATTCTCATTCAAAGTTGCAAGTTACTATGTAGGAACAAGTTTGTATAGGTATTTCAAAGATGCCCAGAACTGAGCTAAACTCGGTATGTGTCCAACTCCTAGAAATAACTTCATGCCCCATCTCCCTTACTTCCAGCTAGTAAGGATCACATAATTCCTAACAAAGTTTTGACACAGATTCCCAATTCGGGCATTCAGAACATATAGCACGTTGCTGTAAGCAAGCAGATTCTCATTCAAAGATGCAAGTTACTATGTAGGAACAAGTTTGTATAGGTATTTCAAAGATGCCCAGAACTGAGCTAAACTTGGTATGTGTCCAACTCCTAGAAATAACTTCATGCCCCATCTCCCTTACTTCCAGCTAGTAAGGATCACATAATTCCTAACAAAGTTTTGACACAGATTGCCAATTCGGGCATTCAGAACATATAGCACGTTGCTGTAAGCAAGCACATTCTCATTCAAAGATGCAAGTTACTATGTAGGAACAAGTTTGTATAGATATTTCAAGGATGCCCAGAACTGAGCTAAACTTGGTATGTGTCCAACTCCTAGAAATAACTTCATGCCCCATCTCCCTTACTTCCAGCTAGTAAGGATCACATAATTCCTAACAAAGTTTTGACACAGATTGCCAATTCGGGCATTCAGAACATATAGCACGTTGCTGTAAGCAAGCACATTCTCATTCAAAGATGCAAGTTACTATGTAGGAACAAGTTTGTATAGGTATTTCAAGGATGCCCAGAACTGAGCTAAACTTGGTATGTGTCCAACTCCTAGAAATAACTTCATGCCCCATCTCCATTACTTCCAGCTAGTAAGGATCACATAATTCCTAACAAAGTTTTGACACAGATTCCCAATTCGGGCATTCAGAACATATAGCACGTTGCTGTAAGCAAGCACATTCTCATTCAAAGTTGCAAGTTACTATGTAGGAACAAGTTTGTATAGGTATTTCAAAGAGGCCCAGAACTGAGCTAAACTTGGTATGTGTCCAACTCCTAGAAATAACTTCATGCCCCATCTCCCTTACTTCCAGCTAGTAAGGATAACATAATTCCTAACAAATTTTTGACACAGATTCCCAATTCGGGCATTCAGAACATATAGCACGTTGCTGCAAGCAAGCACATTCTCATTCAAAGATGCAAGTTACTATGTAGGAACAAGTTTGTATAGGTATTTCAAAGATGCCCAGAACTGAGCTAAACTTGGTATGTGTCCAACTCCTAGAAATAACTTCATGCCCCATCTCCCTTACTTCCAGCTAGTAAGGATCACATAATTCCTAACAAAGTTTTGACACAGATTCCCAATTCGGGCATTCAGAACATATACCACGTTGCTGTAAGCAAGCAGATTCTCATTAAAGATGCAAGTTACTATGTAGGAACAAGTTTGTATAGGTATTTCAAAGATGCCCAGAACTGAGCTAAACTCGGTATGTCTCCAACTCCAAGAAATAACTTCATGCCCCATCTCCCTTACTTCCAGCTAGTAAGGATCACATAATTCCTAACAAAGTTTTGACACAGATTCCCAATTCGGGCATTCAGAACATATAGCACGTTGCTGTAAGCAAGCACATTTTCATTCAAAGTTGCAAGTTACTATGTAGGAACAAGTTTGTATAGGTATTTCAAAGATGCCCAGAACTGAGCTAAACTCGGTATGTGTCCAACTCCAAGAAATAACTTCATGCCCCATCTCCCTTACTTCCAGCTAGTAAGGATCACATAATTCCTAACAAAGTTTTGACACAGATTCCCAATTCGGGCATTCAGAACATATACCACGTTGCTGTAAGCAAGCACATTCTCATTCAAAGTTGCAAGTTACTATGTAGGAACAAGTTTGTATAGGTATTTCAAAGATGCCCAGAACTGAGCTAAACTCGGTATGTGTCCAACTCCTAGAAATAACTTCATGCCCCATCTCCCTTACTTCCAGCTAGTAAGGATCACATAATTCCTAACAAAGTTTTGACACAGATTCCCAATTCGGGCATTCAGAACATATAGCACGTTGCTGTAAGCAAGCAGATTCTCATTCAAAGATGCAAGTTACTATGTAGGAACAAGTTTGTATAGGTATTTCAAAGATGCCCAGAACTGAGCTAAACTTGGTATGTGTCCAACTCCTAGAAATAACTTCATGCCCCATCTCCCTTACTTCCAGCTAGTAAGGATCACATAATTCCTAACAAAGTTTTGACACAGATTGCCAATTCGGGCATTCAGAACATATAGCACGTTGCTGTAAGCAAGCACATTCTCATTCAAAGATGCAAGTTACTATGTAGGAACAAGTTTGTATAGGTATTTCAAGGATGCCCAGAACTGAGCTAAACTTGGTATGTGTCCAACTCCTAGAAATAACTTCATGCCCCATCTCCCTTACTTCGAGCTAGTAAGGATCACATAATTCCTAACAAAGTTTTGACACAGATTGCCAATTCGGGCATTCAGAACATATAGCACGTTGCTGTAAGCAAGCACATTCTCATTCAAAGATGCAAGTTACTATGTAGGAACAAGTTTGTATAGGTATTTCAAGGATGCCCAGAACTGAGCTAAACTTGGTATGTGTCCAACTCCTAGAAATAACTTCATGCCCCATCTCCATTACTTCCAGCTAGTAAGGATCACATAATTCCTAACAAAGTTTTGACACAGATTCCCAATTCGGGCATTCAGAACATATAGCACGTTGCTGTAAGCAAGCACATTCTCATTCAAAGTTGCAAGTTACTATGTAGGAACAAGTTTGTATAGGTATTTCAAAGAGGCCCAGAACTGAGCTAAACTTGGTATGTGTCCAACTCCTAGAAATAACTTCATGCCCCATCTCCCTTACTTCCAGCTAGTAAGGATAACATAATTCCTAACAAATTTTTGACACAGATTCCCAATTCGGGCATTCAGAACATATAGCACGTTGCTGCAAGCAAGCACATTCTCATTCAAAGATGCAAGTTACTATGTAGGAACAAGTTTGTATAGGTATTTCAAAGAGGCCCAGAACTGAGCTAAACTTGGTATGTGTCCAACTCCTAGAAATAACTTCATGCCCCATCTCCCTTACTTCCAGCTAGTAAGGATCACATAATTCCTAACAAAGTTTTGACACAGATTCCCAATTCGGGCATTCAGAACATATAGCACGTTGCTGTAAGCAAGCACATTTTCATTGAAAGTTGCAAGTTACTATGTAGGAACAAGTTTGTATAGGTATTTCAAAGATGCCCAGAACTGAGCTAAACTTGGTATGTGTCCAACTCCTAGAAATAACTTCATGCCCCATCTCCCTTACTTCCAGCTAGTAAGGATCACATAATTCCTAACAAAGTTTTGACACAGATTCCAAATTCGGGCATTCAGAACATACAGGACGTTGCTGTAAGCAAGCAGATTCTCATTCAAAGATGCAAGTTACCATGTAGGAACAAGTTTGTATAGGTATTTCAAAGATGCCCAGAACTGAGCTAAACTTGGTATGTGTCCAACTCCTAGAAATAACTTCATGCCCCATCTCCCTTACTTCCAGCTAGTAAGGATCACATAATTCCTAACAAAGTTTTGACACAGATTCCCAATTCGGGGATTCAGAACATATAGCACGTTGCTGTAAGCAAGCACATTTTCATTCAAAGTTGCAAGTTACTATGTAGGAACAAGTTTGTATAGGTATTTCAAAGATGCCCAGAACTGAGCTAAACTTGGTATGTGTCCAACTCCGAGAAATAACTTCATGCCCCATCTCCCTTACTTCCAGCTAGTAAGGATCACATAATTCCTAACAAAGTTTTGACACAGATTCCCAATTCGGGCATTCAGAACATATAGCACGTTGCTGTAAGCAAGCACATTCTCATTCAAAGTTGCAAGTTACTATGTAGGAACAAGTTTGTATAGGTATTTCAAAGATGCCCAGAACTGAGCTAAACTTGGTATGTGTCCAACTCCTAGAAATAACTTCATGCTCCATCTCCCTTACTTCCAGCTAGTAAGGATCACATAATTCCTAACAAAGTTTTGACACAGATTCCCTATTCGGGCATTCAGAACATATAGCACGTTGCTGCAAGCAAGCACATACTCATTCAAAGATGCAAGTTACTATGTAGGAACAAGTTTGTATAGGTATTTCAAAGATGCCCAGAACTGAGCTAAACTTGGTATGTGTCCAACTCCTAGAAATAACTTCATGCCCCATCTCCCTTACTTCCAGCTAGTAAGGATCACATAATTCCTAACAAAGTTTTGACACAGATTCCCTATTCGGGCATTCAGAACATATAGCACGTTGCTGCAAGCAAGCACATTCTCATTCAAAGTTGCAAGTTACTATTTAGGAACAAGTTTGTATAGGTATTTCAAAGATGCCCAGAACTGAGCTAAACTTGGTATGTGTCCAACTCCTAGAAATAACTTCATGCCCCATCTCCCTTACTTCCAGCTAGTAAGGATCACATAATTCCTAACAAAGTTTTGACACAGATTCCCTATTCGGGCATTCAGAACATATAGCACGTTGCTGCAAGCAAGCACATTCTCATTCAAAGTTGCAAGTTACTATTTAGGAACAAGTTTGTATAGGTATTTCAAAGATGCCCAGAACTGAGCTAAACTTGGTATGTGTCCAAATCCTAGAAATAACTTCATGCCCCATCTCCCTTACTTCCAGCTAGTAAGGATCACATAATTCCTAACAAAGTTTTGACACAGATTCCCAATTCGGGCATTTAGAACATATAGCACGTTGCTGTAAGCAAGCACATTCTCATTCAAAGTTGCAAGTTACTATGTAGGAACAAGTTTGTATAGGTATTTCAAAGATGCCCAGAACTGAGCTAAACTTGGTATGTGTCCAACTCCTAGAAATAACTTCATGCCCCATCTCCCTTACTTCCAGCTAGTAAGGATCACATAATTCCTAACAAAGTTTTGACACAGATTCCCAATTCGGGCATTCAGAACATATAGCACGTTGCTGCAAGCAAGCACATTCTCATTCAAAGATGCAAGTTACTATGTAGGAACAAGTTTGTATAGGTATTTCAAGGAGGCACAGAACTGAGCTAAACTTGGTATGTGTCCAACTCCTAGAAATAACTTCATGCCCCATCTCCCGTACTTCCAGCTAGTAAGGATCACATAAATCCTAACAAAGTTTTGACACAGATTCCCAATTCGGGCATTCAGAACATATAGCACGTTGCTGTAAGCAAGCACATTTTCATTGAAAGTTGCAAGTTACTATGTAGGAACAAGTTTGTATAGGTATTTCAAAGATGCCCAGAACTGAGCTAAACTTGGTATGTGTCCAACTCCTAGAAATAACTTCATGCCCCATCTCCCTTACTTCCAGCTAGTAAGGATCACATAATTCCTAACAAAGTTTAGACACAGATTCCCAATTCGGGCATTCAGAACATATAGCACGTTGCTCTAAGCAAGCAGATTCTCATTCAAAGATGCAAGTTACTATGTAGGAACAAGTTTGTATAGGTATTTCAAAGATGCCCAGAACTGAGCTAAACTTGGTATGTGTCCAACTCCTAGAAATAACTTCATGCCCCATCTCCCTTACTTCCAGCTAGTAAGGATCACATAATTCCTAACAAAGTTTTGACACAGATTCCCAATTCGGGGATTCAGAACATATAGCACGTTGCTGTAAGCAAGCACATTTTCATTCAAAGTTGCAAGTTACTATGTAGGAACAAGTTTGTATAGGTATTTCAAAGATGCCCAGAACTGAGCTAAACTTGGTATGTGTCCAACTCCGAGAAATAACTTCATGCCCCATCTCCCTTACTTCCAGCTAGTAAGGATCACATAATTCCTAACAAAGTTTTGACACAGATTCCCAATTCGGGCATTCAGAACATATACCACGTTGCTGTAAGCAAGCACATTCTCATTCAAAGTTGCAAGTTACTATGTAGGAACAAGTTTGTATAGGTATTTCAAAGATGCCCAGAACTGAGCTAAACTTGGTATGTGTCCAACTCGTAGAAATAACTTGATGCCCCATCTCCCTTACTTCCAGCTAGTAAGGATCACATAATTCCTAACAAAGTTTTGACACAGATTCCCAATTCGGGCATTCAGAACATATAGCACGTTGCTGTAAGCAAGCAGATTCTCATTAAAGATGCAAGTTACTATGTAGGAACAAGTTTGTATAGGTATTTCAAAGATGCCCAGAACTGAGCTAAACTCGGTATGTCTCCAACTCCAAGAAATAACTTCATGCCCCATCTCCCTTACTTCCAGCTAGTAAGGATCACATAATTCCTAACAAAGTTTTGACACAGATTGCCAATTCGGGCATTCAGAACATATAGCACGTTGCTGTAAGCAAGCACATTTTCATTCAAAGTTGCAAGTTACTATGTAGGAACAAGTTTGTATAGGTATTTCAAAGATGCCCAGAACTGAGCTAAACTCGGTATGTGTCCAACTCCAAGAAATAACTTCATGCCCCATCTCCCTTACTTCCAGCTAGTAAGGATCACATAATTCCTAACAAAGTTTTGACACAGATTCCCAATTCGGGCATTCAGATCATATAGCACGTTGCTGTAAGCAAGCACATTTTCATTCAAAGTTGCAAGTTACTATGTAGGAACAAGTTTGTATAGGTATTTCAAAGATGCCCAGAACTGAGCTAAACTTGGTATGTGTCCAACTCCTAGAAATAACTTCATGCCCCATCTCCCTTACTTCCAGCTAGTAAGGATCACATAATTCCTAACAAAGTTTTGACACAGATTCCCAATTCGGGCATTCAGAACATATAGCACGTTGCTGTAAGCAAGCAGATTCTCATTCAAAGATGCAAGTTACTATGTAGGAACAAGTTTGTATAGGTATTTCAAAGATGCCCAGAACTGAGCTAAACTTGGTATGTGTCCAACTCCTAGAAATATCTTCATGCCCCATCGCCCTTACTTCCAGCTAGTAAGGATCACATAATTCCTAACAAACTTTTGACACAGATTCCCAATTCGGGCATTCAGAACATATAGCACGTTGCTGTAAGCAAGCACATTCTCATTCAAAGTTGCAAGTTACTATGTAGGAACAAGTTTGTATAGGTATTTCAAAGATGCCCAGAACTGAGCTAAACTTGGTATGTGTCCAACTCCTAGAAATAACTTAATGCCCCATCTCCCTTACTTCCAGCTAGTAAGGATCACATAATTCCTAACAAAGTTTTGACACAGATTCCCAATTCGGGCATTCAGAACATATAGCACGTTGCTGTAAGCAAGCAGATTATCATTCAAAGATGCAAGTTACTATGTAGGAACAAGTTTGTATAGGTGTTTCAAAGATGCCCAGAACTGAGCTAAACTTGGTATGTGTCCAACTCCTAGAAATAACTTCATGCCCCATCTCCCTTACTTCCAGCTAGTAAGGATCACATAATTCCTAACAAAGTTTTGACACAGATTGCCAATTCGGGCATTCAGAACATATAGCACGTTGCTGTAAGCAAGCACATTTTCATTCAAAGTTGCAAGTTACTGTGTAGGAACAAGTTTGTATAGGTATTTCAAAGATGCCCAGAACTGAGCTAAACTTGGTATGGGTCCAACTCCTAGAAATAACTTCATGCCCCATCTCCCTTACTTCCAGCTAGTAAGGATCACATAATTCCTAACAAAGTTTTGACACAGATTCCCAATTCGGGCATTCAGAACATATAGCACGTTGCTGTAAGCAAGCAGATTCTCATTCAAAGATGCAAGTTACTATGTAGGAACAAGTTTGTATAGGTATTTCAAAGATGCCCAGAACTGAGCTAAACTTGGTATGTGTCCAACTCCTAGAAATAACTTCATGCCCCATCTCCCTTACTTCCAGCTAGTAAGGATCACATAATTCCTAACAAAGTTTTGACACAGATTCCCAATTCGGGCATTCAGAACATATAGCACGTTGCTGTAAGCAAGCACATTCTCATTCAAAGTTGCAAGTTACTATGTAGGAACAAGTTTGTATAGGTGTTTTAAAGATGCCCAGAACTGAGCTAAACTTGGTATGTGTCCAACTCCTAGAAATAACTTCATGCCCCATCTCCCTTACTTCCAGCTAGTAAGGATCACATAATTCCTAACAAAGTTTTGACACAGATTGCCAATTCGGGCATTCAGAACATATAGCACGTTGCTGTAAGCAAGCAGATTCTCATTCAAAGATGCAAGTTACTATGTAGGAACAAGTTTGTGTAGGTATTTCAAAGATGCCCAGAACTGAGCTAAACTTGGTATGTGTCCAACTCCTAGAAATAACTTCATGCCCCATCTCCCTTACTTCCAGCTAGTAAGGATCACATAATTCCTAACAAAGTTTTGACACAGATTGCCAATTCGGGCATTCAGAACATATAGCACGTTGCTGTAAGCAAGCAGATTCTCATTCAAAGATGCAAGTTACTATGTAGGAACAAGTTTGTATAGGTATTTCAAAGATGCCCAGAACTGAGCTAAACTTGGTATGTGTCCAACTCGTAGAAATAACTTCATGCCCCATCTCCCTTACTTCCAGCTAGTAAGGATCACATAATTCCTAACAAAGTTTTGACACAGATTCCCAATTCGGGCATTCAGAACATATAGCACGTTGCTGTAAGCAAGCACATTTTCATTCAAAGTTGGAAGTTACTATGTAGGAACAAGTTTGTATAGGTATTTCAAAGATGCCCATAACTGAGCTAAACTTGTTATGTGTCCAACTCCTAGTAATAACTTCATGCCCCATCTCCCTTACTTCCACCTAGTAAGGATCACATAATTCCTAAGAAAGTTTTGACACAGATTCCCAATTCGGGCATTCAGAACATATAGCACGTTGCTGTAAGCAAGCACATTCTCATTCAAAGATGCAAGTTACTATGTAGGAACAAGTTTGTATAGGTATTTCAAAGATGCCCAGAACTGAGCTAAACTTGGTATGTGTCCAACTCCTAGAAATAACTTCATGCCCCATCTCCCTTACTTCCAGCTAGTAAGGATCACATAATTCCTAACAAAGTTTTGACACAGATTCCCTATTCGGGCATTCAGAACATATAGCACGTTGCTGCAAGCAAGCACATTCTCATTCAAAGATGCAAGTTACTATGTAGGAACAACTTTGTATAGGTATTTCAAAGATGCCCAGAACTGAGCTAAACTTGGTATGTGTCCAACTCCTAGAAATAACTTCATGCCCCATCTCCCTTACTTCCAGCTAGTAAGGATCACATAATTCCTAACAAAGTTTTGACACAGATTCCCTATTCGGGCATTCAGAACATATAGCACGTTGCTGCAAGCAAGCACATTCTCATTCAAAGTTGCAAGTTACTATGTAGGAACAAGTTTGTATAGGTATTTCAAAGATGCCCAGAACTGAGCTAAACTTGGTATGTGTCCAACTCCTAGTAATAACTTCATGCCCCATCTCCCTTACTTCCACCTAGTAAGGATCACATAATTCCTAACAAAGTTTTGACACAGATTCCCAATTCGGGCATTCAGAACATATAGCACGTTGCTGTAAGCAAGCACATTCTCATTCAAAGATGCAAGTTACTATGTAGGAACAAGTTTGTATAGGTATTTCAAAGATGCCCAGAACTGAGCTAAACTTGGTATGTGTCCAACTCCTAGTAATAACTTCATGCCCCATCTCCCTTACTTCCACCTAGTAAGGATCACATAATTCCTAACAAAGTTTTGACACAGATTCCCAATTCGGGCATTCAGAACATATAGCACGTTGCTGTAAGCAAGCACATTCTCATTCAAAGATGCAAGTTACTATGTAGGAACAAGTTTGTATAGGTATTTCAAAGATGCCCAGAACTGAGCTAAACTTGGTATGTGTCCAACTCCTAGAAATAACTTCATGCCCCATCTCCCTTACTTCCAGCTAGTAAGGATCACATAATTCCTAACAAAGTTTTGACACAGATTCCCTATTCGGGCATTCAGAACATATAGCACGTTGCTGCAAGCAAGCACATTCTCATTCAAAGATGCAAGTTACTATGTAGGAACAAGTTTGTATAGGTATTTCAAAGATGCCCAGAACTGAGCTAAACTTGGTATGTGTCCAACTCCGAGAAATAACTTCATGCCCCATCTCCCTTACTTCCAGCTAGTAAGGATCACATAATTCCTAACAAAGTTTTGACACAGATTCCCTATTCGGGCATTCAGAACATATAGCACGTTGCTGCAAGCAAGCACATTCTCATTCAAAGTTGCAAGTTACTATTTAGGAACAAGTTTGTATAGGTATTTCAAAGATGCCCAGAACTGAGCTAAACTTGGTATGTGTCCAACTCCTAGAAATAACTTCATGCCCCATCTCCCTTACTTCCAGCTAGTAAGGATCACATAATTCCTAACAAAGTTTTGACACAGATTCCCAATTCGGGCATTTAGAACATATAGCACGTTGCTGTAAGCAAGCACATTCTCATTCAAAGTTGCAAGTTACTATGTAGGAACAAGTTTGTATAGGTATTTCAAAGATGCCCAGAACTGAGCTAAACTTGGTATGTGTCCAACTCGTAGAAATAACTTGATGCCCCATCTCCCTTACTTCCAGCTAGTAAGGATCACATAATTCCTAACAAAGTTTTGACACAGATTCCCAATTCGGGCATTCAGAACATATAGCACGTTGCTGTAAGCAAGCACATTCTCATTCAAAGTTGCAAGTTACTATGTAGGAACAAGTTTGTATAGGTATTTCAAAGAGGCCCAGAACAGAGCTAAACTTGGTATGTGTCCAACTCCTAGAAATAACTTCATGCCCCATCTCCCTTACTTCCAGCTAGTAAGGATCACATAATTCCTAACAAAGTTTTGACACAGATTCCCAATTCGGGCATTCAGAACATATAGCACGTTGCTGCAAGCAAGCACATTCTCATTCAAAGATGCAAGTTACTATGTAGGAACAAGTTTGTATAGGTATTTCAAAGAGGCCCAGAACTGAGCTAAACTTGGTATGTGTCCAACTCCTAGAAATAACTTCATGCCCCATCTCCCTTACTTCCAGCTAGTAAGGATCACATAATTCCTAACAAAGTTTTGACACAGATTCCCAATTCGGGCATTCAGAACATATAGCACGTTGCTGCAAGCAAGCACATTCTCATTCAAAGTTGCAAGTTACTATTTAGGAACAAGTTTGTATAGGTATTTCAAAGATGCCCAGAACTGAGCTAAACTTGGTATGTGTCCAACTCCTAGAAATAACTTCATGCCCCATCTCCCTTACTTCCAGCTAGTAAGGATCACATAATTCCTAACAAAGTTTTGACACAGATTCCCAATTCGGGCATTCAGAACATATAGCACGTTGCTGTAAGCAAGCACATTCTCATTCAAAGTTGCAAGTTACTATGTAGGAACAAGTTTGTATAGGTATTTCAAAGATGCCCAGAACTGAGCTAAACTTGGTATGTGTCCAACTCCTAGAAATAACTTCATGCCCCATCTCCCTTACTTCCAGCTAGTAAGGATCACATAATTCCTAACAAAGTTTTGACACAGATTCCCAATTCGGGCATTCAGAACATATAGCACGTTGCTGTAAGCAAGCAGATTCTCATTCAAAGATGCAAGTTACTATGTAGGAACAAGTTTGTATAGGTATTTCAAAGATGCCCAGAACTGAGCTAAACTTGGTATGTGTCCAACTCCTAGAAATAACTTCCTGCCCCATCTCCCTTACTTCCAGCTAGTAAGGATCACATAATTCCTAACAAAGATTTGACACAGATTCCCAATTCGGGGATTCAGAACATATAGCACGTTGCTGTAAGCAAGCACATTTTCATTCAAAGTTGCAAGTTACTATGTAGGAACAAGTTTGTATAGGTATTTCAAAGAGGCCCAGAACTGAGGTAAACTTGGTATGTGTCCAACTCCGAGAAATAACTTCATGCTACATCTCCCTTACTTCCAGCTAGTAAGGATCACATAATTCCTAACAAAGTTTTGACACAGATTCCCAATTCGGGCATTCAGAACATATAGCACGTTGCTGTAAGCAAGCACATTCTCATTCAAAGTTGCAAGTTACTATGTAGGAACAAGTTTGTATAGGTATTTCAAAGATGCCCAGAACTGAGCTAAACTTGGTATGTGTCCAACTCCTAGAAATAACTTCATGCCCGATCTCCCTTACTTCCAGCTAGTAAGGATCACATAATTCCTAACAAAGTTTTGACACAGATTCCCTATTCGGGCATTCAGAACATATAGCACGTTGCTGCAAGCAAGCACATTCTCATTCAAAGTTGCAAGTTACTATGTAGGAACAAGTTTGTATAGGTATTTCAAAGATGCCCAGAACTGAGCTAAACTTGGTATGTGTCCAACTCCTAGTAATAACTTCATGCCCCATCTCCCTTACTTCCACCTAGTAAGGATCACATAATTCCTAACAAAGTTTTGACACAGATTCCCTATTCGGGCATTCAGAACATATAGCACGTTGCTGTAAGCAAGCACATTCTCATTCAAAGATGCAAGTTACTATGTAGGAACAAGTTTGTATAGGTATTTCGAAGATGCCCAGAACTGAGCTAAACTTGGTATGTGTCCAACTCCTAGTAATAACTTCATGCCCCATCTCCCTTACTTCCACCTAGTAAGGATCACATAATTCCTAACAAAGTTTTGACACAGATTCCCAATTCGGGCATTCAGAACATATAGCACGTTGCTGTAAGCAAGCACATTTTCATTCAAAGTTGGAAGTTACTATGTAGGAACAAGTTTGTATAGGTATTTCAAAGATGCCCAGAACTGAGCTAAACTTGGTATGTGTCCAACTCCTAGTAATAACTTCATGCCCCATCTCCCTTTCTTCCACCTAGTAAGGATCACATAATTCCTAACAAAGTTTTGACACAGATTCCCAATTCGGGCATTCAGAACATATAGCACGTTGCTGTAAGCAAGCACATTCTCATTCAAAGATGCAAGTTACTATGTAGGAACAAGTTTGTATAGGTATTTCAAAGATGCCCAGAACTGAGCTAAACTTGGTATGTGTCCAACTCCTAGAAATAACTTCATGCCCCATCTCCCTTACTTCCAGCTAGTAAGGATCACATAATTCCTAACAAAGTTTTGACACAGATTCCCTATTCGGGCATTCAGAACATATAGCACGTTGCTGCAAGCAAGCACATTCTCATTCAAAGATGCAAGTTACTATGTAGGAACAAGTTTGTATAGGTATTTCAAAGATGCCCAGAACTGAGCTAAACTTGGTATGTGTCCAACTCCTAGAAATAACTTCATGCCCCATCTCCCTTACTTCCAGCTAGTAAGGATCACATAATTCCTAACAAAGTTTTGACACAGATTCCCTATTCGGGCATTCAGAACATATAGCACGTTGCTGCAAGCAAGCACATTCTCATTCAAAGTTGCAAGTTACTATGTAGGAACAAGTTTGTATAGGTATTTCAAAGATGCCCAGAACTGAGCTAAACTTGGTATGTGTCCAACTCCTAGTAATAACTTCATGCCCCATCTCCCTTACTTCCACCTAGTAAGGATCACATAATTCCTAACAAAGTTTTGACACAGATTCCCAATTCGGGCATTCAGAACATATAGCACGTTGCTGTAAGCAAGCACATTCTCATTCAAAGATGCAAGTTACTATGTAGGAACAAGTTTGTATAGGTATTTCAAAGATGCCCAGAACTGAGCTAAACTTGGTATGTGTCCAACTCCTAGTAATAACTTCATGCCCCATCTCCCTTACTTCCACCTAGTAAGGATCACATAATTCCTAACAAAGTTTTGACACAGATTCCCAATTCGGGCATTCAGAACATATAGCACGTTGCTGTAAGCAAGCACATTCTCATTCAAAGATGCAAGTTACTATGTAGGAACAAGTTTGTATAGGTATTTCAAAGATGCCCAGAACTGAGCTAAACTTGGTATGTGTCCAACTCCTAGAAATAACTTCATGCCCCATCTCCCTTACTTCCAGCTAGTAAGGATCACATAATTCCTAACAAAGTTTTGACACAGATTCCCTATTCGGGCATTCAGAACATATAGCACGTTGCTGCAAGCAAGCACATTCTCATTCAAAGATGCAAGTTACTATGTAGGAACAAGTTTGTATAGGTATTTCAAAGATGCCCAGAACTGAGCTAAACTTGGTATGTGTCCAACTCCGAGAAATAACTTCATGCCCCATCTCCCTTACTTCCAGCTAGTAAGGATCACATAATTCCTAACAAAGTTTTGACACAGATTCCCTATTCGGGCATTCAGAACATATAGCACGTTGCTGCAAGCAAGCACATTCTCATTCAAAGTTGGAAGTTACTATGTAGGAACAAGTTTGTATAGGTATTTCAAAGATGCCCATAACTGAGCTAAACTTGTTATGTGTCCAACTCCTAGTAATAACTTCATGCCCCATCTCCCTTACTTCCACCTAGTAAGGATCACATAATTCCTAAGAAAGTTTTGACACAGATTCCCAATTCGGGCATTCAGAACATATAGCACGTTGCTGTAAGCAAGCACATTCTCATTCAAAGATGCAAGTTACTATGTAGGAACAAGTTTGTATAGGTATTTCAAAGATGCCCAGAACTGAGCTAAACTTGGTATGTGTCCAACTCCTAGAAATAACTTCATGCCCCATCTCCCTTACTTCCAGCTAGTAAGGATCACATAATTCCTAACAAAGTTTTGACACAGATTCCCTATTCGGGCATTCAGAACATATAGCACGTTGCTGCAAGCAAGCACATTCTCATTCAAAGATGCAAGTTACTATGTAGGAACAAGTTTGTATAGGTATTTCAAAGATGCCCAGAACTGAGCTAAACTTGGTATGTGTCCAACTCCTAGAAATAACTTCATGCCCCATCTCCCTTACTTCCAGCTAGTAAGGATCACATAATTCCTAACAAAGTTTTGACACAGATTCCCTATTCGGGCATTCAGAACATATAGCACGTTGCTGCAAGCAAGCACATTCTCATTCAAAGTTGCAAGTTACTATGTAGGAACAAGTTTGTATAGGTATTTCAAAGATGCCCAGAACTGAGCTAAACTTGGTATGTGTCCAACTCCTAGTAATAACTTCATGCCCCATCTCCCTTACTTCCACCTAGTAAGGATCACATAATTCCTAACAAAGTTTTGACACAGATTGCCAATTCGGGCATTCAGAACATATAGCACGTTGCTGTAAGCAAGCAGATTCTCATTCAAAGATGCAAGTTACTATGTAGGAACAAGTTTGTATAGGTATTTCAAAGATGCCCAGAACTGAGCTAAACTTGGTATGTGTCCAACTCCTAGTAATAACTTCATGCCCCATCTCCCTTACTTCCACCTAGTAAGGATCACATAATTCCTAACAAAGTTTTGACACAGATTCCCAATTCGGGCATTCAGAACATATAGCACGTTGCTGTAAGCAAGCACATTCTCATTCAAAGATGCAAGTTACTATGTAGGAACAAGTTTGTATAGGTATTTCAAAGATGCCCAGAACTGAGCTAAACTTGGTATGTGTCCAACTCCTAGAAATAACTTCATGCCCCATCTCCCTTACTTCCAGCTAGTAAGGATCACATAATTCCTAACAAAGTTTTGACACAGATTCCCTATTCGGGCATTCAGAACATATAGCACGTTGCTGCAAGCAAGCACATTCTCATTCAAAGATGCAAGTTACTATGTAGGAACAAGTTTGTATAGGTATTTCAAAGATGCCCAGAACTGAGCTAAACTTGGTATGTGTCCAACTCCGAGAAATAACTTCATGCCCCATCTCCCTTACTTCCAGCTAGTAAGGATCACATAATTCCTAACAAAGTTTTGACACAGATTCCCTATTCGGGCATTCAGAACATATAGCACGTTGCTGCAAGCAAGCACATTCTCATTCAAAGTTGCAAGTTACTATGTAGGAACAAGTTTGTATAGGTATTTCAAAGATGCCCAGAACTGAGCTAAACTTGGTATGTGTCCAACTCCGAGAAATAACTTCATGCCCCATCTCCCTTACTTCCAGCTAGTAAGGATCACATAATTCCTAACAAAGTTTTGACACAGATTCCCTATTCGGGCATTCAGAACATATAGCACGTTGCTGCAAGCAAGCACATTCTCATTCAAAGTTGCAAGTTACTATTTAGGAACAAGTTTGTATAGGTATTTCAAAGATGCCCAGAACTGAGCTAAACTTGGTATGTGTCCAACTCCTAGAAATAACTTCATGCCCCATCTCCCTTACTTCCAGCTAGTAAGGATCACATAATTCCTAACAAAGTTTTGACACAGATTCCCAATTCGGGCATTTAGAACATATAGCACGTTGCTGTAAGCAAGCACATTCTCATTCAAAGTTGCAAGTTACTATGTAGGAACAAGTTTGTATAGGTATTTCAAAGATGCCCAGAACTGAGCTAAACTTGGTATGTGTCCAACTCGTAGAAATAACTTGATGCCCCATCTCCCTTACTTCCAGCTAGTAAGGATCACATAATTCCTAACAAAGTTTTGACACAGATTCCCAATTCGGGCATTCAGAACATATAGCACGTTGCTGTAAGCAAGCACATTCTCATTCAAAGTTGCAAGTTACTATGTAGGAACAAGTTTGTATAGGTATTTCAAAGAGGCCCAGAACAGAGCTAAACTTGGTATGTGTCCAACTCCTAGAAATAACTTCATGCCCCATCTCCCTTACTTCCAGCTAGTAAGGATCACATAATTCCTAACAAAGTTTTGACACAGATTCCCAATTCGGGCATTCAGAACATATAGCACGTTGCTGCAAGCAAGCACATTCTCATTCAAAGATGCAAGTTACTATGTAGGAACAAGTTTGTATAGGTATTTCAAAGAGGCCCAGAACTGAGCTAAACTTGGTATGTGTCCAACTCCTAGAAATAACTTCATGCCCCATCTCCCTTACTTCCAGCTAGTAAGGATCACATAATTCCTAACAAAGTTTTGACACAGATTCCCAATTCGGGCATTCAGAACATATAGCACGTTGCTGCAAGCAAGCACATTCTCATTCAAAGTTGCAAGTTACTATTTAGGAACAAGTTTGTATAGGTATTTCAAAGATGCCCAGAACTGAGCTAAACTTGGTATGTGTCCAACTCCTAGAAATAACTTCATGCCCCATCTCCCTTACTTCCAGCTAGTAAGGATCACATAATTCCTAACAAAGTTTTGACACAGATTCCCAATTCGGGCATTCAGAACATATAGCACGTTGCTGTAAGCAAGCACATTCTCATTCAAAGTTGCAAGTTACTATGTAGGAACAAGTTTGTATAGGTATTTCAAAGATGCCCAGAACTGAGCTAAACTTGGTATGTGTCCAACTCCTAGAAATAACTTCATGCCCCATCTCCCTTACTTCCAGCTAGTAAGGATCACATAATTCCTAACAAAGTTTTGACACAGATTCCCAATTCGGGCATTCAGAACATATAGCACGTTGCTGTAAGCAAGCAGATTCTCATTCAAAGATGCAAGTTACTATGTAGGAACAAGTTTGTATAGGTATTTCAAAGATGCCCAGAACTGAGCTAAACTTGGTATGTGTCCAACTCCTAGAAATAACTTCCTGCCCCATCTCCCTTACTTCCAGCTAGTAAGGATCACATAATTCCTAACAAAGATTTGACACAGATTCCCAATTCGGGGATTCAGAACATATAGCACGTTGCTGTAAGCAAGCACATTTTCATTCAAAGTTGCAAGTTACTATGTAGGAACAAGTTTGTATAGGTATTTCAAAGAGGCCCAGAACTGAGCTAAACTTGGTATGTGTCCAACTCCGAGAAATAACTTCATGCTACATCTCCCTTACTTCCAGCTAGTAAGGATCACATAATTCCTAACAAAGTTTTGACACAGATTCCCAATTCGTGCATTCAGAACATATAGCACGTTGCTGTAAGCAAGCACATTCTCATTCAAAGTTGCAAGTTACTATGTAGGAACAAGTTTGTATAGGTATTTCAAAGATGCCCAGAACTGAGCTAAACTTGGTATGTGTCCAACTCCTAGAAATAACTTCATGCCCCATCTCCCTTACTTCCAGCTAGTAAGGATCACATAATTCCTAACAAAGTTTTGACACAGATTCCCTATTCGGGCATTCAGAACATATAGCACGTTGCTGCAAGCAAGCACATTCTCATTCAAAGTTGCAAGTTACTATGTAGGAACAAGTTTGTATAGGTATTTCAAAGATGCCCAGAACTGAGCTAAACTTGGTATGTGTCCAACTCCTAGTAATAACTTCATGCCCCATCTCCCTTACTTCCACCTAGTAAGGATCACATAATTCCTAACAAAGTTTTGACACAGATTCCCTATTCGGGCATTCAGAACATATAGCACGTTGCTGTAAGCAAGCACATTCTCATTCAAAGATGCAAGTTACTATGTAGGAACAGGTTTGTATAGGTATTTCGAAGATGCCCAGAACTGAGCTAAACTTGGTATGTGTCCAACTCCTAGTAATAACTTCATGCCCCATCTCCCTTACTTCCACCTAGTAAGGATCACATAATTCCTAACAAAGTTTTGACACAGATTCCCAATTCGGGCATTCAGAACATATAGCACGTTGCTGTAAGCAAGCACATTTTCATTCAAAGTTGGAAGTTACTATGTAGGAACAAGTTTGTATAGGTATTTCAAAGATGCCCAGAACTGAGCTAAACTTGGTATGTGTCCAACTCCTAGTAATAACTTCATGCCCCATCTCCCTTTCTTCCACCTAGTAAGGATCACATAATTCCTAACAAAGTTTTGACACAGATTCCCAATTCGGGCATTCAGAACATATAGCACGTTGCTGTAAGCAAGCACATTCTCATTCAAAGATGCAAGTTACTATGTAGGAACAAGTTTGTATAGGTATTTCAAAGATGCCCAGAACTGAGCTAAACTTGGTATGTGTCCAACTCCTAGAAATAACTTCATGCCCCATCTCCCTTACTTCCAGCTAGTAAGGATCACATAATTCCTAACAAAGTTTTGACACAGATTCCCTATTCGGGCATTCAGAACATATAGCACGTTGCTGCAAGCAAGCACATTCTCATTCAAAGATGCAAGTTACTATGTAGGAACAAGTTTGTATAGGTATTTCAAAGATGCCCAGAACTGAGCTAAACTTGGTATGTGTCCAACTCCTAGAAATAACTTCATGCCCCATCTCCCTTACTTCCAGCTAGTAAGGATCACATAATTCCTAACAAAGTTTTGACACAGATTCCCTATTCGGGCATTCAGAACATATAGCACGTTGCTGCAAGCAAGCACATTCTCATTCAAAGTTGCAAGTTACTATGTAGGAACAAGTTTGTATAGGTATTTCAAAGATGCCCAGAACTGAGCTAAACTTGGTATGTGTCCAACTCCTAGTAATAACTTCATGCCCCATCTCCCTTACTTCCACCTAGTAAGGATCACATAATTCCTAACAAAGTTTTGACACAGATTCCCAATTCGGGCATTCAGAACATATAGCACGTTGCTGTAAGCAAGCACATTCTCATTCAAAGATGCAAGTTACTATGTAGGAACAAGTTTGTATAGGTATTTCAAAGATGCCCAGAACTGAGCTAAACTTGGTATGTGTCCAACTCCTAGTAATAACTTCATGCCCCATCTCCCTTACTTCCACCTAGTAAGGATCACATAATTCCTAACAAAGTTTTGACACAGATTCCCAATTCGGGCATTCAGAACATATAGCACGTTGCTGTAAGCAAGCACATTCTCATTCAAAGATGCAAGTTACTATGTAGGAACAAGTTTGTATAGGTATTTCAAAGATGCCCAGAACTGAGCTAAACTTGGTATGTGTCCAACTCCTAGAAATAACTTCATGCCCCATCTCCCTTACTTCCAGCTAGTAAGGATCACATAATTCCTAACAAAGTTTTGACACAGATTCCCTATTCGGGCATTCAGAACATATAGCACGTTGCTGCAAGCAAGCACATTCTCATTCAAAGATGCAAGTTACTATGTAGGAACAAGTTTGTATAGGTATTTCAACGATGCCCAGAACTGAGCTAAACTTGGTATGTGTCCAACTCCGAGAAATAACTTCATGCCCCATCTCCCTTACTTCCAGCTAGTAAGGATCACATAATTCCTAACAAAGTTTTGACACAGATTCCCTATTCGGGCATTCAGAACATATAGCACGTTGCTGCAAGCAAGCACATTCTCATTCAAAGTTGCAAGTTACTATTTAGGAACAAGTTTGTATAGGTATTTCAAAGATGCCCAGAACTGAGCTAAACTTGGTATGTGTCCAACTCCTAGAAATAACTTCATGCCCCATCTCCCTTACTTCCAGCTAGTAAGGATCACATAATTCCTAACAAAGTTTTGACACAGATTCCCAATTCGGGCATTCAGAACATATAGCACGTTGCTGTAAGCAAGCACATTCTCATTCAAAGTTGCAAGTTACTATGTAGGAACAAGTTTGTATAGGTGTTTTAAAGATGCCCAGAACTGAGCTAAACTTGGTATGTGTCCAACTCCTAGAAATAACTTCATGCCCCATCTCCCTTACTTCCAGCTAGTAAGGATCACATAATTCCTAACAAAGTTTTGACACAGATTGCCAATTCGGGCATTCAGAACATATAGCACGTTGCTGTAAGCAAGCAGATTCTCATTCAAAGATGCAAGTTACTATGTAGGAACAAGTTTGTGTAGGTATTTCAAAGATGCCCAGAACTGAGCTAAACTTGGTATGTGTCCAACTCCTAGAAATAACTTCATGCCCCATCTCCCTTACTTCCAGCTAGTAAGGATCACATAATTCCTAACAAAGTTTTGACACAGATTGCCAATTCGGGCATTCAGAACATATAGCACGTTGCTGTAAGCAAGCAGATTCTCATTCAAAGATGCAAGTTACTATGTAGGAACAAGTTTGTATAGGTATTTCAAAGATGCCCAGAACTGAGCTAAACTTGGTATGTGTCCAACTCGTAGAAATAACTTCATGCCCCATCTCCCTTACTTCCAGCTAGTAAGGATCACATAATTCCTAACAAAGTTTTGACACAGATTCCCAATTCGGGCATTCAGAACATATAGCACGTTGCTGTAAGCAAGCACATTTTCATTCAAAGTTGGAAGTTACTATGTAGGAACAAGTTTGTATAGGTATTTCAAAGATGCCCATAACTGAGCTAAACTTGTTATGTGTCCAACTCCTAGTAATAACTTCATGCCCCATCTCCCTTACTTCCACCTAGTAAGGATCACATAATTCCTAAGAAAGTTTTGACACAGATTCCCAATTCGGGCATTCAGAACATATAGCACGTTGCTGTAAGCAAGCACATTCTCATTCAAAGATGCAAGTTACTATGTAGGAACAAGTTTGTATAGGTATTTCAAAGATGCCCAGAACTGAGCTAAACTTGGTATGTGTCCAACTCCTAGAAATAACTTCATGCCCCATCTCCCTTACTTCCAGCTAGTAAGGATCACATAATTCCTAACAAAGTTTTGACACAGATTCCCTATTCGGGCATTCAGAACATATAGCACGTTGCTGCAAGCAAGCACATTCTCATTCAAAGATGCAAGTTACTATGTAGGAACAAGTTTGTATAGGTATTTCAAAGATGCCCAGAACTGAGCTAAACTTGGTATGTGTCCAACTCCTAGAAATAACTTCATGCCCCATCTCCCTTACTTCCAGCTAGTAAGGATCACATAATTCCTAACAAAGTTTTGACACAGATTCCCTATTCGGGCATTCAGAACATATAGCACGTTGCTGCAAGCAAGCACATTCTCATTCAAAGTTGCAAGTTACTATGTAGGAACAAGTTTGTATAGGTATTTCAAAGATGCCCAGAACTGAGCTAAACTTGGTATGTGTCCAACTCCTAGTAATAACTTCATGCCCCATCTCCCTTACTTCCACCTAGTAAGGATCACATAATTCCTAACAAAGTTTTGACACAGATTCCCAATTCGGGCATTCAGAACATATAGCACGTTGCTGTAAGCAAGCACATTCTCATTCAAAGATGCAAGTTACTATGTAGGAACAAGTTTGTATAGGTATTTCAAAGATGCCCAGAACTGAGCTAAACTTGGTATGTGTCCAACTCCTAGTAATAACTTGATGCCCCATCTCCCTTACTTCCACCTAGTAAGGATCACATAATTCCTAACAAAGTTTTGACACAGATTCCCAATTCGGGCATTCAGAACATATAGCACGTTGCTGTAAGCAAGCACATTCTCATTCAAAGATGCAAGTTACTATGTAGGAACAAGTTTGTATAGGTATTTCAAAGATGCCCAGAACTGAGCTAAACTTGGTATGTGTCCAACTCCTAGAAATAACTTCATGCCCCATCTCCCTTACTTCCAGCTAGTAAGGATCACATAATTCCTAACAAAGTTTTGACACAGATTCCCTATTCGGGCATTCAGAACATATAGCACGTTGCTGCAAGCAAGCACATTCTCATTCAAAGATGCAAGTTACTATGTAGGAACAAGTTTGTATAGGTATTTCAAAGATGCCCAGAACTGAGCTAAACTTGGTATGTGTCCAACTCCGAGAAATAACTTCATGCCCCATCTCCCTTACTTCCAGCTAGTAAGGATCACATAATTCCTAACAAAGTTTTGACACAGATTCCCTATTCGGGCATTCAGAACATATAGCACGTTGCTGCAAGCAAGCACATTCTCATTCAAAGTTGCAAGTTACTATTTAGGAACAAGTTTGTATAGGTATTTCAAAGATGCCCAGAACTGAGCTAAACTTGGTATGTGTCCAACTCCTAGAAATAACTTCATGCCCCATCTCCCTTACTTCCAGCTAGTAAGGATCACATAATTCCTAACAAAGTTTTGACACAGATTCCCAATTCGGGCATTTAGAACATATAGCACGTTGCTGTAAGCAAGCACATTCTCATTCAAAGTTGCAAGTTACTATGTAGGAACAAGTTTGTATAGGTATTTCAAAGATGCCCAGAACTGAGCTAAACTTGGTATGTGTCCAACTCGTAGAAATAACTTGATGCCCCATCTCCCTTACTTCCAGCTAGTAAGGATCACATAATTCCTAACAAAGTTTTGACACAGATTCCCAATTCGGGCATTCAGAACATATAGCACGTTGCTGTAAGCAAGCACATTCTCATTCAAAGTTGCAAGTTACTATGTAGGAACAAGTTTGTATAGGTATTTCAAAGAGGCCCAGAACAGAGCTAAACTTGGTATGTGTCCAACTCCTAGAAATAACTTCATGCCCCATCTCCCTTACTTCCAGCTAGTAAGGATCACATAATTCCTAACAAAGTTTTGACACAGATTCCCAATTCGGGCATTCAGAACATATAGCACGTTGCTGCAAGCAAGCACATTCTCATTCAAAGATGCAAGTTACTATGTAGGAACAAGTTTGTATAGGTATTTCAAAGAGGCCCAGAACTGAGCTAAACTTGGTATGTGTCCAACTCCTAGAAATAACTTCATGCCCCATCTCCCTTACTTCCAGCTAGTAAGGATCACATAATTCCTAACAAAGTTTTGACACAGATTCCCAATTCGGGCATTCAGAACATATAGCACGTTGCTGCAAGCAAGCACATTCTCATTCAAAGTTGCAAGTTACTATTTAGGAACAAGTTTGTATAGGTATTTCAAAGATGCCCAGAACTGAGCTAAACTTGGTATGTGTCCAACTCCTAGAAATAACTTCATGCCCCATCTCCCTTACTTCCAGCTAGTAAGGATCACATAATTCCTAACAAAGTTTTGACACAGATTCCCAATTCGGGCATTCAGAACATATAGCACGTTGCTGTAAGCAAGCACATTCTCATTCAAAGTTGCAAGTTACTATGTAGGAACAAGTTTGTATAGGTATTTCAAAGATGCCCAGAACTGAGCTAAACTTGGTATGTGTCCAACTCCTAGAAATAACTTCATGCCCCATCTCCCTTACTTCCAGCTAGTAAGGATCACATAATTCCTAACAAAGTTTTGACACAGATTCCCAATTCGGGCATTCAGAACATATAGCACGTTGCTGCAAGCAAGCAGATTCTCATTCAAAGATGCAAGTTACTATGTAGGAACAAGTTTGTATAGGTATTTCAAAGATGCCCAGAACTGAGCTAAACTTGGTATGTGTCCAACTCCTAGAAATAACTTCCTGCCCCATCTCCCTTACTTCCAGCTAGTAAGGATCACATAATTCCTAACAAAGATTTGACACAGATTCCCAATTCGGGGATTCAGAACATATAGCACGTTGCTGTAAGCAAGCACATTTTCATTCAAAGTTGCAAGTTACTATGTAGGAACAAGTTTGTATAGGTATTTCAAAGAGGCCCAGAACTGAGCTAAACTTGGTATGTGTCCAACTCCGAGAAATAACTTCATGCTACATCTCCCTTACTTCCAGCTAGTAAGGATCACATAATTCCTAACAAAGTTTTGACACAGATTCCCAATTCGGGCATTCAGAACATATAGCACGTTGCTGTAAGCAAGCACATTCTCATTCAAAGTTGCAAGTTACTATGTAGGAACAAGTTTGTATAGGTATTTCAAAGATGCCCAGAACTGAGCTAAACTTGGTATGTGTCCAACTCCTAGAAATAACTTCATGCCCCATCTCCCTTACTTCCAGCTAGTAAGGATCACATAATTCCTAACAAAGTTTTGACACAGATTCCCTATTCGGGCATTCAGAACATATAGCACGTTGCTGCAAGCAAGCACATTCTCATTCAAAGTTGCAAGTTACTATGTAGGAACAAGTTTGTATAGGTATTTCAAAGATGCCCATAACAGAGCTAAACTTGGTATGTGTCCAACTCCTAGTAATAACTTCATGCCCCATCTCCCTTACTTCCACCTAGTAAGGATCACATAATTCCTAACAAAGTTTTGACACAGATTCCCTATTCGGGCATTCAGAACATATAGCACGTTGCTGTAAGCAAGCACATTCTCATTCAAAGATGCAAGTTACTATGTAGGAACAAGTTTGTATAGGTATTTCGAAGATGCCCAGAACTGAGCTAAACTTGGTATGTGTCCAACTCCTAGTAATAACTTCATGCCCCATCTCCCTTACTTCCACCTAGTAAGGATCACATAATTCCTAACAAAGTTTTGACACAGATTCCCAATTCGGGCATTCAGAACATATAGCACGTTGCTGTAAGCAAGCACATTTTCATTCAAAGTTGGAAGTTACTATGTAGGAACAAGTTTGTATAGGTATTTCAAAGATGCCCAGAACTGAGCTAAACTTGGTATGTGTCCAACTCCTAGTAATAACTTCATGCCCCATCTCCCTTTCTTCCACCTAGTAAGGATCACATAATTCCTAACAAAGTTTTGACACAGATTCCCAATTCGGGCATTCAGAACATATAGCACGTTGCTGTAAGCAAGCACATTCTCATTCAAAGATGCAAGTTACTATGTAGGAACAAGTTTGTATAGGTATTTCAAAGATGCCCAGAACTGAGCTAAACTTGGTATGTGTCCAACTCCTAGAAATAACTTCATGCCCCATCTCCCTTACTTCCAGCTAGTAAGGATCACATAATTCCTAACAAAGTTTTGACACAGATTCCCTATTCGGGCATTCAGAACATATAGCACGTTGCTGCAAGCAAGCACATTCTCATTCAAAGATGCAAGTTACTATGTAGGAACAAGTTTGTATAGGTATTTCAAAGATGCCCAGAACTGAGCTAAACTTGGTATGTGTCCAACTCCTAGAAATAACTTCATGCCCCATCTCCCTTACTTCCAGCTAGTAAGGATCACATAATTCCTAACAAAGTTTTGACACAGATTCCCTATTCGGGAATTCAGAACATATAGCACGTTGCTGCAAGCAAGCACATTCTCATTCAAAGTTGCAAGTTACTATGTAGGAACAAGTTTGTATAGGTATTTCAAAGATGCCCAGAACTGAGCTAAACTTGGTATGTGTCCAACTCCTAGTAATAACTTCATGCCCCATCTCCCTTACTTCCACCTAGTAAGGATCACATAATTCCTAACAAAGTTTTGACACAGATTCCCAATTCGGGCATTCAGAACATATAGCACGTTGCTGTAAGCAAGCACATTCTCATTCAAAGATGCAAGTTACTATGTAGGAACAAGTTTGTATAGGTATTTCAAAGATGCCCAGAACTGAGCTAAACTTGGTATGTGTCCAACTCCTAGTAATAACTTCATGCCCCATCTCCCTTACTTCCACCTAGTAAGGATCACATAATTCCTAACAAAGTTTTGACACAGATTCCCAATTCGGGCATTCAGAACATATAGCACGTTGCTGTAAGCAAGCACATTCTCATTCAAAGATGCAAGTTACTATGTAGGAACAAGTTTGTATAGGTATTTCAAAGATGCCCAGAACTGATCTAAACTTGGTATGTGTCCAACTCCTAGAAATAACTTCATGCCCCATCTCCCTTACTTCCAGCTAGTAAGGATCACATAATTCCTAACAAAGTTTTGACACAGATTCCCTATTCGGGCATTCAGAACATATAGCACGTTGCTGCAAGCAAGCACATTCTCATTCAAAGATGCAAGTTACTATGTAGGAACAAGTTTGTATAGGTATTTCAAAGATGCCCAGAACTGAGCTAAACTTGGTATGTGTCCAACTCCGAGAAATAACTTCATGCCCCATCTCCCTTACTTCCAGCTAGTAAGGATCACATAATTCCTAACAAAGTTTTGACACAGATTCCCAATTCGGGCATTCAGAACATATAGCACGTTGCTGTAAGCAAGCACATTCTCATTCAAAGATGCAAGTTACTATTTAGGAACAAGTTTGTATAGGTATTTCAAAGAGGCCCAGAACTGAGCTAAACTTGGTATGTGTCCAACTCCTAGAAATAACTTCATGCCCCATCTCCCTTACTTCCAGCTAGTAAGGATCACATAATTCCTAACAAAGTTTTGACACAGATTCCCAATTCGGGCATTCAGAACATATAGCACGTTGCTGCAAGCAAGCACATTCTCATTCAAAGTTGCAAGTTACTATTTAGGAACAAGTTTGTATAGGTATTTCAAAGATGCCCAGAACTGAGCTAAACTTGGTATGTGTCCAACTCCTAGAAATAACTTCATGCCCCATCTCCCTTACTTCCAGCTAGTAAGGATCATATAATTCCTAACAAAGTTTTGACACAGATTCCCAATTCGGGCATTCAGAACATATAGCACGTTGCTGTAAGCAAGCACATTCTCATTCAAAGTTGCAAGTTACTATGTAGGAACAAGTTTGTATAGGTATTTCAAAGATGCCCAGAACTGAGCTAAACTTGGTATGTGTCCAACTCCTAGAAATAACTTCATGCCCCATCTCCCTTACTTCCAGCTAGTAAGGATCACATAATTCCTAACAAAGTTTTGACACAGATTCCCAATTCGGGCATTCAGAACATATAGCACGTTGCTCTAAGCAAGCAGATTCTCATTCAAAGATGCAAGTTACTATGTAGGAACAAGTTTGTATAGGTATTTCAAAGATGCCCAGAACTGAGCTAAACTTGGTATGTGTCCAACTCCTAGAAATAACTTCCTGCCCCATCTCCCTTACTTCCAGCTAGTAAGGATCACATAATTCCTAACAAAGATTTGACACAGATTCCCAATTCGGGGATTCAGAACATATAGCACGTTGCTGTAAGCAAGCACATTTTCATTCAAAGTTGCAAGTTACTATGTAGGAACAAGTTTGTATAGGTATTTCAAAGAGGCCCAGAACTGAGCTAAACTTGGTATGTGTCCAACTCCGAGAAATAACTTCATGCTACATCTCCCTTACTTCCAGCTAGTAAGGATCACATAATTCCTAACAAAGTTTTGACACAGATTCCCAATTCGGGCATTCAGAACATATAGCACGTTGCTGTAAGCAAGCACATTCTCATTCAAAGTTGCAAGTTACTATGTAGGAACAAGTTTGTATAGGTATTTCAAAGATGCCCAGAACTGAGCTAAACTTGGTATGTGTCCAACTCCTAGAAATAACTTCATGCCCCATCTCCCTTACTTCCAGCTAGTAAGGATCACATAATTCCTAACAAAGTTTTGACACAGATTCCCTATTCGGGCATTCAGAACATATAGCACGTTGCTGCAAGCAAGCACATTCTCATTCAAAGTTGCAAGTTACTATGTAGGAACAAGTTTGTATAGGTATTTCAAAGATGCCCAGAACTGAGCTAAACTTGGTATGTGTCCAACTCCTAGTAATAACTTCATGCCCCATCTCCCTTACTTCCACCTAGTAAGGATCACATAATTCCTAACAAAGTTTTGACACAGATTCCCAATTCGGGCATTCAGAACATATAGCACGTTGCTGTAAGCAAGCACATTCTCATTCAAAGATGCAAGTTACTATGTAGGAACAAGTTTGTATAGGTATTTCGAAGATGCCCAGAACTGAGCTAAACTTGGTATGTGTCCAACTCCTAGTAATAACTTCATGCCCCATCTCCCTTACTTCCACCTAGTAAGGATCACATAATTCCTAACAAAGTTTTGACACAGATTCCCAATTCGGGCATTCAGAACATATAGCACGTTGCTGTAAGCAAGCACATTCTCATTCAAAGATGCAAGTTACTATGTAGGAACAAGTTTGTATAGGTATTTCAAAGATGCCCAAAACTGAGCTAAACTTGGTATGTGTCCAACTCCTAGAAATAACTTCATGCCCCATCTCCCTTACTTCCAGCTAGTAAGGATCACATAATTCCTAACAAAGTTTTGACACAGATTCCCTATTCGGGCATTCAGAACATATAGCACGTTGCTGCAAGCAAGCACATTCCCATTCAAAGATGCAAGTTACTATGTAGGAACAAGTTTGTATAGGTATTTCAAAGATGCCCAGAACTGAGCTAAACTTGGTATGTGTCCAACTCCTAGAAATAACTTCATGCCCCATCTCCCTTACTTCCAGCTAGTAAGGATCACATAATTCCTAACAAAGTTTTGACACAGATTCCCTATTCGGGCATTCAGAACATATAGCACGTTGCTGCAAGCAAGCACATTCTCATTCAAAGTTGCAAGTTACTATTTAGGAACAAGTTTGTATAGGTATTTCAAAGATGCCCAGAACTGAGCTAAACTTGGTATGTGTCCAACTCCTAGAAATAACTTCATGCCCCATCTCCCTTACTTCCAGCTAGTAAGGATCACATAATTCCTAACAAAGTTTTGACACAGATTCCCAATTCGGGCATTCAGAACATATAGCACGTTGCTGTAAGCAAGCACATTCTCATTCAAAGTTGCAAGTTACTATGTAGGAACAAGTTTGTATAGGTATTTCAAAGATGCCCAGAACTGAGCTAAACTTGGTATGTGTCCAACTCGTAGAAATAACTTGATGCCCCATCTCCCTTACTTCCAGCTAGTAAGGATCACATAATTCCTAACAAAGTTTTGACACAGATTCCCAATTCGGGCATTCAGAACATATAGCACGTTGCTGTAAGCAAGCACATTCTCATTCAAAGTTGCAAGTTACTATGTAGGAACAAGTTTGTATAGGTATTTCAAAGAGGCCCAGAACTGAGCTAAACTTGGTATGTGTCCAACTCCTAGAAATAACTTCATGCCCCATCTCCCTTACTTCCAGCTAGTAAGGATCACATAATTCCTAACAAAGTTTTGACACAGATTCCCAATTCGGGCATTCAGAACATATAGCACGTTGCTGCAAGCAAGCACATTCTCATTCAAAGTTGCAAGTTACTATTTAGGAACAAGTTTGTATAGGTATTTCAATGATGCCCAGAACTGAGCTAAACTTGGTATGTGTCCAACTCCTAGAAATAACTTCATGCCCCATCTCCCTTACTTCCAGCTAGTAAGGATCACATAATTCCTAACAAAGTTTTGACACAGATTCCCAATTCGGGCATTCAGAACATATAGCACGTTGCTGTAAGCAAGCACATTCTCATTCAAAGTTGCAAGTTACTATGTAGGAACAAGTTTGTATAGGTATTTCAAAGATGCCCAGAACTGAGCTAAACTTGGTATGTGTTCAACTCCTAGAAATAACTTCATGCCCCATCTCCCTTACTTCCAGCTAGTAAGGATCACATAATTCCTAACAAAGTTTTGACACAGATTCCCAATTCGGGCATTCAGAACATATAGCACGTTGCTGCAAGCAAGCACATTCTCATTCAAAGATGCAAGTTACTATGTAGGAACAAGTTTGTATAGGTATTTCAAAGAGGCCCAGAACTGAGCTAAACTTGGTATGTGTCCAACTCCTAGAAATAACTTCATGCCCCATCTCCCTTACTTCCAGCTAGTAAGGATCACATAATTCCTAACAAAGTTTTGACACAGATTCCCAATTCGGGCATTCAGAACATATAGCACGTTGCTGTAAGCAAGCACATTTTCATTGAAAGTTGCAAGTTACTATGTAGGAACAAGTTTGTATAGGTATTTCAAAGATGCCCAGAACTGAGCTAAACTTGGTATGTGTCCAACTCCTAGAAATAACTTCATGCCCCATCTCCCTTACTTCCAGCTAGTAAGGATCACATAATTCCTAACAAAGTTTTGACACAGATTCCCAATTCGGGCATTCAGAACATATAGCACGTTGCTGTAAGCAAGCAGATTCTCATTCAAAGATGCAAGTTACTATGTAGGAACAAGTTTGTATAGGTATTTCAAAGATGCCCAGAACTGAGCTAAACTTGGTATGTGTCCAACTCCTAGAAATAACTTCCTGCCCCATCTCCCTTACTTCCAGCTAGTAAGGATCACATAATTCCTAACAAAGATTTGACACAGATTCCCAATTCGGGGATTCAGAACATATAGCACGTTGCTGTAAGCAAGCACATTTTCATTCAAAGTTGCAAGTTACTATGTAGGAACAAGTTTGTATAGGTATTTCAAAGAGGCCCAGAACTGAGCTAAACTTGGTATGTGTCCAACTCCGAGAAATAACTTCATGCTCCATCTCCCTTACTTCCAGCTAGTAAGGATCACATAATTCCTAACAAAGTTTTGACACAGATTCCCAATTCGGGCATTCAGAACATATAGCACGTTGCTGTAAGCAAGCACATTCTCATTCCAAGTTGCAAGTTACTATGTAGGAACAAGTTTGTATAGGTATTTCAAAGATGCCCAGAACTGAGCTAAACTTGGTATGTGTCCAACTCCTAGAAATAACTTCATGCCCCATCTCCCTTACTTCCAGCTAGTAAGGATCACATAATTCCTAACAAAGTTTTGACACAGATTCCCAATTCGGGCATTCAGAACATATAGCACGTTGCTGTAAGCAAGCAGATTCTCATTAAAGATGCAAGTTACTATGTAGGAACAAGTTTGTATAGGTATTTCAAAGATGCCCAGAACTGAGCTAAACTCGGTATGTCTCCAACTCCAAGAAATAACTTCATGCCCCATCTCCCTTACTTCCAGCTAGTAAGGATCACATAATTCCTAACAAAGTTTTGACACAGATTCCCAATTCGGGCATTCAGAACATATAGCACGTTGCTGTAAGCAAGCACATTTTTATTCAAAGTTGCAAGTTACTATGTAGGAACAAGTTTGTATAGGTATTTCAAAGATGCCCAGAACTGAGCTAAACTCGGTATGTGTCCAACTCCAAGAAATAACTTCATGCCCCATCTCCCTTACTTCCAGCTAGTAAGGATCACATAATTCCTAACAAAGTTTTGACACAGATTCCCAATTCGGGCATTCAGAACATATAGCACGTTGCTGTAAGCAAGCACATTCTCATTCAAAGTTGCAAGTTACTATGTAGGAACAAGTTTGTATAGGTATTTCAAAGATGCCCAGAACTGAGCTATACTCGGTATGTGTCCAACTCCTAGAAATAACTTCATGCCCCATCTCCCTTACTTCCAGCTAGTAAGGATCACATAATTCCTAACAAAGTTTTGACACAGATTGCCAATTCGGGCATTCAGAACATATAGCACGTTGCTGTAAGCAAGCAGATTCTCATTCAAAGATGCAAGTTACTATGTAGGAACAAGTTTGTATAGGTATTTCAAAGATGCCCAGAACTGAGCTAAACTTGGTATGTGTCCAACTGCTAGAAATAACTTCATGCCCCATCTCCCTTACTTCCAGCTAGTAAGGATCACATAATTCCTAACAAACTTTTGACACAGATTCCCAATTCGGGCATTCAGAACATATAGCACGTTGCTGTAAGCAAGCAGATTCTCATTCAAAGATGCAAGTTACTATGTAGGAACAAGTTTGTATAGGTATTTCAAAGATGCCCAGAACTGAGCTAAACTTGGTATGTGTCCAACTCCTAGAAATATCTTCATGCACCATCTCCCTTACTTCCAGCTAGTAAGGATCACATAATTCCTAACAAACTTTTGACACAGATTCCCAATTCGGGCATTCAGAACATATAGCACGTTGCTGTAAGCAAGCACATTCTCATTCAAAGTTGCAAGTTACTATGTAGGAACAAGTTTGTATAGGTATTTCAAAGATGCCCAGAACTGAGCTAAACTTGGTATGTGTCCAACTCCTAGAAATAACTTCATGCCCCATCTCCCTTACTTCCAGCTGGTAAGGATCACATAATTCCTAACAAAGTTTTGACACAGATTCCCAATTCGGGCATTCAGAACATATAGCACGTTGCTGTAAGCAAGCAGATTCTCATTCAAAGATACAAGTTACTATGTAGGAACAAGTTTGTATAGGTGTTTCAAAGATGCCCAGAACTGAGCTAAACTTGGTATGTGTCCAACTCCTAGAAATAACTTCATGCCCCATCTCCCTTACTTCCAGCTAGTAAGGATCACATAATTCCTAACAAAGTTTTGACACAGATTGCCAATTCGGGCATTCAGAACATATAGCACGTTGCTGTAAGCAAGCACATTTTCATTCAAAGTTGCAAGTTACTGTGTAGGAACAAGTTTGTATAGGTATTTCAAAGATGCCCAGAAGTGAGCTAAACTTGGTATGGGTCCAACTCCTAGAAATAACTTCATGCCCCATCTCCCTTACTTCCAGCTAGTAAGGATCACATAATTCCTAACAAAGTTTTGACACAGATTCCCAATTCGGGCATTCAGAACATATAGCACGTTGCTGTAAGCAAGCAGATTCTCATTCAAAGATGCAAGTTACAATGTAGGAACAAGTTTGTATAGGTATTTCAAAGATGCCCAGAACTGAGCTAAACTTGGTATGGGTCCAACTCCTAGAAATAACTTCATGCCCCATCTCCCTTACTTCCAGCTAGTAAGGATCACATAATTCCTAACAAAGTTTTGACACAGATTCCCAATTCGGGCATTCAGAACATATAGCACGTTGCTGTAAGCAAGCACATTCTCATTCAAAGTTGCAAGTTACTATGTAGGAACAAGTTTGTATAGGTGTTTTAAAGATGCCCAGAACTGAGCTAAACTTGGTATGTGTCCAACTCCTAGAAATAACTTCATGCCCCATCTCCCTTACTTCCAGCTAGTAAGGATCACATAATTCCTAACAAAGTTTTGACACAGATTGCCAATTCGGGCATTCAGAACATATAGCACGTTGCTGTAAGCAAGCAGATTCTCATTCAAAGATGCAAGTTACTATGTAGGAACAAGTTTGTGTAGGTATTTCAAAGATGCCCAGAACTGAGCTAAACTTGGTATGTGTCCAACTCCTAGAAATAACTTCATGCCCCATCTCCCTTACTTCCAGCTAGTAAGGATCACATAATTCCTAACAAAGTTTTGACACAGATTGCCAATTCGGGCATTCAGAACATATAGCACGTTGCTCTAAGCAAGCAGATTCTCATTCAAAGATGCAAGTTACTATGTAGGAACAAGTTTGTATAGGTATTTCAAAGATGCCCAGAACTGAGCTAAACTTGGTATGTGTCCAACTCGTAGAAATAACTTCATGCCCCATCTCCCTTACTTCCAGCTAGTAAGGATCACATAATTCCTAACAAAGTTTTGACACAGATTCCCAATTCGGGCATTCAGAACATATAGCACGTTGCTGTAAGCAAGCACATTTTCATTCAAAGTTGGAAGTTACTATGTAGGAACAAGTTTGTATAGGTATTTCAAAGATGCCCAGAACTGAGCAAAACTTGGTATGTGTCCAACTCCTAGTAATAACTTCATGCCCCATCTCCCTTTCTTCCACCTAGTAAGGATCACATAATTCCTAACAAAGTTTTGACACAGATTCCCAATTCGGGCATTCAGAACATATAGCACGTTGCTGTAAGCAAGCACATTCTCATTCAAAGATGCAAGTTACTATGTAGGAACAAGTTTGTATAGGTATTTCAAAGATGCCCAGAACTGAGCTAAACTTGGTATGTGTCCAACTCCTAGAAATAACTTCATGCCCCATCTCCCTTACTTCCAGCTAGTAAGGATCACATAATTCCTAACAAAGTTTTGACACAGATTGCCAATTCGGGCATTCAGAACATATAGCACGTTGCTGCAAGCAAGCACATTCTCATTCAATGATGCAAGTTACTATGTAGGAACAAGTTTGTATAGGTATTTCAAAGATGCCCAGAACTGAGCTAAACTTGGTATGTGTCCAACTCCTAGAAATAACTTCATGCCCCATCTCCCTTACTTCCAGCTAGTAAGGATCACATAATTCCTAACAAAGTTTTGACACAGATTGCCAATTCGGGCATTCAGAACATATAGCACGTTGCTGTAAGCAAGCAGATTCTCATTCAAAGATGCAAGTTACTATGTAGGAACAAGTTTGTGTAGGTATTTCAAAGATGCCGAGAACTGAGCTAAACTTGGTATGTGTCCAACTCCTAGAAATAACTTCATGCCCCATCTCCCTTACTTCCAGCTAGTAAGGATCACATAATTCCTAACAAAGTTTTGACACAGATTGCCAATTCGGGCATTCAGAACATATAGCACGTTGCTGTAAGCAAGCAGATTCTCATTCAAAGATGCAAGTTACTATGTAGGAACAAGTTTGTATAGGTATTTCAAAGATGCCCAGAACTGAGCTAAACTTGGTATGTGTCCAACTCGTAGAAATAACTTCATGCCCCATCTCCCTTACTTCCAGCTAGTAAGGATCACATAATTCCTAACAAAGTTTTGACACAGATTCCCAATTCGGGCATTCAGAACATATAGCACGTTGCTGTAAGCAAGCACATTTTCATTCAAAGTTGGAAGTTACTATGTAGGAACAAGTTTGTATAGGTATTTCAAAGATGCCCAGAACTGAGCTAAACTTGGTATGTGTCCAACTCCTAGTAATAACTTCATGCCCCATCTCCCTTTCTTCCACCTAGTAAGGATCACATAATTCCTAACAAAGTTTTGACACAGATTCCCAATTCGGGCATTCAGAACATATAGCACGTTGCTGTAAGCAAGCACATTCTCATTCAAAGATGCAAGTTACTATGTAGGAACAAGTTTGTATAGGTATTTCAAAGATGCCCAGAACTGAGCTAAACTTGGTATGTGTCCAACTCCTAGAAATAACTTCATGCCCCATCTCCCTTACTTCCAGCTAGTAAGGATCACATAATTCCTAACAAAGTTTTGACACAGATTCCCTATTCGGGCATTCAGAACATATAGCACGTTGCTGCAAGCAAGCACATTCTCATTCAAAGATGCAAGTTACTATGTAGGAACAAGTTTGTATAGGTATTTCAAAGATGCCCAGAACTGAGCTAAACTTGGTATGTGTCCAACTCCTAGAAATAACTTCATGCCCCATCTCCCTTACTTCCAGCTAGTAAGGATCACATAATTCCTAACAAAGTTTTGACACAGATTCCCTATTCGGGCATTCAGAACATATAGCACGTTGCTGCAAGCAAGCACATTCTCATTCAAAGTTGCAAGTTACTATGTAGGAACAAGTTTGTATAGGTATTTCAAAGATGCCCACAACTGAGCTAAACTTGGTATGTGTCCAACTCCTAGTAATAACTTCATGCCCCATCTCCCTTACTTCCACCTAGTAAGGATCACATAATTCCTAACAAAGTTTTGACACAGATTCCCAATTCGGGCATTCAGAACATATAGCACGTTGCTGTAAGCAAGCACATTCTCATTCAAAGATGCAAGTTACTATGTAGGAACAAGTTTGTATAGGTATTTCAAAGATGCCCAGAACTGAGCTAAACTTGGTATGTGTCCAACTCCTAGAAATAACTTCATGCCCCATCTCCCTTACTTCCACCTAGTAAGGATCACATAATTCCTAACAAAGTTTTGACACAGATTCCCAATTCGGGCATTTAGAACATATAGCACGTTGCTGTAAGCAAGCACATTCTCATTCAAAGTTGCAAGTTACTATGTAGGAACAAGTTTGTATAGGTATTTCAAAGATGCCCAGAACTGAGCTAAACTTGGTATGTGTCCAACTCGTAGAAATAACTTGATGCCACATCTCCCTTACTTCCAGCTAGTAAGGATCACATAATTCCTAACAAAGTTTTGACACAGATTCCCAATTCGGGCATTCAGAACATATAGCACGTTGCTGTAAGCAAGCACATTCTCATTCAAAGTTGCAAGTTACTATGTAGGAACAAGTTTGTATAGGTATTTCAAAGAGGCCCAGAACTGAGCTAAACTTGGTATGTGTCCAACTCCTAGAAATAACTTCATGCCCCATCTCCCTTACTTCCAGCTAGTAAGGATCACATAATTCCTAACAAAGTTTTGACACAGATTCCCAATTCGGGGATTCAGAACATATAGCACGTTGCTGTAAGCAAGCACATTCTCATTCAAAGATGCAAGTTACTATGTAGGAACAAGTTTGTATAGGTATTTCAAAGAGGCCCAGAACTGAGCTAAACTTGGTATGTGTCCAACTCCTAGAAATAACTTCATGCCCCATCTCCCTTACTTCCAGCTAGTAAGGATCACATAATTCCTAACAAAGTTTTGACACAGATTCCCAATTCGGGCATTCAGAACATATAGCACGTTGCTGCAAGCAAGCACATTCTCATTCAAAGTTGCAAGTTACTATTTAGGAACAAGTTTGTATAGGTATTTCAAAGATGCCCAGAACTGAGCTAAACTTGGTATGTGTCCAACTCCTAGAAATAACTTCATGCCCCATATCCCTTACTTCCAGCTAGTAAGGATCACATAATTCCTAACAAAGTTTTGACACAGATTCCCAATTCGGGCATTTAGAACATATAGCACGTTGCTGTAAGCAAGCACATTCTCATTCAAAGTTGCAAGTTACTATGTAGGAACAAGTTTGTATAGGTATTTCAAAGATGCCCAGAACTGAGCTAAACTTGGTATGTGTTCAACTCCTAGAAATAACTTCATGCCCCATCTCCCTTACTTCCAGCTAGTAAGGATCACATAATTCCTAACAAAGTTTTGACACAGATTCCCAATTCGGGCATTCAGAACATATAGCACGTTGCTGCAAGCAAGCACATTCTCATTCAAAGATGCAAGTTACTATGTAGGAACAAGTTTGTATAGGTATTTCAAAGAGGCCCAGAACTGAGCTAAACTTGGTATGTGTCCAACTCCTAGAAATAACTTCATGCCCCATCTCCCTTACTTCCAGCTAGTAAGGATCACATAATTCCTAACAAAGTTTTGACACAGATTCCCAATTCGGGCATTCAGAACATATAGCACGTTGCTGTAAGCAAGCACATTTTCATTGAAAGTTGCAAGTTACTATGTAGGAACAAGTTTGTATAGGTATTTCAAAGATGCCCAGAACTGAGCTAAACTTGGTATGTGTCCAACTCCTAGAAATAACTTCATGCCCCATCTCCCTTACTTCCAGCTAGTAAGGATCACATAATTCCTAACAATGTTTTGACACAGATTCCCAATTCGGGCATTCAGAACATATAGCACGTTGCTGTAAGCAAGCAGATTCTCATTCAAAGATGCAAGTTACTATGTAGGAACAAGTTTGTATAGGTATTTCAAAGATGCCTAGAACTGAGCTAAACTTGGTATGTGTCCAACTCCTAGAAATAACTTCCTGCCCCATCTCCCTTACTTCCAGCTAGTAAGGATCACATAATTCCTAACAAAGTTTTGACACAGATTCCCAATTCGGGGATTCAGAACATATAGCACGTTGCTGTAAGCAAGCACATTTTCATTCAAAGTTGCAAGTTACTATGTAGGAACAAGTTTGTATAGGTATTTCAAAGAGGCCCAGAACTGAGCTAAACTTGGTATGTGTCCAACTCCGAGAAATAACTTCATGCTCCATCTCCCTTACTTCCAGCTAGTAAGGATCACATAATTCCTAACAAAGTTTTGACACAGATTCCCTATTCGGGCATTCAGAACATATAGCACGTTGCTGTAAGCAAGCACATTCTCATTCAAAGTTGCAAGTTACTATGTAGGAACAAGTTTGTATAGGTATTTCAAAGATACCCAGAACTGAGCTAAACTTGGTATGTGTCCAACTCCTAGAAATAACTTCATGCCCCATCTCCCTTACTTCCAGCTGGTAAGGATCACATAATTCCTAACAAAGTTTTGACACAGATTCCCAATTCGGGCATTCAGAACATATAGCACGTTGCTGTAAGCAAGCAGATTCTCATTAAAGATGCAAGTTACTATGTAGGAACAAGTTTGTATAGGTATTTCAAAGATGCCCAGAACTGAGCTAAACTCGGTATGTGTCCAACTCCAAGAAATAACTTCATGCCCCATCTCCCTTACTTCCAGCTGGTAAGGATCACATAATTCCTAACAAAGTTTTGACACAGATTCCCAATTCGGGCATTCAGAACATATAGCACGTTGCTGTAAGCAAGCACATTCTCATTCAAAGTTGCAAGTTACTATGTAGGAACAAGTTTGTATAGGTATTTCAAAGATGCCCAGAACTGAGCTATACTCGGTATGTGTCCAACTCCTAGAAATAACTTCATGCCCCATCTCCCTTACTTCCAGCTAGTAAGGATCACATAATTCCTAACAAAGTTTTGACACAGATTGCCAATTCGGGCATTCAGAACATATAGCACGTTGCTGTAAGCAAGCAGATTCTCATTCAAAGATGCAAGTTACTATGTAGGAACAAGTTTGTATAGGTATTTCAAAGATGCCCAGAACTGAGCTAAACTTGGTATGTGTCCAACTCCTAGAAATAACTTCATGCCCCATCTCCCTTACTTCCAGCTAGTAAGGATCACATAATTCCTAACAAAGTGTTGACACAGATTCCCAATTCGGGCATTCAGAACATATAGCACGTTGCTATAAGCAAGCACATTTTCATTGAAAGTTGCAAGTTACTATGTAGGAACAAGTTTGTATAGGTATTTCAAAGATGCCCAGAACTGAGCTAAACTTGGTATGTGTCCAACTCCTAGAAATAACTTCATGCCCCATCTCCCTTACTTCCAGCTAGTAAGGATCACATAATTCCTAACAAAGTTTTGACACAGATTCCCAATTCGGGCATTCAGAACATATAGCACGTTGCTGTAAGCAAGCAGATTCTCATTCAAAGATGCAAGTTACTATGTAGGAACAAGTTTGTATAGGTATTTCAAAGATGCCCAGAACTGAGCTAAACTTGGTATGTGTCCAACTCCTAGAAATAACTTCATGCCCCATCTCCCTTACTTCCAGCTAGTAAGGATCACATAATTCCTAACAAAGTTTTGACACAGATTCCCAATTCGGGCATTCAGAACATATAGCACGTTGCTGTAAGCAAGCACATTTTCATTCAAAGTTGCAAGTTACTATGTAGGAACAAGTTTGTATAGGTATTTCAAAGATGCCCAGAACTGAGCTAAACTTGGTATGTGTCCAACTCCTAGAAATAACTTCATGCCCCATCTCCCTTACTTCCAGCTAGTAAGGATCACATAATTCCTAACAAAGTTTTGACACAGATTGCCAATTCGGGCATTCAGAACATATAGCACGTTGCTGTAAGCAAGCAGATTCTCATTAAAGATGCAAGTTACTATGTAGGAACAAGTTTGTATAGGTATTTCAAAGATGCCCAGAACTGAGCTAAACTCGGTATGTCTCCAACTCCAAGAAATAACTTCATGCCCCATCTCCCTTACTTCCAGCTAGTAAGGATCACATAATTCCTAACAAAGTTTTGACACAGATTCCCAATTCGGGCATTCAGAACATATAGCACGTTGCTGTAAGCAAGCACATTTTCATTCAAAGTTGCAAGTTACTATGTAGGAACAAGTTTGTATAGGTATTTCAAAGATGCCCAGAACTGAGCTAAACTCGGTATGTGTCCAACTCCAAGAAATAACTTCATGCCCCATCTCCCTTACTTCCAGCTAGTAAGGATCACATAATTCCTAACAAAGTTTTGACACAGATTCCCAATTCGGGCATTCAGAACATATAGCACGTTGCTGTAAGCAAGCACATTCTCATTCAAAGTTGCAAGTTACTATGTAGGAACAAGTTTGTATAGGTATTTCAAAGATGCCCAGAACTGAGCTATACTCGGTATGTGTCCAACTCCTAGAAATAACTTCATGCCCCATCTCCCTTACTTCCAGCTAGTAAGGATCACATAATTCCTAACAAAGTTTTGACACAGATTGCCAATTCGGGCATTCAGAACATATAGCACGTTGCTGTAAGCAAGCAGATTCTCATTCAAAGATGCAAGTTACTATGTAGGAACAAGTTTGTATAGGTATTTCAAAGATGCCCAGAACTGAGCTAAACTTGGTATGTGTCCAACTCCTAGAAATAACTTCATGCCCCATCTCCCTTACTTCCAGCTAGTAAGGATCACATAATTCCTAACAAAGTTTTGACACAGATTGCCAATTCGGGCATTCAGAACATATAGCACGTTGCTGTAAGCAAGCACATTCTCATTCAAAGATGGAAGTTACTATGTAGGAACAAGTTTGTATAGGTATTTCAAGGATGCCCAGAACTGAGCTAAACTTGGTATGTGTCCAACTCCTAGAAATAACTTCATGCCCCATCTCCCTTACTTCCAGCTAGTAAGGATCACATAATTCCTAACAAAGTTTTGACACAGATTGCCAATTCGGGCATTCAGAACATATAGCACGTTGCTGTAAGCAAGCAGATTCTCATTCAAAGATGCAAGTTACTATGTAGGAACAAGTTTGTATAGGTATTTCAAAGATGCCCATAACTGAGCTAAACTTGTTATGTGTCCAACTCCTAGTAATAACTTCATGCCCCATCTCCCTTACTTCCACCTAGTAAGGATCACATAATTCCTAAGAAAGTTTTGACACAGATTCCCAATTCGGGCATTCAGAACATATAGCACGTTGCTGTAAGCAAGCACATTCTCATTCAAAGATGCAAGTTACTATGTAGGAACAAGTTTGTATAGGTATTTCAAAGATGCCCAGAACTGAGCTAAACTTGGTATGTGTCCAACTCCTAGAAATAACTTCATGCCCCATCTCCCTTACTTCCAGCTAGTAAGGATCACATAATTCCTAACAAAGTTTTGACACAGATTCCCTATTCGGGCATTCAGAACATATAGCACGTTGCTGCAAGCAAGCACATTCTCATTCAAAGATGCAAGTTACTATGTAGGAACAAGTTTGTATAGGTATTTCAAAGATGCCCAGAACTGAGCTAAACTTGGTATGTGTCCAACTCCTAGAAATAACTTCATGCCCCATCTCCCTTACTTCCAGCTAGTAAGGATCACATAATTCCTAACAAAGTTTTGACACAGATTCCCTATTCGGGCATTCAGAACATATAGCACGTTGCTGCAAGCAAGCACATTCTCATTCAAAGTTGCAAGTTACTATGTAGGAACAAGTTTGTATAGGTATTTCAAAGATGCCCAGAACTGAGCTAAACTTGGTATGTATCCAACTCCTAGTAATAACTTCATGCCCCATCTCCCTTACTTCCACCTAGTAAGGATCACATAATTCCTAACAAAGTTTTGACACAGATTCCCAATTCGGGCATTCAGAACATATAGCACGTTGCTGTAAGCAAGCACATTCTCATTCAAAGATGCAAGTTACTATGTAGGAACAAGTTTGTATAGGTATTTCAAAGATGCCCAGAACTGAGCTAAACTTGGTATGTGTCCAACTCCTAGTAATAACTTCATGCCCCATCTCCCTTACTTCCACCTAGTAAGGATCACATAATTCCTAACAAAGTTTTGACACAGATTCCCAATTCGGGCATTCAGAACATATAGCACGTTGCTGTAAGCAAGCACATTCTCATTCAAAGATGCAAGTTACTATGTAGGAACAAGTTTGTATAGGTATTTCAAAGATGCCCAGAACTGAGCTAAACTTGGTATGTGTCCAACTCCTAGAAATAACTTCATGCCCCATCTCCCTTACTTCCAGCTAGTAAGGATCACATAATTCCTAACAAAGTTTTGACACAGATTCCCTATTCGGGCATTCAGAACATATAGCACGTTGCTGCAAGCAAGCACATTCTCATTCAAAGATGCAAGTTACTATGTAGGAACAAGTTTGTATAGGTATTTCAAAGATGCCCAGAACTGAGCTAAACTTGGTATGTGTCCAACTCCGAGAAATAACTTCATGCCCCATCTCCCTTACTTCCAGCTAGTAAGGATCACATAATTCCTAACAAAGTTTTGACACAGATTCCCTATTCGGGCATTCAGAACATATAGCACGTTGCTGCAAGCAAGCACATTCTCATTCAAAGTTGCAAGTTACTATTTAGGAACAAGTTTGTATAGGTATTTCAAAGATGCCCAGAACTGAGCTAAACTTGGTATGTGTCCAACTCCTAGAAATAACTTCATGCCCCATCTCCCTTACTTCCAGCTAGTAAGGATCACATAATTCCTAACAAAGTTTTGACACAGATTCCCAATTCGGGCATTTAGAACATATAGCACGTTGCTGTAAGCAAGCACATTCTCATTCAAAGTTGCAAGTTACTATGTAGGAACAAGTTTGTATAGGTATTTCAAAGATGCCCAGAACTGAGCTAAACTTGGTATGTGTCCAACTCGTAGAAATAACTTGATGCCCCATCTCCCTTACTTCCAGCTAGTAAGGATCACATAATTCCTAACAAAGTTTTGACACAGATTCCCAATTCGGGCATTCAGAACATATAGCACGTTGCTGTAAGCAAGCACATTCTCATTCAAAGTTGCAAGTTACTATGTAGGAACAAGTTTGTATAGGTGTTTCAAAGAGGCCCAGAACAGAGCTAAACTTGGTATGTGTCCAACTCCTAGAAATAACTTCATGCCCCATCTCCCTTACTTCCAGCTAGTAAGGATCACATAATTCCTAACAAATTTTTGACACAGATTCCCAATTCGGGCATTCAGAACATATAGCACGTTGCTGTAAGCAAGCACATTCTCATTCAAAGATGCAAGTTACTATGTAGGAACAAGTTTGTATAGGTATTTCAAAGAGGCCCAGAACTGAGCTAAACTTGGTATGTGTCCAACTCTTAGAAATAACTTCATGCCCCATCTCCCTTACTTCCAGCTAGTAAGGATCACATAATTCCTAACAAAGTTTTGACACAGATTCCCAATTCGGGCATTCAGAACATATAGCACGTTGCTGCAAGCAAGCACATTCTCATTCAAAGTTGCAAGTTACTATTTAGGAACAAGTTTGTATAGGTATTTCAAAGATGCCCAGAACTGAGCTAAACTTGGTATGTGTCCAACTCCTAGAAATAACTTCATGCCCCATCTCCCTTACTTCCAGCTAGTAAGGATCACATAATTCCTAACAAAGTTTTGACACAGATTCCCAATTCGGGCATTCAGAACATATAGCACGTTGCTGTAAGCAAGCACATTCTCATTCAAAGTTGCAAGTTACTATGTAGGAACAAGTTTGTATAGGTATTTCAAAGATGCCCAGAACTGAGCTAAACTTGGTATGTGTCCAACTCCTAGAAATAACTTCATGCCCCATCTCCCTTACTTCCAGCTAGTAAGGATCACATAATTCCTAACAAAGTTTTGACACAGATTCCCAATTCGGGCATTCAGAACATATAGCACGTTGCTGTAAGCAAGCAGATTCTCATTCAAAGATGCAAGTTACTATGTAGGAACAAGTTTGTATAGGTATTTCAAAGATGCCCAGAACTGAGCTAAACTTGGTATGTGTCCAACTCCTAGAAATAACTTCCTGCCCCATCTCCCTTACTTCCAGCTAGTAAGGATCACATAATTCCTAACAAAGATTTGACACAGATTCCCAATTCGGGGATTCAGAACATATAGCACGTTGCTGTAAGCAAGCACATTTTCATTCAAAGTTGCAAGTTACTATGTAGGAACAAGTTTGTATAGGTATTTCAAAGAGGCCCAGAACTGAGCTAAACTTGGTATGTGTCCAACTCCTAGAAATAACTTCATGCCCCATCTCCCTTACTTCCAGCTAGTAAGGATCACATAATTCCTAACAAAGTTTTGACACAGATTCCCTATTCGGGCATTCAGAACATATAGCACGTTGCTGCAAGCAAGCACATTCTCATTCAAAGTTGCAAGTTACTATGTAGGAACAAGTTTGTATAGGTATTTCAAAGATGCCCAGAACTGAGCTAAACTTGGTATGTGTCCAACTCCTAGTAATAACTTCATGCCCCATCTCCCTTACTTCCACCTAGTAAGGATCACATAATTCCTAACAAAGTTTTGACACAGATTCCCAATTCGGGCATTCAGAACATATAGCACGTTGCTGTAAGCAAGCACATTCTCATTCAAAGATGCAAGTTACTATGTAGGAACAAGTTTGTATAGGTATTTCGAAGATGCCCAGAACTGAGCTAAACTTGGTATGTGTCCAACTCCTAGTAATAACTTCATGCCCCATCTCCCTTACTTCCACCTAGTAAGGATCACATAATTCCTAACAAAGTTTTGACACAGATTCCCAATTCGGGCATTCAGAACATATAGCACGTTGCTGTAAGCAAGCACATTCTCATTCAAAGATGCAAGTTACTATGTAGGAACAAGTTTGTATAGGTATTTCAAAGATGCCCAGAACTGAGCTAAACTTGGTATGTGTCCAACTCCTAGAAATAACTTCATGCCCCATCTCCCTTACTTCCAGCTAGTAAGGATCACATAATTCCTAACAAAGTTTTGACACAGATTCCCTATTCGGGCATTCAGAACATATAGCACGTTGCTGCAAGCAAGCACATTCCCATTCAAAGATGCAAGTTACTATGTAGGAACAAGTTTGTATAGGTATTTCAAAGATGCCCAGAACTGAGCTAAACTTGGTATGTGTCCAACTCCTAGAAATAACTTCATGCCCCATCTCCCTTACTTCCAGCTAGTAAGGATCACATAATTCCTAACAAAGTTTTGACACAGATTCCCTATTCGGGCATTCAGAACATATAGCACGTTGCTGCAAGCAAGCACATTCTCATTCAAAGTTGCAAGTTACTATTTAGGAACAAGTTTGTATAGGTATTTCAAAGATGCCCAGAACTGAGCTAAACTTGGTATGTGTCCAACTCCTAGAAATAACTTCATGCCCCATCTCCCTTACTTCCAGCTAGTAAGGATCACATAATTCCTAACAAAGTTTTGACACAGATTCCCAATTCGGGCATTTAGAACATATAGCACGTTGCTGTAAGCAAGCACATTCTCATTCAAAGTTGCAAGTTACTATGTAGGAACAAGTTTGTATAGGTATTTCAAAGATGCCCAGAACTGAGCTAAACTTGGTATGTGTCCAACTCGTAGAAATAACTTGATGCCCCATCTCCCTTACTTCCAGCTAGTAAGGATCACATAATTCCTAACAAAGTTTTGACACAGATTCCCAATTCGGGCATTCAGAACATATAGCACGTTGCTGTAAGCAAGCACATTCTCATTCAAAGTTGCAAGTTACTATGTAGGAACAAGTTTGTATAGGTATTTCAAAGAGGCCCAGAACTGAGCTAAACTTGGTATGTGTCCAACTCCTAGAAATAACTTCATGCCCCATCTCCCTTACTTCCAGCTAGTAAGGATCACATAATTCCTAACAAATTTTTGACACAGATTCCCAATTCGGGCATTCAGAACATATAGCACGTTGCTGTAAGCAAGCACATTCTCATTCAAAGATGCAAGGTACTATGTAGGAACAAGTTTGTATAGGTATTTCAAAGAGGCCCAGAACTGAGCTAAACTTGGTATGTGTCCAACTCCTAGAAATAACTTCATGCCCCATCTCCCTTACTTCCAGCTAGTAAGGATCACATAATTCCTAACAAAGTTTTGACACAGATTCCCAATTCGGGCATTCAGAACATATAGCACGTTGCTGTAAGCAAGCACATTTTCATTGAAAGTTGCAAGTTACTATGTAGGAACAAGTTTGTATAGGTATTTCAAAGATGCCCAGAACTGAGCTAAACTTGGTATGTGTCCAACTCCTAGAAATAACTTCATGCCCCATCTCCCTTACTTCCAGCTAGTAAGGATCACATAATTCCTAACAAAGTTTTGACACAGATTCCCAATTCGGGCATTCAGAACATATAGCACGTTGCTGTAAGCAAGCAGATTCTCATTCAAAGATGCAAGTTACTATGTAGGAACAAGTTTGTATAGGTATTTCAAAGATGCCCAGAACTGAGCTAAACTTGGTATGTGTCCAACTCCTAGAAATAACTTCATGCCCCATCTCCCTTACTTCCAGCTAGTAAGGATCACATAATTCCTAACAAAGATTTGACACAGATTCCCAATTCGGGGATTCAGAACATATAGCACGTTGCTGTAAGCAAGCACATTTTCATTCAAAGTTGCAAGTTACTATGTAGGAACAAGTTTGTATAGGTATTTCAAAGAGGCCCAGAACTGAGCTAAACTTGGTATGTGTCCAACTCCGAGAAATAACTTCATGCTCCATCTCCCTTACTTCCAGCTAGTAAGGATCACATAATTCCTAACAAAGTTTTGACACAGATTCCCAATTCGGGCATTCAGAACATATAGCACGTTGCTGTAAGCAAGCACATTCTCATTCAAAGTTGCAAGTTACTATGTAGGAACAAGTTTGTATAGGTATTTCAAAGATGCCCAGAACTGAGCTAAACTTGGTATGTGTCCAACTCCTAGAAATAACTTCATGCCCCATCTCCCTTACTTCCAGCTAGTAAGGATCACATAATTCCTAACAAAGTTTTGACACAGATTCCCAATTCGGGCATTCAGAACATATAGCACGTTGCTGTAAGCAAGCAGATTCTCATTAAAGATGCAAGTTACTATGTAGGAACAAGTTTGTATAGGTATTTCAAAGATGCCCAGAACTGAGCTAAACTCGGTATGTCTCCAACTCCAAGAAATAACTTCATGCCCCATCTCCCTTACTTCCAGCTAGTAAGGATCACATAATTCCTAACAAAGTTTTGACACAGATTCCCAATTCGGGCATTCAGAACATATAGCACGTTGCTGTAAGCAAGCAGATTCTCATTCAAAGATGCAAGTTACTATGTAGGAACAAGTTTGTGTAGGTATTTCAAAGATGCCCAGAACTGAGCTAAACTTGGTATGTGTCCAACTCCTAGAAATAACTTCATGCCCCATCTCCCTTACTTCCAGCTAGTAAGGATCACATAATTCCTAACAAAGTTTTGACACAGATTGCCAATTCGGGCATTCAGAACATATAGCACGTTGCTGTAAGCAAGCAGATTCTCATTCAAAGATGCAAGTTACTATGTAGGAACAAGTTTGTATAGGTATTTCAAAGATGCCCAGAACTGAGCTAAACTTGGTATGTGTCCAACTCGTAGAAATAACTTCATGCCCCATCTCCCTTACTTCCAGCTAGTAAGGATCACATAATTCCTAACAAAGTTTTGACACAGATTCCCAATTCGGGCATTGAGAACATATAGCACGTTGCTGTAAGCAAGCACATTTTCATTCAAAGTTGGAAGTTACTATGTAGGAACAAGTTTGTATAGGTATTTCAAAGATGCCCAGAACTGAGCTAAACTTGGTATGTGTCCAACTCCTAGTAATAACTTCATGCCCCATCTCCCTTTCTTCCACCTAGTAAGGATCACATAATTCCTAACAAAGTTTTGACACAGATTCCCTATTCGGGCATTCAGAACATATAGCACGTTGCTGCAAGCAAGCACATTCCCATTCAAAGATGCAAGTTACTATGTAGGAACAAGTTTGTATAGGTATTTCAAAGATGCCCAGAACTGAGCTAAACTTGGTATGTGTCCAACTCCTAGAAATAACTTCATGCCCCATCTCCCTTACTTCCAGCTAGTAAGGATCACATAATTCCTAACAAAGTTTTGACACAGATTCCCTATTCGGGCATTCAGAACATATAGCACGTTGCTGCAAGCAAGCACATTCTCATTCAAAGTTGCAAGTTACTATTTAGGAACAAGTTTGTATAGGTATTTCAAAGATGCCCAGAACTGAGCTAAACTTGGTATGTGTCCAACTCCTAGAAATAACTTCATGCCCCATCTCCCTTACTTCCAGCTAGTAAGGATCACATAATTCCTAACAAAGTTTTGACACAGATTCCCAATTCGGGCATTTAGAACATATAGCACGTTGCTGTAAGCAAGCACATTCTCATTCAAAGTTGCAAGTTACTATGTAGGAACAAGTTTGTATAGGTATTTCAAAGATGCCCAGAACTGAGCTAAACTTGGTATGTGTCCAACTCGTAGAAATAACTTGATGCCCCATCTCCCTTACTTCCAGCTAGTAAGGATCACATAATTCCTAACAAAGTTTTGACACAGATTCCCAATTCGGGCATTCAGAACATATAGCACGTTGCTGTAAGCAAGCACATTCTCATTCAAAGTTGCAAGTTACTATGTAGGAACAAGTTTGTATAGGTATTTCAAAGAGGCCCAGAACTGAGCTAAACTTGGTATGTGTCCAACTCCTAGAAATAACTTCATGCCCCATCTCCCTTACTTCCAGCTAGTAAGGATCACATAATTCCTAACAAATTTTTGACACAGATTCCCAATTCGGGCATTCAGAACATATAGCACGTTGCTGTAAGCAAGCACATTCTCATTCAAAGATGCAAGGTACTATGTAGGAACAAGTTTGTATAGGTATTTCAAAGAGGCCCAGAACTGAGCTAAACTTGGTATGTGTCCAAATCCTAGAAATAACTTCATGCCCCATCTCCCTTACTTCCAGCTAGTAAGGATCACATAATTCCTAACAAAGTTTTGACACAGATTCCCAATTCGGGCATTCAGAACATATAGCACGTTGCTGCAAGCAAGCACATTCTCATTCAAAGTTGCAAGTTACTATTTAGGAACAAGTTTGTATAGGTATTTCAAAGATGCCCAGAACTGAGCTAAACTTGGTATGTGTCCAACTCCTAGAAATAACTTCATGCCCCATCTCCCTTACTTCCAGCTAGTAAGGATCACATAATTCCTAACAAAGTTTTGACACAGATTCCCAATTCGGGCATTCAGAACATATAGCACGTTGCTGTAAGCAAGCACATTCTCATTCAAAGTTGCAAGTTACTATGTAGGAACAAGTTTGTATAGGTATTTCAAAGATGCCCAGAACTGAGCTAAACTTGGTATGTGTTCAACTCCTAGAAATAACTTCATGCCCCATCTCCCTTACTTCCAGCTAGTAAGGATCACATAATTCCTAACAAAGTTTTGACACAGATTCCCAATTCGGGCATTCAGAACATATAGCACGTTGCTGCAAGCAAGCACATTCTCATTCAAAGATGCAAGTTACTATGTAGGAACAAGTTTGTATAGGTATTTCAAAGAGGCCCAGAACTGAGCTAAACTTGGTATGTGTCCAACTCCTAGAAATAACTTCATGCCCCATCTCCCTTACTTCCAGCTAGTAAGGATCACATAATTCCTAACAAAGTTTTGACACAGATTCCCAATTCGGGCATTCAGAACATATAGCACGTTGCTGTAAGCAAGCACATTTTCATTGAAAGTTGCAAGTTACTATGTAGGAACAAGTTTGTATAGGTATTTCAAAGATGCCCAGAACTGAGCTAAACTTGGTATGTGTCCAACTCCTAGAAATAACTTCATGCCCCATCTCCCTTACTTCCAGCTAGTAAGGATCACATAATTCCTAACAAAGTTTTGACACAGATTCCCAATTCGGGCATTCAGAACATATAGCACGTTGCTGTAAGCAAGCAGATTCTCATTCAAAGATGCAAGTTACTATGTAGGAACAAGTTTGTATAGGTATTTCAAAGAGGCCCAGAACTGAGCTAAACTTGGTATGTGTCCAACTCCTAGAAATAACTTCCTGCCCCATCTCCCTTACTTCCAGCTAGTAAGGATCACATAATTCCTAACAAAGATTTGACACAGATTCCCAATTCGGGGATTCAGAACATATAGCACGTTGCTGTAAGCAAGCACATTTTCATTCAAAGTTGCAAGTTACTATGTAGGAACAAGTTTGTATAGGTATTTCAAAGAGGCCCAGAACTGAGCTAAACTTGGTATGTGTCCAACTCCGAGAAATAACTTCATGCTCCATCTCCCTTACTTCCAGCTAGTAAGGATCACATAATTCCTAACAAAGTTTTGACACAGATTCCCAATTCGGGCATTCAGAACATATAGCACGTTGCTGTAAGCAAGCACATTCTCATTCAAAGTTGCAAGTTACTATGTAGGAACAAGTTTGTATAGGTATTTCAAAGATGCCCAGAACTGAGCTAAACTTGGTATGTGTCCAACTCCTAGAAATAACTTCATGCCCCATCTCCCTTACTTCCAGCTAGTAAGGATCACATAATTCCTAACAAAGTTTTGACACAGATTCCCAATTCGGGCATTCAGAACATATAGCACGTTGCTGTAAGCAAGCAGATTCTCATTAAAGATGCAAGTTACTATGTAGGAACAAGTTTGTATAGGTATTTCAAAGATGCCCAGAACTGAGCTAAACTCGGTATGTCTCCAACTCCAAGAAATAACTTCATGCCCCATCTCCCTTACTTCCAGCTAGTAAGGATCACATAATTCCTAACAAAGTTTTGACACAGATTGCCAATTCGGGCATTCAGAACATATAGCACGTTGCTGTAAGCAAGCAGATTCTCATTCAAAGATGCAAGTTACTATGTAGGAACAAGTTTGTGTAGGTATTTCAAAGATGCCCAGAACTGAGCTAAACTTGGTATGTGTCCAACTCCTAGAAATAACTTCATGCCCCATCTCCCTTACTTCCAGCTAGTAAGGATCACATAATTCCTAACAAAGTTTTGACACAGATTGCCAATTCGGGCATTCAGAACATATAGCACGTTGCTGTAAGCAAGCAGATTCTCATTCAAAGATGCAAGTTACTATGTAGGAACAAGTTTGTATAGGTATTTCAAAGATGCCCAGAACTGAGCTAAACTTGGTATGTGTCCAACTCGTAGAAATAACTTCATGCCCCATCTCCCTTACTTCCAGCTAGTAAGGATCACATAATTCCTAACAAAGTTTTGACACAGATTCCCAATTCGGGCATTCAGAACATATAGCACGTTGCTGTAAGCAAGCACATTTTCATTCAAAGTTGGAAGTTACTATGTAGGAACAAGTTTGTATAGGTATTTCAAAGATGCCCAGAACTGAGCTAAACTTGGTATGTGTCCAACTCCTAGTAATAACTTCATGCCCCATCTCCCTTTCTTCCACCTAGTAAGGATCACATAATTCCTAACAAAGTTTTGACACAGATTCCCAATTCGGGCATTCAGAACATATAGCACGTTGCTGTAAGCAAGCACATTCTCATTCAAAGATGCAAGTTACTATGTAGGAACAAGTTTGTATAGGTATTTCAAAGATGCCCAGAACTGAGCTAAACTTGGTATGTGTCCAACTCCTAGAAATAACTTCATGCCCCATCTCCCTTACTTCCAGCTAGTAAGGATCACATAATTCCTAACAAAGTTTTGACACAGATTGCCAATTCGGGCATTCAGAACATATAGCACGTTGCTGCAAGCAAGCACATTCTCATTCAAAGATGCAAGTTACTATGTAGGAACAAGTTTGTATAGGTATTTCAAAGATGCCCAGAACTGAGCTAAACTTGGTATGTGTCCAACTCCTAGAAATAACTTCATGCCCCATCTCCCTTACTTCCAGCTAGTAAGGATCACATAATTCCTAACAAAGTTTTGACACAGATTGCCAATTCGGGCATTCAGAACATATAGCACGTTGCTGTAAGCAAGCAGATTCTCATTCAAAGATGCAAGTTACTATGTAGGAACAAGTTTGTGTAGGTATTTCAAAGATGCCCAGAACTGAGCTAAACTTGGTATGTGTCCAACTCCTAGAAATAACTTCATGCCCCATCTCCCTTACTTCCAGCTAGTAAGGATCACATAATTCCTAACAAAGTTTTGACACAGATTGCCAATTCGGGCATTCAGAACATATAGCACGTTGCTGTAAGCAAGCAGATTCTCATTCAAAGATGCAAGTTACTATGTAGGAACAAGTTTGTATAGGTATTTCAAAGATGCCCAGAACTGAGCTAAACTTGGTATGTGTCCAACTCGTAGAAATAACTTCATGCCCCATCTCCCTTACTTCCAGCTAGTAAGGATCACATAATTCCTAACAAAGTTTTGACACAGATTCCCAATTCGGGCATTCAGAACATATAGCACGTTGCTGTAAGCAAGCACATTTTCATTCAAAGTTGGAAGTTACTATGTAGGAACAAGTTTGTATAGGTATTTCAAAGATGCCCAGAACTGAGCTAAACTTGGTATGTGTCCAACTCCTAGTAATAACTTCATGCCCCATCTCCCTTTCTTCCACCTAGTAAGGATCACATAATTCCTAACAAAGTTTTGACACAGATTCCCAATTCGGGCATTCAGAACATATAGCACGTTGCTGTAAGCAAGCACATTCTCATTCAAAGATGCAAGTTACTATGTAGGAACAAGTTTGTATAGGTATTTCAAAGATGCCCAGAACTGAGCTAAACTTGGTATGTGTCCAACTCCTAGAAATAACTTCATGCCCCATCTCCCTTACTTCCAGCTAGTAAGGATCACATAATTCCTAACAAAGTTTTGACACAGATTCCCTATTCGGGCATTCAGAACATATAGCACGTTGCTGCAAGCAAGCACATTCTCATTCAAAGATGCAAGTTACTATGTAGGAACAAGTTTGTATAGGTATTTCAAAGATGCCCAGAACTGAGCTAAACTTGGTATGTGTCCAATTCCTAGAAATAACTTCATGCCCCATCTCCCTTACTTCCAGCTAGTAAGGATCACATAATTCCTAACAAAGTTTTGACACAGATTCCCTATTCGGGCATTCAGAACATATAGCACGTTGCTGCAAGCAAGCACATTCTCATTCAAAGTTGCAAGTTACTATGTAGGAACAAGTTTGTATAGGTATTTCAAAGATGCCCAGAACTGAGCTAAACTTGGTATGTGTCCAACTCCTAGTAATAACTTCATGCCCCATCTCCCTTACTTCCACCTAGTAAGGATCACATAATTCCTAACAAAGTTTTGACACAGATTCCCAATTCGGGCATTCAGAACATATAGCACGTTGCTGTAAGCAAGCACATTCTCATTCAAAGATGCAAGTTACTATGTAGGAACAAGTTTGTATAGGTATTTCAAAGATGCCCAGAACTGAGCTAAACTTGGTATGTGTCCAACTCCTAGAAATAACTTCATGCCCCATCTCCCTTACTTCCACCTAGTAAGGATCACATAATTCCTAACAAAGTTTTGACACAGATTCCCAATTCGGGCATTTAGAACATATAGCACGTTGCTGTAAGCAAGCACATTCTCATTCAAAGTTGCAAGTTACTATGTAGGAACAAGTTTGTATAGGTATTTCAAAGATGCCCAGAACTGAGCTAAACTTGGTATGTGTCCAACTCGTAGAAATAACTTGATGCCACATCTCCCTTACTTCCAGCTAGTAAGGATCACATAATTCCTAACAAAGTTTTGACACAGATTCCCAATTCGGGCATTCAGAACATATAGCACGTTGCTGTAAGCAAGCACATTCTCATTCAAAGTTGCAAGTTACTATGTAGGAACAAGTTTGTATAGGTATTTCAAAGAGGCCCAGAACTGAGCTAAACTTGGTATGTGTCCAACTCCTAGAAATAACTTCATGCCCCATCTCCCTTACTTCCAGCTAGTAAGGATCACATAATTCCTAACAAAGTTTTGACACAGATTCCCAATTCGGGGATTCAGAACATATAGCACGTTGCTGTAAGCAAGCACATTCTCATTCAAAGATGCAAGTTACTATGTAGGAACAAGTTTGTATAGGTATTTCAAAGAGGCCCAGAACTGAGCTAAACTTGGTATGTGTCCAACTCCTAGAAATAACTTCATGCCCCATCTCCCTTACTTCCAGCTAGTAAGGATCACATAATTCCTAACAAAGTTTTGACACAGATTCCCAATTCGGGCATTCAGAACATATAGCACGTTGCTGCAAGCAAGCACATTCTCATTCAAAGTTGCAAGTTACTATTTAGGAACAAGTTTGTATAGGTATTTCAAAGATGCCCAGAACTGAGCTAAACTTGGTATGTGTCCAACTCCTAGAAATAACTTCATGCCCCATATCCCTTACTTCCAGCTAGTAAGGATCACATAATTCCTAACAAAGTTTTGACACAGATTCCCAATTCGGGCATTTAGAACATATAGCACGTTGCTGTAAGCAAGCAGATTCTCATTCAAAGTTGCAAGTTACTATGTAGGAACAAGTTTGTATAGGTATTTCAAAGATGCCCAGAACTGAGCTAAACTTGGTATGTGTTCAACTCCTAGAAATAACTTCATGCCCCATCTCCCTTACTTCCAGCTAGTAAGGATCACATAATTCCTAACAAAGTTTTGACACAGATTCCCAATTCGGGCATTCAGAACATATAGCACGTTGCTGTAAGCAAGCACATTTTCATTGAAAGTTGCAAGTTACTATGTAGGAACAAGTTTGTATAGGTATTTCAAAGATGCCCAGAACTGAGCTAAACTTGGTATGTGTCCAACTCCTAGAAATAACTTCATGCCCCATCTCCCTTACTTCCAGCTAGTAAGGATCACATAATTCCTAACAATGTTTTGACACAGATTCCCAATTCGGGCATTCAGAACATATAGCACGTTGCTGTAAGCAAGCAGATTCTCATTCAAAGATGCAAGTTACTATGTAGGAACAAGTTTGTATAGGTATTTCAAAGATGCCTAGAACTGAGCTAAACTTGGTATGTGTCCAACTCCTAGAAATAACTTCCTGCCCCATCTCCCTTACTTCCAGCTAGTAAGGATCACATAATTCCTAACAAAGTTTTGACACAGATTCCCAATTCGGGGATTCAGAACATATAGCACGTTGCTGTAAGCAAGCACATTTTCATTCAAAGTTGCAAGTTACTATGTAGGAACAAGTTTGTATAGGTATTTCAAAGAGGCCCAGAACTGAGCTAAACTTGGTATGTGTCCAACTCCGAGAAATAACTTGATGCTCCATCTCCCTTACTTCCAGCTAGTAAGGATCACATAATTCCTAACAAAGTTTTGACACAGATTCCCAATTCGGGCATTCAGAACATATAGCACGTTGCTGTAAGCAACCACATTCTCATTCAAAGTTGCAAGTTACTATGTAGGAACAAGTTTGTATAGGTATTTCAAAGATACCCAGAACTGAGCTAAACTTGGTATGTGTCCAACTCCTAGAAATAACTTCATGCCCCATCTCCCTTACTTCCAGCTGGTAAGGATCACATAATTCCTAACAAAGTTTTGACACAGATTCCCAATTCGGGCATTCAGAACATATAGCACGTTGCTGTAAGCAAGCAGATTCTCATTAAAGATGCAAGTTACTATGTAGGAACAAGTTTGTATAGGTATTTCAAAGATGCCCAGAACTGAGCTAAACTCGGTATGTGTCCAACTCCAAGAAATAACTTCATGCCCCATCTCCCTTACTTCCAGCTAGTAAGGATCACATAATTCCTAACAAAGTTTTGACACAGATTCCCAATTCGGGCATTCAGAACATATAGCACGTTGCTGTAAGCAAGCACATTCTCATTCAAAGTTGCAAGTTACTATGTAGGAACAAGTTTGTATAGGTATTTCAAAGATGCCCAGAACTGAGCTATACTCGGTATGTGTCCAACTCCTAGAAATAACTTCATGCCCCATCTCCCTTACTTCCAGCTAGTAAGGATCACATAATTCCTAACAAAGTTTTGACACACATTGCCAATTCGGGCATTCAGAACATATAGCACGTTGCTGTAAGCAAGCAGATTCTCATTCAAAGATGCAAGTTACTATGTAGGAACAAGTTTGTATAGGTATTTCAAAGATGCCCAGAACTGAGCTAAACTTGGTATGTGTCCAACTCCTAGAAATAACTTCATGCCCCATCTCCCTTACTTCCAGCTAGTAAGGATCACATAATTCCTAACAAAGTTTTGACACAGATTCCCAATTCGGGCATTCAGAACATATAGCACGTTGCTATAAGCAAGCACATTTTCATTGAAAGTTGCAAGTTACTATGTAGGAACAAGTTTGTATAGGTATTTCAAAGATGCCCAGAACTGAGCTAAACTTGGTATGTGTCCAACTCCTAGAAATAACTTCATGCCCCATCTCCCTTACTTCCAGCTAGTAAGGATCACATAATTCCTAACAAAGTTTTGACACAGATTCCCAATTCGGGCATTCAGAACATATAGCACGTTGCTGTAAGCAAGCAGATTCTCATTCAAAGATGCAAGTTACTATGTAGGAACAAGTTTGTTTAGGTATTTCAAAGATGCCCAGAACTGAGCTAAACTTGGTATGTGTCCAACTCCTAGAAATAACTTCATGCCCCATCTCCCTTACTTCCAGCTAGTAAGGATCACATAATTCCTAACAAAGTTTTGACACAGATTCCCAATTCGGGGATTCAGAACATATAGCACGTTGCTGTAAGCAAGCACATTTTCATTCAAAGTTGCAAGTTACTATGTAGGAACAAGTTTGTATAGGTATTTCAAAGATGCCCAGAACTGAGCTAAACTTGGTATGTGTCCAACTCCTAGAAATAACTTCATGCCCCATCTCCCTTACTTCCAGCTAGTAAGGATCACATAATTCCTAACAAAGTTTTGACACAGATTGCCAATTCGGGCATTCAGAACATATAGCACGTTGCTGTAAGCAAGCAGATTCTCATTAAAGATGCCAGTTACTATGTAGGAACAAGTTTGTATAGGTATTTCAAAGATGCCCAGAACTGAGCTAAACTCGGTATGTCTCCAACTCCAAGAAATAACTTCATGCCCCATCTCCCTTACTTCCAGCTAGTAAGGATCACATAATTCCTAACAAAGTTTTGACACAGATTCCCAATTCGGGCATTCAGAACATATAGCACGTTGCTGTAAGCAAGCACATTTTCATTCAAAGTTGCAAGTTACTATGTAGGAACAAGTTTGTATAGGTATTTCAAAGATGCCCAGAACTGAGCTAAACTCGGTATGTGTCCAACTCCAAGAAATAACTTCATGCCCCATCTCCCTTACTTCCAGCTAGTAAGGATCACATAATTCCTAACAAAGTTTTGACACAGATTCCCAATTCGGGCATTCAGAACATATAGCACGTTGCTGTAAGCAAGCACATTCTCATTCAAAGTTGCAAGTTACTATGTAGGAACAAGTTTGTATAGGTATTTCAAAGATGCCCAGAACTGAGCTATACTCGGTATGTGTCCAACTCCTAGAAATAACTTCATGCCCCATCTCCCTTACTTCCAGCTAGTAAGGATCACATAATTCCTAACAAAGTTTTGACACAGATTGCCAATTCGGGCATTCAGAACATATAGCACGTTGCTGTAAGCAAGCAGATTCTCATTCAAAGATGCAAGTTACTATGTAGGAACAAGTTTGTATAGGTATTTCAAAGATGCCCAGAACTGAGCTAAACTTGGTATGTGTCCAACTCCTAGAAATAACTTCATGCCCCATCTCCCTTACTTCCAGCTAGTAAGGATCACATAATTCCTAACAAAGTTTTGACACAGATTGCCAATTCGGGCATTCAGAACATATAGCACGTTGCTGTAAGCAAGCACATTCTCATTCAAAGATGGAAGTTACTATGTAGGAACAAGTTTGTATAGGTATTTCAAGGATGCCCAGAACTGAGCTAAACTTGGTATGTGTCCAACTCCTAGAAATAACTTCATGCCCCATCTCCCTTACTTCCAGCTAGTAAGGATCACATAATTCCTAACAAAATTTTGACACAGATTGCCAATTCGGGCATTCAGAACATATAGCACGTTGCTGTAAGCAAGCAGATTCTCATTCAAAGATGCAAGTTACTATGTAGGAACAAGTTTGTATAGGTATTTCAAAGATGCCCATAACTGAGCTAAACTTGTTATGTGTCCAACTCCTAGTAATAACTTCATGCCCCATCTCCCTTACTTCCACCTAGTAAGGATCACATAATTCCTAAGAAAGTTTTGACACAGATTCCCAATTCGGGCATTCAGAACATATAGCACGTTGCTGTAAGCAAGCACATTCTCATTCAAAGATGCAAGTTACTATGTAGGAACAAGTTTGTATAGGTATTTCAAAGATGCCCAGAACTGAGCTAAACTTGGTATGTGTCCAACTCCTAGAAATAACTTCATGCCCCATCTCCCTTACTTCCAGCTAGTAAGGATCACATAATTCCTAACAAAGTTTTGACACAGATTCCCTATTCGGGCATTCAGAACATATAGCACGTTGCTGCAAGCAAGCACATTCTCATTCAAAGATGCAAGTTACTATGTAGGAACAAGTTTGTATAGGTATTTCAAAGATGCCCAGAACTGAGCTAAACTTGGTATGTGTCCAACTCCTAGAAATAACTTCATGCCCCATCTCCCTTACTTCCAGCTAGTAAGGATCACATAATTCCTAACAAAGTTTTGACACAGATTCCCTATTCGGGCATTCAGAACATATAGCACGTTGCTGCAAGCAAGCACATTCTCATTCAAAGTTGCAAGTTACTATGTAGGAACAAGTTTGTATAGGTATTTCAAAGATGCCCAGAACTGAGCTAAACTTGGTATGTGTCCAACTCCTAGTAATAACTTCATGCCCCATCTCCCTTACTTCCACCTAGTAAGGATCACATAATTCCTAACAAAGTTTTGACACAGATTACCAATTCGGGCATTCAGAACATATAGCACGTTGCTGTAAGCAAGCACATTCTCATTCAAAGATGCAAGTTACTATGTAGGAACAAGTTTGTATAGGTATTTCAAAGATGCCCAGAACTGAGCTAAACTTGGTATGTGTCCAACTCCTAGTAATAACTTCATGCCCCATCTCCCTTACTTCCACCTAGTAAGGATCACATAATTCCTAACAAAGTTTTGACACAGATTCCCAATTCGGGCATTCAGAACATATAGCACGTTGCTGTAAGCAAGCACATTCTCATTCAAAGATGCAAGTTACTATGTAGGAACAAGTTTGTATAGGTATTTCAAAGATGCCCAGAACTGAGCTAAACTTGGTATGTGTCCAACTCCTAGAAATAACTTCATGCCCCATCTCCCTTACTTCCAGCTAGTAAGGATCACATAATTCCTAACAAAGTTTTGACACAGATTCCCTATTCGGGCATTCAGAACATATAGCACGTTGCTGCAAGCAAGCACATTCTCATTCAAAGATGCAAGTTACTATGTAGGAACAAGTTTGTATAGGTATTTCAAAGATGCCCAGAACTGAGCTAAACTTGGTATGTGTCCAACTCCGAGAAATAACTTCATGCCCCATCTCCCTTACTTCCAGCTAGTAAGGATCACATAATTCCTAACAAAGTTTTGACACAGATTCCCTATTCGGGCATTCAGAACATATAGCACGTTGCTGCAAGCAAGCACATTCTCATTCAAAGTTGCAAGTTACTATTTAGGAACAAGTTTGTATAGGTATTTCAAAGATGCCCAGAACTGAGCTAAACTTGGTATGTGTCCAACTCCTAGAAATAACTTCATGCCCCATCTCCCTTACTTCCAGCTAGTAAGGATCACATAATTCCTAACAAAGTTTTGACACAGATTCCCAATTCGGGAATTTAGAACATATAGCACGTTGCTGTAAGCAAGCACATTCTCATTCAAAGTTGCAAGTTACTATGTAGGAACAAGTTTGTATAGGTATTTCAAAGATGCCCAGAACTGAGCTAAACTTGGTATGTGTCCAACTCGTAGAAATAACTTGATGCCCCATCTCCCTTACTTCCAGCTAGTAAGGATCACATAATTCCTAACAAAGTTTTGACACAGATTCCCAATTCGGGCATTCAGAACATATAGCACGTTGCTGTAAGCAAGCACATTCTCATTCAAAGTTGCAAGTTACTATGTAGGAACAAGTTTGTATAGGTATTTCAAAGAGGCCCAGAACAGAGCTAAACTTGGTATGTGTCCAACTCCTAGAAATAACTTCATGCCCCATCTCCCTTACTTCCAGCTAGTAAGGATCACATAATTCCTAACAAATTTTTGACACAGATTCCCAATTCGGGCATTCAGAACATATAGCACGTTGCTGTAAGCAAGCACATTCTCATTCAAAGATGCAAGTTACTATGTAGGAACAAGTTTGTATAGGTATTTCAAAGAGGCCCAGAACTGAGCTAAACTTGGTATGTGTCCAACTCCTAGAAATAACTTCATGCCCCATCTCCCTTACTTCCAGCTAGTAAGGATCACATAATTCCTAACAAAGTTTTGACACAGATTCCCAATTCGGGCATTCAGAACATATAGCACGTTGCTGCAAGCAAGCACATTCTCATTCAAAGTTGCAAGTTACTATTTAGGAACAAGTTTGTATAGGTATTTCAAAGATGCCCAGAACTGAGCTAAACTTGGTATGTGTCCAACTCCTAGAAATAACTTCATGCCCCATCTCCCTTACTTCCAGCTAGTAAGGATCACATAATTCCTAACAAAGTTTTGACACAGATTCCCAATTCGGGCATTCAGAACATATAGCACGTTGCTGTAAGCAAGCACATTCTCATTCAAAGTTGCAAGTTACTATGTAGGAACAAGTTTGTATAGGTATTTCAAAGATGCCCAGAACTGAGCTAAACTTGGTATGTGTCCAACTCCTAGAAATAACTTCATGCCCCATCTCCCTTACTTCCAGCTAGTAAGGATCACATAATTCCTAACAAAGTTTTGACACAGATTCCCAATTCAGGCATTCAGAACATATAGCACGTTGCTGTAAGCAAGCAGATTCTCATTCAAAGATGCAAGTTACTATGTAGGAACAAGTTTGTATAGGTATTTCAAAGATGCCCAGAACTGAGCTAAACTTGGTATGTGTCCAACTCCTAGAAATAACTTCCTGCCCCATCTCCCTTACTTCCAGCTAGTAAGGATCACATAATTCCTAACAAAGATTTGACACAGATTCCCAATTCGGGGATTCAGAACATATAGCACGTTGCTGTAAGCAAGCACATTTTCATTCAAAGTTGCAAGTTACTATGTAGGAACAAGTTTGTATAGGTATTTCAAAGAGGCCCAGAACTGAGCTAAACTTGGTATGTGTCCAACTCCGAGAAATAACTTCATGCTACATCTCCCTTACTTCCAGCTAGTAAGGATCACATAATTCCTAACAAAGTTTTGACACAGATTCCCAATTCGGGCATTCAGAACATATAGCACGTTGCTGTAAGCAAGCACATTCTCATTCAAAGTTGCAAGTTACTATGTAGGAACAAGTTTGTATAGGTATTTCAAAGATGCCCAGAACTGAGCTAAACTTGGTATGTGTCCAACTCCTAGAAATAACTTCATGCCCCATCTCCCTTACTTCCAGCTAGTAAGGATCACATAATTCCTAACAAAGTTTTGACACAGATTCCCTATTCGGGCATTCAGAACATATAGCACGTTGCTGCAAGCAAGCACATTCTCATTCAAAGTTGCAAGTTACTATGTAGGAACAAGTTTGTATAGGTATTTCAAAGATGCCCAGAACTGAGCTAAACTTGGTATGTGTCCAACTCCTAGTAATAACTTCATGCCCCATCTCCCTTACTTCCACCTAGTAAGGATCACATAATTCCTAACAAAGTTTTGACACAGATTCCCAATTCGGGCATTCAGAACATATAGCACGTTGCTGTAAGCAAGCACATTCTCATTCAAAGATGCAAGTTACTATGTAGGAACAAGTTTGTATAGGTATTTCGAAGATGCCCAGAACTGAGCTAAACTTGGTATGTGTCCAACTCCTAGTAATAACTTCATGCCCCATCTCCCTTACTTCCACCTAGTAAGGATCACATAATTCCTAACAAAGTTTTGACACAGATTCCCAATTCGGGCATTCAGAACATATAGCACGTTGCTGTAAGCAAGCACATTCTCATTCAAAGATGCAAGTTACTATGTAGGAACAAGTTTGTATAGGTATTTCAAAGATGCCCAGAACTGAGCTAAACTTGGTATGTGTCCAACTCCTAGAAATAACTTCATGCCCCATCTCCCTTACTTCCAGCTAGTAAGGATCACATAATTCCTAACAAAGTTTTGACACAGATTCCCTATTCGGGCATTCAGAACATATAGCACGTTGCTGCAAGCAAGCACATTCCCATTCAAAGATGCAAGTTACTATGTAGGAACAAGTTTGTATAGGTATTTCAAAGATGCCCAGAACTGAGCTAAACTTGGTATGTGTCCAACTCCTAGAAATAACTTCATGCCCCATCTCCCTTACTTCCAGCTAGTAAGGATCACATAATTCCTAACAAAGTTTTGACACAGATTCCCTATTCGGGCATTCAGAACATATAGCACGTTGCTGCAAGCAAGCACATTCTCATTCAAAGTTGCAAGTTACTATTTAGGAACAAGTTTGTATAGGTATTTCAAAGATGCCCAGAACTGAGCTAAACTTGGTATGTGTCCAACTCCTAGAAATAACTTCATGCCCCATCTCCCTTACTTCCAGCTAGTAAGGATCACATAATTCCTAACAAAGTTTTGACACAGATTCCCAATTCGGGCATTTAGAACATATAGCACGTTGCTGTAAGCAAGCACATTCTCATTCAAAGTTGCAAGTTACTATGTAGGAACAAGTTTGTATAGGTATTTCAAAGATGCCCAGAACTGAGCTAAACTTGGTATGTGTCCAACTCGTAGAAATAACTTGATGCCCCATCTCCCTTACTTCCAGCTAGTAAGGATCACATAATTCCTAACAAAGTTTTGACACAGATTCCCAATTCGGGCATTCAGAACATATAGCACGTTGCTGTAAGCAAGCACATTCTCATTCAAAGTTGCAAGTTACTATGTAGGAACAAGTTTGTATAGGTATTTCAAAGAGGCCCAGAACTGAGCTAAACTTGGTATGTGTCCAACTCCTAGAAATAACTTCATGCCCCATCTCCCTTACTTCCAGCTAGTAAGGATCACATAATTCCTAACAAAGTTTTGACACAGATTGCCAATTCGGGCATTCAGAACATATAGCACGTTGCTGTAAGCAAGCAGATTCTCATTCAAAGATACAAGTTACTATGTAGGAACAAGTTTGTATAGGTATTTCAAAGATGCCCAGAACTGAGCTAAACTTGGTATGTGTCCAACTCCTAGAAATAACTTCATGCCCCATCTCCCTTACTTCCAGCTAGTAAGGATCACATAATTCCTAACAAAGTTTTGACACAGATTCCCAATTCGGGCATTCAGAACATATAGCACGTTGCTATAAGCAAGCACATTTTCATTGAAAGTTGCAAGTTACTATGTAGGAACAAGTTTGTATAGGTATTTCAAAGATGCCCAGAACTGAGCTAAACTTGGTATGTGTCCAACTCCTAGAAATAACTTCATGCCCCATCTCCCTTACTTCCAGCTAGTAAGGATCACATAATTCCTAACAAAGTTTTGACACAGATTCCCAATTCGGGCATTCAGAACATATAGCACGTTGCTGTAAGCAAGCAGATTCTCATTCAAAGATGCAAGTTACTATGTAGGAACAAGTTTGTATAGGTATTTCAAAGATGCCCAGAACTGAGCTAAACTTGGTATGTGTCCAACTCCTAGAAATAACTTCATGCCCCATCTCCCTTACTTCCAGCTAGTAAGGATCACATAATTCCTAACAAAGTTTTGACACAGATTCCCAATTCGGGGATTCAGAACATATAGCACGTAGCTGTAAGCAAGCACATTTTCATTCAAAGTTGCAAGTTACTATGTAGGAACAAGTTTGTATAGGTATTTCAAAGATGCCCAGAACTGAGCTAAACTTGGTATGTGTCCAACTCCTAGAAATAACTTCATGCCCCATCTCCCTTACTTCCAGCTAGTAAGGATCACATAATTCCTAACAAAGTTTTGACACAGATTGCCAATTCGGGCATTCAGAACATATAGCACGTTGCTGTAAGCAAGCAGATTCTCATTAAAGATGCAAGTTACTATGTAGGAACAAGTTTGTATAGGTATTTCAAAGATGCCCAGAACTGAGCTAAACTCGGTATGTCTCCAACTCCAAGAAATAACTTCATGCCCCATCTCCCTTACTTCCAGCTAGTAAGGATCACATAATTCCTAACAAAGTTTTGACACAGATTCCCAATTCGGGCATTCAGAACATATAGCACGTTGCTGTAAGCAAGCACATTTTCATTCAAAGTTGCAAGTTACTATGTAGGAACAAGTTTGTATAGGTATTTCAAAGATGCCCAGAACTGAGCTAAACTCGGTCTGTGTCCAACTCCAAGAAATAACTTCATGCCCCATCTCCCTTACTTCCAGCTAGTAAGGATCACATAATTCCTAACAAAGTTTTGACACAGATTCCCAATTCGGGCATTCAGAACATATAGCACGTTGCTGTAAGCAAGCACATTCTCATTCAAAGTTGCAAGTTACTATGTAGGAACAAGTTTGTATAGGTATTTCAAAGATGCCCAGAACTGAGCTATACTCGGTATGTGTCCAACTCCTAGAAATAACTTCATGCCCCATCTCCCTTACTTCCAGCTAGTAAGGATCACATAATTCCTAACAAAGTTTTGACACAGATTGCCAATTCGGGCATTCAGAACATATAGCACGTTGCTGTAAGCAAGCAGATTCTCATTCAAAGATGCAAGTTACTATGTAGGAACAAGTTTGTATAGGTATTTCAAAGATGCCCAGAACTGAGCTAAACTTGGTATGTGTCCAACTCCTAGAAATAACTTCATGCCCCATCTCCCTTACTTCCAGCTAGTAAGGATCACATAATTCCTAACAAAGTTTTGACACAGATTGCCAATTCGGGCATTCAGAACATATAGCACGTTGCTGTAAGCAAGCACATTCTCATTCAAAGATGGAAGTTACTATGTAGGAACAAGTTTGTATAGGTATTTCAAGGATGCCCAGAACTGAGCTAAACTTGGTATGTGTCCAACTCCTAGAAATAACTTCATGCCCCATCTCCCTTACTTCCAGCTAGTAAGGATCACATAATTCCTAACAAAGTTTTGACACAGATTGCCAATTCGGGCATTCAGAACATATAGCACGTTGCTGTAAGCAAGCAGATTCTCATTCAAAGATGCAAGTTACTATGTAGGAACAAGTTTGTATAGGTATTTCAAAGATGCCCATAACTGAGCTAAACTTGTTATGTGTCCAACTCCTAGTAATAACTTCATGCCCCATCTCCCTTACTTCCACCTAGTAAGGATCACATAATTCCTAAGAAAGTTTTGACACAGATTCCCAATTCGGGCATTCAGAACATATAGCACGTTGCTGTAAGCAAGCACATTCTCATTCAAAGATGCAAGTTACTATGTAGGAACAAGTTTGTATAGGTATTTCAAAGATGCCCAGAACTGAGCTAAACTTGGTATGTGTCCAACTCCTAGAAATAACTTCATGCCCCATCTCCCTTACTTCCAGCTAGTAAGGATCACATAATTCCTAACAAAGTTTTGACACAGATTCCCTATTCGGGCATTCAGAACATATAGCACGTTGCTGCAAGCAAGCACATTCTCATTCAAAGATGCAAGTTACTATGTAGGAACAAGTTTGTATAGGTATTTCAAAGATGCCCAGAACTGAGCTAAACTTGGTATGTGTCCAACTCCTAGAAATAACTTCATGCCCCATCTCCCTTACTTCCAGCTAGTAAGGATCACATAATTCCTAACAAAGTTTTGACACAGATTCCCTATTCGGGCATTCAGAACATATAGCACGTTGCTGCAAGCAAGCACATTCTCATTCAAAGTTGCAAGTTACTATGTAGGAACAAGTTTGTATAGGTATTTCAAAGATGCCCAGAACTGAGCTAAACTTGGTATGTGTCCAACTCCTAGTAATAACTTCATGCCCCATCTCCCTTACTTCCACCTAGTAAGGATCACATAATTCCTAACAAAGTTTTGACACAGATTCCCAATTCGGGCATTCAGAACATATAGCACGTTGCTGTAAGCAAGCACATTCTCATTCAAAGATGCAAGTTACTATGTAGGAACAAGTTTGTATAGGTATTTCAAAGATGCCCAGAACTGAGCTAAACTTGGTATGTGTCCAACTCCTAGTAATAACTTCATGCCCCATCTCCCTTACTTCCACCTAGTAAGGATCACATAATTCCTAACAAAGTTTTGACACAGATTCCCAATTCGGGCATTCAGAACATATAGCACGTTGCTGTAAGCAAGCACATTCTCATTCAAAGATGCAAGTTACTATGTAGGAACAAGTTTGTATAGGTATTTTAAAGATGCCCAGAACTGAGCTAAACTTGGTATGTGTCCAACTCCTAGAAATAACTTCATGCCCCATCTCCCTTACTTCCAGCTAGTAAGGATCACATAATTCCTAACAAAGTTTTGACACAGATTCCCTATTCGGGCATTCAGAACATATAGCACGTTGCTGCAAGCAAGCACATTCTCATTCAAAGATGCAAGTTACTATGTAGGAACAAGTTTGTATAGGTATTTCAAAGATGCCCAGAACTGAGCTAAACTTGGTATGTGTCCAACTCCGAGAAATAACTTCATGCCCCATCTCCCTTACTTCCAGCTAGTAAGGATCACATAATTCCTAACAAAGTTTTGACACAGATTCCCTATTCGGGCATTCAGAACATATAGCACGTTGCTGCAAGCAAGCACATTCTCATTCAAAGTTGCAAGTTACTATTTAGGAACAAGTTTGTATAGGTATTTCAAAGATGCCCAGAACTGAGCTAAACTTGGTATGTGTCCAACTCCTAGAAATAACTTCATGCCCCATCTCCCTTACTTCCAGCTAGTAAGGATCACATAATTCCTAACAAAGTTTTGACACAGATTCCCAATTCGGGCATTTAGAACATATAGCACGTTGCTGTAAGCAAGCACATTCTCATTCAAAGTTGCAAGTTACTATGTAGGAACAAGTTTGTATAGGTATTTCAAAGATGCCCAGAACTGAGCTAAACTTGGTATGTGTCCAACTCGTAGAAATAACTTGATGCCCCATCTCCCTTACTTCCAGCTAGTAAGGATCACATAATTCCTAACAAAGTTTTGACACAGATTCCCAATTCGGGCATTCAGAACATATAGCACGTTGCTGTAAGCAAGCACATTCTCATTCAAAGTTGCAAGTTACTATGTAGGAACAAGTTTGTATAGGTATTTCAAAGAGGCCCAGAACAGAGCTAAACTTGGTATGTGTCCAACTCCTAGAAATAACTTCATGCCCCATCTCCCTTACTTCCAGCTAGTAAGGATCACATAATTCCTAACAAATTTTTGACACAGATTCCCAATTCGGGCATTCAGAACATATAGCACGTTGCTGTAAGCAAGCACATTCTCATTCAAAGATGCAAGTTACTATGTAGCAACAAGTTTGTATAGGTATTTCAAAGAGGCCCAGAACTGAGCTAAACTTGGTATGTGTCCAACTCCTAGAAATAACTTCATGCCCCATCTCCCTTACTTCCAGCTAGTAAGGATCACATAATTCCTAACAAAGTTTTGACACAGATTCCCAATTCGGGCATTCAGAACATATAGCACGTTGCTGCAAGCAAGCACATTCTCATTCAAAGTTGCAAGTTACTATTTAGGAACAAGTTTGTATAGGTATTTCAAAGATGCCCAGAACTGAGCTAAACTTGGTATGTGTCCAACTCCTAGAAATAACTTCATGCCCCATCTCCCTTACTTCCAGCTAGTAAGGATCACATAATTCCTAACAAAGTTTTGACACAGATTCCCAATTCGGGCATTCAGAACATATAGCACGTTGCTGTAAGCAAGCACATTCTCATTCAAAGTTGCAAGTTACTATGTAGGAACAAGTTTGTATAGGTATTTCAAAGATGCCCAGAACTGAGCTAAACTTGGTATGTGTCCAACTCCTAGAAATAACTTCATGCCCCATCTCCCTTACTTCCAGCTAGTAAGGATCACATAATTCCTAACAAAGTTTTGACACAGATTCCCAATTCGGGCATTCAGAACATATAGCACGTTGCTGTAAGCAAGCAGATTCTCATTCAAAGATGCAAGTTACTATGTAGGAACAAGTTTGTATAGGTATTTCAAAGATGCCCAGAACTGAGCTAAACTTGGTATGTGTCCAACTCCTAGAAATAACTTCCTGCCCCATCTCCCTTACTTCCAGCTAGTAAGGATCACATAATTCCTAACAAAGATTTGACACAGATTCCCAATTCGGGGATTCAGAACATATAGCACGTTGCTGTAAGCAAGCACATTTTCATTCAAAGTTGCAAGTTACTATGTAGGAACAAGTTTGTATAGGTATTTCAAAGAGGCCCAGAACTGAGCTAAACTTGGTATGTGTCCAACTCCGAGAAATAACTTCATGCTACATCTCCCTTACTTCCAGCTAGTAAGGATCACATAATTCCTAACAAAGTTTTGACACAGATTCCCAATTCGGGCATTCAGAACATATAGCACGTTGCTGTAAGCAAGCACATTCTCATTCAAAGTTGCAAGTTACTATGTAGGAACAAGTTTGTATAGGTATTTCAAAGATGCCCAGAACTGAGCTAAACTTGGTATGTGTCCAACTCCTAGAAATAACTTCATGCCCCATCTCCCTTACTTCCAGCTAGTAAGGATCACATAATTCCTAACAAAGTTTTGACACAGATTCCCTATTCGGGCATTCAGAACATATAGCACGTTGCTGCAAGCAAGCACATTCTCATTCAAAGTTGCAAGTTACTATGTAGGAACAACTTTGTATAGGTATTTCAAAGATGCCCAGAACTGAGCTAAACTTGGTATGTGTCCAACTCCTAGTAATAACATCATGCCCCATCTCCCTTACTTCCACCTAGTAAGGATCACATAATTCCTAACAAAGTTTTGACACAGATTCCCAATTCGGGCATTCAGAACATATAGCACGTTGCTGTAAGCAAGCACATTCTCATTCAAAGATGCAAGTTACTATGTAGGAACAAGTTTGTATAGGTATTTCGAAGATGCCCAGAACTGAGCTAAACTTGGTATGTGTCCAACTCCTAGTAATAACTTCATGCCCCATCTCCCTTACTTCCACCTAGTAAGGATCACATAATTCCTAACAAAGTTTTGACACAGATTCCCAATTCGGGCATTCAGAACATATAGCACGTTGCTGTAAGCAAGCACATTCTCATTCAAAGATGCAAGTTACTATGTAGGAACAAGTTTGTATAGGTATTTCAAAGATGCCCAGAACTGAGCTAAACTTGGTATGTGTCCAACTCCTAGAAATAACTTCATGCCCCATCTCCCTTACTTCCAGCTAGTAAGGATCACATAATTCCTAACAAAGTTTTGACACAGATTCCCTATTCGGGCATTCAGAACATATAGCACGTTGCTGCAAGCAAGCACATTCCCATTCAAAGATGCAAGTTACTATGTAGGAACAAGTTTGTATAGGTATTTCAAAGATGCCCAGAACTGAGCTTAACTTGGTATGTGTCCAACTCCTAGAAATAACTTCATGCCCCATCTCCCTTACTTCCAGCTAGTAAGGATCACATAATTCCTAACAAAGTTTTGACACAGATTCCCTATTCGGGCATTCAGAACATATAGCACGTTGCTGCAAGCAAGCACATTCTCATTCAAAGTTGCAAGTTACTATTTAGGAACAAGTTTGTATAGGTATTTCAAAGATGCCCAGAACTGAGCTAAACTTGGTATGTGTCCAACTCCTAGAAATAACTTCATGCCCCATCTCCCTTACTTCCAGCTAGTAAGGATCACATAATTCCTAACAAAGTTTTGACACAGATTCCCAATTCGGGCATTTAGAACATATAGCACGTTGCTGTAAGCAAGCACATTCTCATTCAAAGTTGCAAGTTACTATGTAGGAACAAGTTTGTATAGGTATTTCAAAGATGCCCAGAACTGAGCTAAACTTGGTATGTGTCCAACTCGTAGAAATAACTTGATGCCCCATCTCCCTTACTTCCAGCTAGTAAGGATCACATAATTCCTAACAAAGTTTTGACACAGATTCCCAATTCGGGCATTCAGAACATATAGCACGTTGCTGTAAGCAAGCACATTCTCATTCAAAGTTGCAAGTTACTATGTAGGAACAAGTTTGTATAGGTATTTCAAAGAGGCCCAGAACTGAGCTAAACTTGGTATGTGTCCAACTCCTAGAAATAACTTCATGCCCCATCTCCCTTACTTCCAGCTAGTAAGGATCACATAATTCCTAACAAAGTTTTGACACAGATTCCCAATTCGGGCATTCAGAACATATAGCACGTTGCTGTAAGCAAGCACATTCTCATTCAAAGATGCAAGGTACTATGTAGGAACAAGTTTGTATAGGTATTTCAAAGAGGCCCAGAACTGAGCTAAACTTGGTATGTGTCCAACTCCTAGAAATAACTTCATGCCCCATCTCCCTTACTTCCAGCTAGTAAGGATCACATAATTCCTAACAAAGTTTTGACACAGATTCCCAATTCGGGCATTCAGAACATATAGCACGTTGCTGCAAGCAAGCACATTCTCATTCAAAGTTGCAAGTTACTATTTAGGAACAAGTTTGTATAGGTATTTCAAAGATGCCCAGAACTGAGCTAAACTTGGTATGTGTCCAACTCCTAGAAATAACTTCATGCCCCATCTCCCTTACTTCCAGCTAGTAAGGATCACATAATTCCTAACAAAGTTTTGACACAGATTCCCAATTCGGGCATTCAGAACATATAGCACGTTGCTGTAAGCAAGCACATTCTCATTCAAAGTTGCAAGTTACTATGTAGGAACAAGTTTGTATAGGTATTTCAAAGATGCCCAGAACTGAGCTAAACTTGGTATGTGTTCAACTCCTAGAAATAACTTCATGCCCCATCTCCCTTACTTCCAGCTAGTAAGGATCACATAATTCCTAACAAAGTTTTGACACAGATTCCCAATTCGGGCATTCAGAACATATAGCACGTTGCTGTAAGCAAGCACATTTTCATTGAAAGTTGCAAGTTACTATGTAGGAACAAGTTTGTATAGGTATTTCAAAGATGCCCAGAACTGAGCTAAACTTGGTATGTGTCCAACTCCTAGAAATAACTTCATGCCCCATCTCCCTTACTTCCAGCTAGTAAGGATCACATAATTCCTAACAAAGTTTTGACACAGATTCCCAATTCGGGCATTCAGAACATATAGCACGTTGCTGTAAGCAAGCAGATTCTCATTCAAAGATGCAAGTTACTATGTAGGAACAAGTTTGTATAGGTATTTCAAAGATGCCCAGAACTGAGCTAAACTTGGTATGTGTCCAACTCCTAGAAATAACTTCCTGCCCCATCTCCCTTACTTCCAGCTAGTAAGGATCACATAATTCCTAACAAAGATTTGACACAGATTCCCAATTCGGGCATTCAGAACATATAGCACGTTGCTGTAAGCAAGCAGATTCTCATTCAAAGATGCAAGTTACTATGTAGGAACAAGTTTGTATAGGTATTTCAAAGATGCCCAGAACTGAACTAAACTTGGTATGTGTCCAACTCCTAGAAATATCTTCATGCACCATCTCCCTTACTTCCAGCTAGTAAGGATCACATAATTCCTAACAAACTTTTGACACAGATTCCCAATTCGGGCATTCAGAACATATAGCACGTTGCTGTAAGCAAGCACATTCTCATTCAAAGTTGCAAGTTACTATGTAGGAACAAGTTTGTATAGGTATTTCAAAGATGCCCAGAACTGAGCTAAACTTGGTATGTGTCCAACTCCTAGAAATAACTTCATGCCCCATCTCCCTTACTTCCAGCTGGTAAGGATCACATAATTCCTAACAAAGTTTTGACACAGATTCCCAATTCGGGCATTCAGAACATATAGCACGTTGCTGTAAGCAAGCAGATTCTCATTCAAAGATGCAAGTTACTATGTAGGAACAAGTTTGTATAGGTGTTTCAAAGATGCCCAGAACTGAGCTAAACTTGGTATGTGTCCAACTCCTAGAAATAACTTCATGCCCCATCTCCCTTACTTCCAGCTAGTAAGGATCACATAATTCCTAACAAAGTTTTGACACAGATTGCCAATTCGGGCATTCAGAACATATAGCACGTTGCTGTAAGCAAGCACATTTTCATTCAAAGTTGCAAGTTACTGTGTAGGAACAAGTTTGTATAGGTATTTCAAAGATGCCCAGAAGTGAGCTAAACTTGGTATGGGTCCAACTCCTAGAAATAACTTCATGCCCCATCTCCCTTACTTCCAGCTAGTAAGGATCACATAATTCCTAACAAAGTTTTGACACAGATTCCCAATTCGGGCATTCAGAACATATAGCACGTTGCTGTAAGCAAGCAGATTCTCATTCAAAGATGCAAGTTACTATGTAGGAACAAGTTTGTATAGGTATTTCAAAGATGCCCAGAACTGAGCTAAACTTGGTATGTGTCCAACTCCTAGAAATAACTTCATGCCCCATCTCCCTTACTTCCAGCTAGTAAGGATCACATAATTCCTAACAAAGTTTTGACACAGATTCCCAATTCGGGCATTCAGAACATATAGCACGTTGCTGTAAGCAAGCACATTCTCATTCAAAGTTGCAAGTTACTATGTAGGAACAAGTTTGTATAGGTGTTTTAAAGATGCCCAGAACTGAGCTAAACTTGGTATGTGTCCAACTCCTAGAAATAACTTCATGCCCCATCTCCCTTACTTCCAGCTAGTAAGGATCACATAATTCCTAACAAAGTTTTGACACAGATTGCCAATTCGGGCATTCAGAACATATAGCACGTTGCTGTAAGCAAGCAGATTCTCATTCAAAGATGCAAGTTACTATGTAGGAACAAGTTTGTGTAGGTATTTCAAAGATGCCCAGAACTGAGCTAAACTTGGTATGTGTCCAACTCCTAGAAATAACTTCATGCCCCATCTCCCTTACTTCCAGCTAGTAAGGATCACATAATTCCTAACAAAGTTTTGACACAGATTGCCAATTCGGGCATTCAGAACATATAGCACGTTGCTGTAAGCAAGCAGATTCTCATTCAAAGATGCAAGTTACTATGTAGGAACAAGTTTGTATAGGTATTTCAAAGATGCCCAGAACTGAGCTAAACTTGGTATGTGTCCAACTCGTAGAAATAACTTCATGCCCCATCTCCCTTACTTCCAGCTAGTAAGGATCACATAATTCCTAACAAAGTTTTGACACAGATTCCCAATTCGGGCATTCAGAACATATAGCACGTTGCTGTAAGCAAGCACATTTTCATTCAAAGTTGGAAGTTACTATGTAGGAACAAGTTTGTATAGGTATTTCAAAGATGCCCAGAACTGAGCTAAACTTGGTATGTGTCCAACTCCTAGTAATAACTTCATGCCCCATCTCCCTTTCTTCCACCTAGAAAGGATCACATAATTCCTAACAAAGTTTTGACACAGATTCCCAATTCGGGCATTCAGAACATATAGCACGTTGCTGTAAGCAAGCACATTCTCATTCAAAGATGCAAGTTACTATGTAGGAACAAGTTTGTATAGGTATTTCAAAGATGCCCAGAACTGAGCTAAACTTGGTATGTGTCCAACTCCTAGAAATAACTTCATGCCCCATCTCCCTTACTTCCAGCTAGTAAGGATCACATAATTCCTAACAAAGTTTTGACACAGATTCCCTATTCGGGCATTCAGAACATATAGCACGTTGCTGCAAGCAAGCACATTCTCATTCAAAGATGCAAGTTACTATGTAGGAACAAGTTTGTATAGGTATTTCAAAGATGCCCAGAACTGAGCTAAACTTGGTATGTGTCCAACTCCTAGAAATAACTTCATGCCCCATCTCCCTTACTTCCAGCTAGTAAGGATCACATAATTCCTAACAAAGTTTTGACACAGATTCCCTATTCGGGCATTCAGAACATATAGCACGTTGCTGCAAGCAAGCACATTCTCATTCAAAGTTGCAAGTTACTATGTAGGAACAAGTTTGTATAGGTATTTCAAAGATGCCCAGAACTGAGCTAAACTTGGTATGTGTCCAACTCCTAGTAATAACTTCATGCCCCATCTCCCTTACTTCCACCTAGTAAGGATCACATAATTCCTAACAAAGTTTTGACACAGATTCCCAATTCGGGCATTCAGAACATATAGCACGTTGCTGTAAGCAAGCACATTCTCATTCAAAGATGCAAGTTACTATTTAGGAACAAGTTTGTATAGGTATTTCAAAGATGCCCAGAACTGAGCTAAACTTGGTATGTGTCCAACTCCTAGAAATAACTTCATGCCCCATCTCCCTTACTTCCAGCTAGTAAGGATCACATAATTCCTAACAAAGTTTTGACACAGATTCCCAATTCGGGCATTTAGAACATATAGCACGTTGCTGTAAGCAAGCACATTCTCATTCAAAGTTGCAAGTTACTATGTAGGAACAAGTTTGTATAGGTATTTCAAAGATGCCCAGAACTGAGCTAAACTTGGTATGTGTTCAACTCCTAGAAATAACTTCATGCCCCATCTCCCTTACTTCCAGCTAGTAAGGATCACATAATTCCTAACAAAGTTTTGACACAGATTCCCAATTCGGGCATTCAGAACATATAGCACGTTGCTGCAAGCAAGCACATTCTCATTCAAAGATGCAAGTTACTATGTAGGAACAAGTTTGTATAGGTATTTCAAAGAGGCCCAGAACTGAGCTAAACTTGGTATGTGTCCAACTCCTAGAAATAACTTCATGCCCCATCTCCCTTACTTCCAGCTAGTAAGGATCACATAATTCCTAACAAAGTTTTGACACAGATTGCCAATTCGGGCATTCAGAACATATAGCACGTTGCTGTAAGCAAGCAGATTCTCATTCAAAGATGCAAGTTACTATGTAGGAACAAGTTTGTATAGGTATTTCAAAGATGCCCAGAACTGAGCTAAACTTGGTATGTGTCCAACTCGTAGAAATAACTTCATGCCCCATCTCCCTTACTTCCAGCTAGTAAGGATCACATAATTCCTAACAAAGTTTTGACACAGATTCCCAATTCGGGCATTCAGAACATATAGCACGTTGCTGTAAGCAAGCACATTTTCATTCAAAGTTGGAAGTTACTATGTAGGAACAAGTTTGTATAGGTATTTCAAAGATGCCCAGAACTGAGCTAAACTTGGTATGTGTCCAACTCCTAGTAATAACTTCATGCCCCATCTCCCTTTCTTCCACCTAGAAAGGATCACATAATTCCTAACAAAGTTTTGACACAGATTCCCAATTCGGGCATTCAGAACATATAGCACGTTGCTGTAAGCAAGCACATTCTCATTCAAAGATGCAAGTTACTATGTAGGAACAAGTTTGTATAGGTATTTCAAAGATGCCCAGAACTGAGCTAAACTTGGTATGTGTCCAACTCCTAGAAATAACTTCATGCCCCATCTCCCTTACTTCCAGCTAGTAAGGATCACATAATTCCTAACAAAGTTTTGACACAGATTCCCTATTCGGGCATTCAGAACATATAGCACGTTGCTGCAAGCAAGCACATTCTCATTCAAAGATGCAAGTTACTATGTAGGAACAAGTTTGTATAGGTATTTCAAAGATGCCCAGAACTGAGCTAAACTTGGTATGTGTCCAACTCCTAGAAATAACTTCATGCCCCATCTCCCTTACTTCCAGCTAGTAAGGATCACATAATTCCTAACAAAGTTTTGACACAGATTCCCTATTCGGGCATTCAGAACATATAGCACGTTGCTGCAAGCAAGCACATTCTCATTCAAAGTTGCAAGTTACTATGTAGGAACAAGTTTGTATAGGTATTTCAAAGATGCCCAGAACTGAGCTAAACTTGGTATGTGTCCAACTCCTAGTAATAACTTCATGCCCCATCTCCCTTACTTCCACCTAGTAAGGATCACATAATTCCTAACAAAGTTTTGACACAGATTCCCAATTCGGGCATTCAGAACATATAGCACGTTGCTGTAAGCAAGCACATTCTCATTCAAAGATGCAAGTTACTATTTAGGAACAAGTTTGTATAGGTATTTCAAAGATGCCCAGAACTGAGCTAAACTTGGTATGTGTCCAACTCCTAGAAATAACTTCATGCCCCATCTCCCTTACTTCCAGCTAGTAAGGATCACATAATTCCTAACAAAGTTTTGACACAGATTCCCAATTCGGGCATTTAGAACATATAGCACGTTGCTGTAAGCAAGCACATTCTCATTCAAAGTTGCAAGTTACTATGTAGGAACAAGTTTGTATAGGTATTTCAAAGATGCCCAGAACTGAGCTAAACTTGGTATGTGTTCAACTCCTAGAAATAACTTCATGCCCCATCTCCCTTACTTCCAGCTAGTAAGGATCACATAATTCCTAACAAAGTTTTGACACAGATTCCCAATTCGGGCATTCAGAACATATAGCACGTTGCTGCAAGCAAGCACATTCTCATTCAAAGATGCAAGTTACTATGTAGGAACAAGTTTGTATAGGTATTTCAAAGAGGCCCAGAACTGAGCTAAACTTGGTATGTGTCCAACTCCTAGAAATAACTTCATGCCCCATCTCCCTTACTTCCAGCTAGTAAGGATCACATAATTCCTAACAAAGTTTTGACACAGATTCCCAATTCGGGCATTCAGAACATATAGCACGTTGCTGTAAGCAAGCACATTTTCATTGAAAGTTGCAAGTTACTATGTAGGAACAAGTTTGTATAGGTATTTCAAAGATGCCCAGAACTGAGCTAAACTTGGTATGTGTCCAACTCCTAGAAATAACTTCATGCCCCATCTCCCTTACTTCCAGCTAGTAAGGATCACATAATTCCTAACAATGTTTTGACACAGATTCCCAATTCGGGCATTCAGAACATATAGCACGTTGCTGTAAGCAAGCACATTCTCATTCAAAGATGCAAGTTACTATGTAGGAACAAGTTTGTATAGGTATTTCAAAGATGCCTAGAACTGAGCTAAACTTGGTATGTGTCCAACTCCTAGAAATAACTTCCTGCCCCATCTCCCTTACTTCCAGCTAGTAAGGATCACATAATTCCTAACAAAGTTTTGACACAGATTCCCAATTCGGGGATTCAGAACATATAGCACGTTGCTGTAAGCAAGCACATTTTCATTCAAAGTTGCAAGTTACTATGTAGGAACAAGTTTGTATAGGTATTTCAAAGAGGCCCAGAACTGAGCTAAACTTGGTATGTGTCCAACTCCGAGAAATAACTTCATGCTCCATCTCCCTTACTTCCAGCTAGTAAGGATCACATAATTCCTAACAAAGTTTTGACACAGATTCCCAATTCGGGCATTCAGAACATATAGCACGTTGCTGTAAGCAAGCACATTCTCATTCAAAGTTGCAAGTTACTATGTAGGAACAAGTTTGTATAGGTATTTCAAAGATACCCAGAACTGAGCTAAACTTGGTATGTGTCCAACTCCTAGAAATAACTTCATGCCCCATCTCCCTTACTTCCAGCTAGTAAGGATCACATAATTCCTAACAAAGTTTTGACACAGATTCCCAATTCGGGCATTCAGAACATATAGCACGTTGCTGTAAGCAAGCAGATTCTCATTAAAGATGCAAGTTACTATGTAGGAACAAGTTTGTATAGGTATTTCAAAGATGCCCAGAACTGAGCTAAACTCGGTATGTCTCCAACTCCAAGAAATATCTTCATGCCTCATCTCCCTTACTTCCAGCTAGTAAGGATCACATAATTCCTAACAAAGTTTTGACACAGATTCCCAATTCGGGCATTCAGAACATATAGCACGTTGCTGTAAGCAAGCACATTTTCATTCAAAGTTGCAAGTTACTATGTAGGAACAAGTTTGTATAGGTATTTCAAAGATGCCCAGAACTGAGCTAAACTCGGTATGTGTCCAACTCCAAGAAATAACTTCATGCCCCATCTCCCTTACTTCCAGCTAGTAAGGATCACATAATTCCTAACAAAGTTTTGACACAGATTCCCAATTCGGGCATTCAGAACATATAGCACGTTGCTGTAAGCAAGCACATTCTCATTCAAAGTTGCAAGTTACTATGTAGGAACAAGTTTGTATAGGTATTTCAAAGATGCCCAGAACTGAGCTATACTCGGTATGTGTCCAACTCCTAGAAATAACTTCATGCCCCATCTCCCTTACTTCCAGCTAGTAAGGATCACATAATTCCTAACAAAGTTTTGACACAGATTGCCAATTCGGGCATTCAGAACATATAGCACGTTGCTGTAAGCAAGCAGATTCTCATTCAAAGATGCAAGTTACTATGTAGGAACAAGTTTGTATAGGTATTTCAAAGATGCCCAGAACTGAGCTAAACTTGGTATGTGTCCAACTCCTAGAAATAACTTCATGCCCCATCTCCCTTACTTCCAGCTAGTAAGGATCACATAATTCCTAACAAAGTTTTGACACAGATTCCCAATTCGGGCATTCAGAACATATAGCACGTTGCTATAAGCAAGCACATTTTCATTGAAAGTTGCAAGTTACTATGTAGGAACAAGTTTGTATAGGTATTTCAAAGATGCCCAGAACTGAGCTAAACTTGGTATGTGTCCAACTCCTAGAAATAACTTCATGCCCCATCTCCCTTACTTCCAGCTAGTAAGGATCACATAATTCCTAACAAAGTTTTGACACAGATTCCCAATTCGGGCATTCAGAACATATAGCACGTTGCTGTAAGCAAGCAGATTCTCATTCAAAGATGCAAGTTACTATGTAGGAACAAGTTTGTATAGGTATTTCAAAGATGCCCAGAACTGAGCTAAACTTGGTATGTGTCCAACTCCTAGAAATAACTTCATGCCCCATCTCCCTTACTTCCAGCTAGTAAGGATCACATAATTCCTAACAAAGTTTTGACACAGATTCCCAATTCGGGGATTCAGAACATATAGCACGTTGCTGTAAGCAAGCACATTTTCATTCAAAGTTGCAAGTTACTATGTAGGAACAAGTTTGTATAGGTATTTCAAAGAGGCCCAGAACTGAGCTAAACTTGGTATGTGTCCAACTCCGAGAAATAACTTCATGCTCCATCTCCCTTACTTCCAGCTAGTAAGGATCACATAATTCCTAACAAAGTTTTGACACAGATTCCCAATTCGGGCATTCAGAACATATAGCACGTTGCTGTAAGCAAGCACATTCTCATTCAAAGTTGCAAGTTACTATGTAGGAACAAGTTTGTATAGGTATTTCAAAGATGCCCAGAACTGAGCTAAACTTGGTATGTGTCCAACTCCTAGAAATAACTTCATGCCCCATCTCCCTTACTTCCAGCTAGTAAGGATCACATAATTCCTAACAAAGTTTTGACACAGATTGCCAATTCGGGCATTCAGAACATATAGCACGTTGCTGTAAGCAAGCAGATTCTCATTAAAGATGCAAGTTACTATGTAGGAACAAGTTTGTATAGGTATTTCAAAGATGCCCAGAACTGAGCTAAACTCGGTATGTCTCCAACTCCAAGAAATAACTTCATGCCCCATCTCCCTTACTTCCAGCTAGTAAGGATCACATAATTCCTAACAAAGTTTTGACACAGATTCCCAATTCGGGCATTCAGAACATATAGCACGTTGCTGTAAGCAAGCACATTTTCATTCAAAGTTGCAAGTTACTATGTAGGAACAAGTTTGTATAGGTATTTCAAAGATGCCCAGAACTGAGCTAAACTCGGTATGTGTCCAACTCCAAGAAATAACTTCATGCCCCATCTCCCTTACTTCCAGCTAGTAAGGATCACATAATTCCTAACAAAGTTTTGACACAGATTCCCAATTCGGGCATTCAGAACATATAGCACGTTGCTGTAAGCAAGCACATTCTCATTCAAAGTTGCAAGTTACTATGTAGGAACAAGTTTGTATAGGTATTTCAAAGATGCCCAGAACTGAGCTATACTCGGTATGTGTTCAACTCCTAGAAATAACTTCATGCCCCATCTCCCTTACTTCCAGCTAGTAAGGATCACATAATTCCTAACAAAGTTTTGACACAGATTGCCAATTCGGGCATTCAGAACATATAGCACGTTGCTGTAAGCAAGCAGATTCTCATTCAAAGATGCAAGTTACTATGTAGGAACAAGTTTGTATAGGTATTTCAAAGATGCCCAGAACTGAGCTAAACTTGGTATGTGTCCAACTCCTAGAAATAACTTCATGCCCCATCTCCCTTACTTCCAGCTAGTAAGGATCACATAATTCCTAACAAAGTTTTGACACAGATTGCCAATTCGGGCATTCAGAACATATAGCACGTTGCTGTAAGCAAGCACATTCTCATTCAAAGATGGAAGTTACTATGTAGGAACAAGTTTGTATAGGTATTTCAAGGATGCCCAGAACTGAGCTAAACTTGGTATGTGTCCAACTCCTAGAAATAACTTCATGCCCCATCTCCCTTACTTCCAGCTAGTAAGGATCACATAATTCCTAACAAAGTTTTGACACAGATTGCCAATTCGGGCATTCAGAACATATAGCACGTTGCTGTAAGCAAGCAGATTCTCATTCAAAGATGCAAGTTACTATGTAGGAACAAGTTTGTATAGGTATTTCAAAGATGCCCAGAACTGAGCTAAACTTGGTATGTGTCCAACTCCTAGAAATAACTTCATGCCCCATCTCCCTTACTTCCAGCTAGTAAGGATCACATAATTCCTAACAAAGTTTTGACACAGATTCCCAATTCGGGCATTCAGAACATATAGCACGTTGCTGTAAGCAAGCACATTTTCATTCAAAGTTGCAAGTTACTATGTAGGAACAAGTTTGTATAGGTATTTCAAAGATGCCCAGAACTGAGCTAAACTTGGTATGTGTCCAACTCCTAGAAATAACTTCATGCCCCATCTCCCTTACTTCCAGCTAATAAGGATCACATAATTCCTAACAAAGTTTTGACACAGATTCCCAATTCGGGCATTCAGAACATATAGCACGTTGCTGTAAGCAAGCAGATTCTCATTCAAAGATGCAAGTTACTATGTAGGAACAAGTTTGTATAGGTATTTCAAAGATGCCCAGAACTGAGCTAAACTTGGTATGTGTCCAACTCCTAGAAATAACTTCATGCCCCATCTCCCTTACTTCCAGCTAGTAAGGATCACATAATTCCTAACAAAGTTTTGACACAGATTCCCAATTCGGGCATTCAGAACATATAGCACGTTGCTCTAAGCAAGCACATTTTCATTCAAAGTTGCAAGTTACTATGTAGGAACAAGTTTGTATAGGTATTTCAAAGATGCCCAGAACTGAGCTAAACTTGGTATGTGTCCAACTCCTAGAAATAACTTCATGCCCCATCTCCCTTACTTCCAGCTAGTAAGGATCACATAATTCCTAACAAAGTTTTGACACAGATTCCCAATTCGGGCATTCAGAACATATAGCACGTTGCTGTAAGCAAGCAGATTCTCATTCAAAGATGCAAGTTACTATGTAGGAACAAGTTTGTATAGGTATTTCAAACATGCCCAGAACTGAGCTAAACTTGGTATGTGTCCAACTCCTAGAAATATCTTCATGCCCCATCTCCCTTACTTCCAGCTAGTAAGGATCACATAATTCCTAACAAACTTTTGACACAGATTCCCAATTCGGGCATTCAGAACATATAGCACGTTGCTGTAAGCAAGCACATTCTCATTCAAAGTTGCAAGTTACTATGTAGGAACAAGTTTGTATAGGTATTTCAAAGATGCCCAGAACTGAGCTAAACTTGGTATGTGTCCAACTCCTAGAAATAACTTCATGCCCCATCTCCCTTACTTCCAGCTAGTAAGGATCACATAATTCCTAACAAAGTTTTGACACAGATTCCCAATTCGGGCATTCAGAACATATAGCACGTTGCTGTAAGCAAGCAGATTCTCATTCAAAGATGCAAGTTACTATGTAGGAACAAGTTTGTATAGGTATTTCAAAGATGCCCAGAACTGAGCTAAACTTGGTATGTGTCCAACTCCTAGAAATAACTTCATGCCCCATCTCCCTTACTTCCAGCTAGTAAGGATCACATAATTCCTAACAAAGTTTTGACACAGATTCCCAATTCGGGCATTCAGAACATATAGCACGTTGCTGTAAGCAAGCACATTTTCATTCAAAGTTGCAAGTTACTATGTAGGAACAAGTTTGTATAGGTATTTCAAAGATGCCCAGAACTGAGCTAAACTTGGTATGTGTCCAACTCCTAGAAATAACTTCATGCCCCATCTCCCTTACTTCCAGCTAATAAGGATCACATAATTCCTAACAAAGTTTTGACACAGATTGCCAATTCGGGCATTCAGAACATATAGCACGTTGCTGTAAGCAAGCAGATTCTCATTCAAAGATGCAAGTTACTATGTAGGAACAAGTTTGTATAGATATTTCAAAGATGCCCAGAACTGAGCTAAACTTGGTATGTGTCCAACTCCTAGAAATAACTTCATGCCCCATCTCCCTTACTTCCAGCTAGTAAGGATCACATAATTCCTAACAAAGTTTTGACACAGATTCCCAATTCGGGCATTCAGAACATATAGCACGTTGCTGTAAGCAAGCACATTTTCATTCAAAGTTGCAAGTTACTATGTAGGAACAAGTTTGTATAGGTATTTCAAAGATGCCCAGAACTGAGCTAAACTTGGTATGTGTCCAACTCCTAGAAAAAACTTGATGCCCCATCTCCCTTACTTCCAGCTAGTAAGGATCACATAATTCCTAACAAAGTTTTGACACAGATTGCCAATTCGGGCATTCAGAACATATAGCACGTTGCTGTAAGCAAGCAGATTCTCATTCAAAGATGCAAGTTACTATGTAGGAACAAGTTTGTATAGGTATTTCAAAGATGCCCAGAACTGAGCTAAACTTGGTGTGTGTCCAACTCCTAGAAATAACTTCATGCCCCATCCCCCTTACTTCCAGCTAGTAAGGATCACATAATTCCTAACAAAGTTTTGACACAGATTGCCAATTCGGGCATTCAGAACATATAGCACGTTGCTGTAAGCAAGCAGATTCTCATTCAAAGATGCAAGTTACTATGTAGGAACAAGTTTGTTTAGGTATTTCAAAGATGCCCAGAACTGAGCTAAACTTGGTATGTGTCCAACTCCTAGAAATAACTTCATGCCCCATCTCCCTTACTTCCAGCTAGTAAGGATCACATAATTCCTAACAAAGTTTTGACACAGATTCCCAATTCGGGCATTCAGAACATATAGCACGTTGCTGTAAGCAAGCACATTTTCATTCAAAGTTGGAAGTTACTATGTAGGAACAAGTTTGTATAGGTATTTCAAAGATGCCCAGAACTGAGCTAAACTTGGTATGTGTCCAACTCCTAGTAATAACTTCATGCCCCATCTCCCTTACTTCCACCTAGTAAGGATCAAATAATTCCTAACAAAGTTTTGACACAGATTCCCAATTCGGGCATTCAGAACATATAGCACGTTGCTGTAAGCAAGCACATTCTCATTCAAAGATGCAAGTTACTATGTAGGAACAAGTTTGTATAGGTATTTCAAAGATGCCCAGAACTGAGCTAAACTTGGTATGTGTCCAACTCCTAGAAATAACTTCATGCCCCATCTCCCTTACTTCCAGCTAGTAAGGATCACATAATTCCTAACAAAGTTTTGACACACATTCCCAATTCGGGCATTTAGAACATATACTACGTTGCTGTAAGCAAGCACATTCTCATTCAAAGTTGCAAGTTACTATGTAGGAACAAGTTTGTATAGGTATTTCAAAGAGGCCCAGAACTGAGCTAAACTTGGTATGTGTCCAACTCCTAGAAATAACTTCATGCCCCATCTCCCTTACTTCCAGCTAGTAAGGATCACATAATTCCTAACAAAGTTTTGACACAGATTCCCAATTCGGGCATTCAGAACATATAGCACGTTGCTGTAAGCAAGCACATTCTCATTCAAAGTTGCAAGTTACTATGTAGGAACAAGTTTGTATAGGTATTTCAAAGATGCCCAGAACTGAGCTAAACTTGGTATGTGTCCAACTCCTAGAAATAACTTCATGCCCCATCTCCCTTACTTCCAGCTCGTAAGGATCACATAATTCCTAACAAAGTTTTGACACAGATTGCCAATTCGGGCATTCAGAACATATAGCACGTTGCTGTAAGCAAGCAGATTCTCATTCAAAGATGCAAGTTACTATGTAGGAACAAGTTTGTATAGGTATTTCAAAGATGCCCAGAACTGAGCTAAACTTGGTATGTGTCCAACTCCTAGAAATAACTTCATGCCCCATCTCCCTTACTTCCAGCTAGTAAGGATCACATAATTCCTAACAAAGTTTTGACACAGATTCCCAATTCGGGCATTCAGAACATATAGCACGTTGCTGTAAGCAAGCACATTTTCATTCAAAGTTGCAAGTTACTATGTAGGAACAAGTTTGTATAGGTATTTCAAAGATGCCCAGAACTGAGCTAAACTTGGTATGTGTCCAACTCCGAGAAATAACTTCATGCCCCATCTCCCTTACTTCCAGCTAGTAAGGATCACATAATTCCTAACAAAGTTTTGACACAGATTCCCAATTCGGGCATTCAGAACATATAGCACGTTGCTGTAAGCAAGCAGATTCTCATTCAAAGATGCAAGTTACTATGTAGGAACAAGTTTGTATAGGTATTTCAAAGATGCCCAGAACTGAGCTAAACTTGGTATGTGTATAACTCCTAGAAATAACTTCATGCCCCATCTCCCTTACTTCCAGCTAGTAAGGATCACATAATTCCTAACAAAGTTTTGACACAGATTCCCAATTCGGGCATTCAGAACATATAGCACGTTGCTGTAAGCAAGCACATTTTCATTCAAAGTTGCAAGTTACTATGTAGGAACAAGTTTGTATAGGTATTTCAAAGATGCCCAGAACTGAGCTAAACTTGGTATGTGTCCAACCCCGAGAAATAACTTCATGACCCATCTCCCTTACTTCCAGCTAGTAAGGATCACATAATACCTAACAAAGTTTTGACACAGATTCCCAATTCGGGCATTCAGAACATATAGCACGTTGCTGTAAGCAAGCACATTCTCATTCAAAGTTGCAAGTTACTATGTAGGAACAAGTTTGTATAGGTATTTCAAAGATGCCCAGAACTGAGCTAAACTTGGTATGTGTCCAACTCCTAGAAATAACTTCATGCCCCATCTCCCTTACTTCCAGCTAGTAAGGATCACATAATTCCTAACAAAGTTTTGACACAGATTCCCAATTCGGGCATTCAGAACATATAGCACGTTGCTGTAAGCAAGCAGATTCTCATTAAAGATGCAAGTTACTATGTAGGAACAAGTTTGTATAGGTATTTCAAAGATGCCCAGAACTGAGCTAAACTCGGTATGTCTCCAACTCCAAGAAATAACTTCATGCCCCATCTCCCTTACTTCCAGCTAGTAAGGATCACATAATTCCTAACAAAGTTTTGACACAGATTCCCAATTCGGGCATTCAGAACATATAGCACGTTGCTGTAAGCAAGCACATTCTCATTCAAAGATGCAAGTCACTATGTAGGAACAAGTTTGTATAGGTATTTCAAAGATGCCCAGAACTGAGCTAAACTTGGTATGTGTCCAACTCCTAGAAATAACTTCATGCCCCATCTCCCTTACTTCCAGCTAGTAAGGATCACATAATTCCTAACAAAGTTTTGACACAGATTCCCAATTCGGGCATTCAGAACATATAGCACGTTGCTGTAAGCAAGCAGATTCTCATTCAAAGAGGCAAGTTACTATGTAGGAACAAGTTTGTATAGGTATTTCAAAGATGCCCAGAACTGAGCTAAACTTGGTATGTGTCCAACTCCTAGAAATAACTTCATGCCCCATCTCCCTTACTTCCAGCTAGTAAGGATCACATAATTCCTAACAAAGTTTTGACACAGATTGCCAATTCGGGCATTCAGAACATATAGCACGTTGCTGTAAGCAAGCACATTCTCATTCAAAGATGCAAGTTACTATGTAGGAACAAGTTTGTATAGGTATTTCAAGGATGCCCAGAACTGAGCTAAACTTGGTATGTGTCCAAATCCTAGAAATAACTTCATGTCCCATCTCCCTTACTTCCAGCTAGTAAGGATCACATAATTCCTAACAAAGTTTTGACACAGATTCCCAATTCGGGCATTCAGAACATATAGCACGTTGCTGTAAGCAAGCACATTTTCATTCAAAGTTGCAAGTTACTATGTAGGAACAAGTTTGTATAGGTATTTCAAAGATGCCCAGAACTGAGCTAAACTTGGTATGTGTCCAACTCCTAGAAATAACTTCATGCCCCATCTCCCTTACTTCCAGCTAATAAGGATCACATAATTCCTAACAAAGTTTTGACACAGATACCCAATTCGGGCATTCAGAACATATAGCACGTTGCTGTAAGCAAGCAGATTCTCATTCAAAGATGCAAGTTACTATGTAGGAACAAGTTTGTATAGGTATTTCAAAGATGCCCAGAACTGAGCTAAACTTGGTATGTCTCCAACTCCTAGAAATAACTTCATGCCCCATCTCCCTTACTTCCAGATAGTAAGGGTCACATAATTCCTAACAAAGTTTTGACACAGATTCCCAAGTCGGGCATTCAGAACATATAGCACGTTGCTGTAAGCAAGCACATTCTCATTCAAAGTTCCAAGTTACTATGTAGGAACAAGTTTGTATAGGTATTTCAAAGATGCCCAGAACTGAGCTAAACTTGGTATGTGTCCAACTCCTAGAAATAACTTCATGCCCCATCTCCCTTACTTCCAGCTAGTAAGGATCACATAATTCCTAACAAAGTTTTGACACAGATTGCAAATTCGGGCATTAAGAACATATAGCACGTTGCTGTAAGCAAGCAGATTCTCATTCAAAGATGCAAGTTACTATGTAGGAACAAGTTTGTATAGGTATTTCAAAGATGCCCAGAACTGAGCTAAACTTGGTATGTGTCCAACTTCTAGAAATAACTTCATGCCCCATCTCCCTTACTTCCAGCTAGTAAGGATCACATAATTCCTAACAAAGTTTTGACACAGATTCCCAATTCGGGCATTCAGAACATATAGCACGTTGCTGTAAGCAAGCAGATTCTCATTCAAAGATGAAAGTTACTATGTAGGAACAAGTTTGTATAGGTATTTCAAAGAGGCCCAGAACTGAGCTAAACTTGGTATGTGTCCAACTCCTAGAAATAACTTCATGCCCCATCTCCCTTACTTCCAGCTAGTAAGGATCACATAATTCCTAACAAAGTTTTGACACAGATTCCCAATTCGGGCATTCAGAACATATAGCACGTTGCTGTAAGCAAGCACATTTTCATTCAAAGTTGCAAGTTACTATGTAGGAACAAGTTTGTATAGGTATTTCAAAGATGCCCAGAACTGAGCTAAACTTGGTATGTGTCCAACTCCTAGAAATAACTTCATGCCCCATCTCCCTTACTTCCAGCTAGTAAGGATCACATAATTCCTAACAAAGTTTTGACACAGATTCCCAATTCGGGCATTCAGAACATATAGCACGTTGCTGTAAGCAAGCACATTTTCATTCAAAGCTGCAAGTTACTATGTAGGAACAAGTTTGTATAGGTATTTCAAAGATGCCCAGAACTGAGCTAAACTTGGTGTGTGTCCAACTCATAGAAATAACTTCATGCCCCATCTCCCTTACTTCCAGCTAGTAAGGATCACATAATTCCTAACAAAGTTTTGACACAGATTCCCTATTCGGGCATTCAGAACATATAGCACGTTGCTGCAAGCAAGCACATTTTCATTCAAAGTTGGAAGTTACTATGTAGGAACAAGTTTGTATAGGTATTTCAAAGATGCCCAGAACTGAGCTAAACTTGGTATGTGTCCAACTCCTAGTAATAACTTCATGCCCCATCTCCCTTACTTCCACCTAGTAAGGATCACATAATTCCTAACAAAGTTTTGACACAGATTCCCAATTCGGGCATTCAGAACATATAGCACGTTGCTGTAAGCAAGCACATTCTCATTCAAAGATGCAAGTTACTATGTAGGAACAAGTTTGTATAGGTATTTCAAAGATGCCCAGAACTGAGCTAAACTTGGTATGTGTCCAACTCCTAGAAATAACTTCATGCCCCATCTCCCTTACTTCCAGCTAGTAAGGATCACATAATTCCTAACAAAGTTTTGACACAGATTCCCTATTCGGGCATTCAGAACATATAGCACGTTGCTGCAAGCAAGCACATTCTCATTCAAAGATGCAAGTTACTATGTAGGAACAAGTTTGTATAGGTATTTCAAAGATGCCCAGAACTGAGCTAAACTTGGTATGTGTCCAACTCCTAGAAATAACTTCATGCCCCATCTCCCTTACTTCCAGCTAGTAAGGATCACATAATTCCTAACAAAGTTTTGACACAGATTCCCTATTCGGGCATTCAGAACATATAGCACGTTGCTGCAAGCAAGCACATTCTCATTCAAAGTTGCAAGTTACTATTTAGGAACAAGTTTGTATAGGTATTTCAAAGATGCCCAGAACTGAGCTAAACTTGGTATGTGTCCAACTCCTAGAAATAACTTCATGCCCCATCTCCCTTACTTCCAGCTAGTAAGGATCACGTAATTCCTAACAAAGTTTTGACACAGATTCCCAATTCGGGCATTTAGAACATATAGCACGTTGCTGTAAGCAAGCACATTCTCATTCAAAGTTGCAAGTTACTATGTAGGAACAAGTTTGTATAGGTATTTCAAAGATGCCCAGAACTGAGCTAAACTTGGTATGTGTCCAACTCCTAGAAATAACTTGATGCCCCATCTCCCTTACTTCCAGCTAGTAAGGATCACATAATTCCTAACAAAGTTTTGACACAGATTCCCAATTCGGGCATTCAGAACATATAGCACGTTGCTGTAAGCAAGCACATTCTCATTCAAAGTTGCAAGTTACTATGTAGGAACAAGTTTGTATAGGTATTTCAAAGATGCCCAGAACTGAGCTAAACTTGGTATGTGTCCAAATCCAAGAAATAACTTCATGCCCCATATCCCTTACTTCCAGCTGGTAAGGATCACATAATTCCTAACAAAGTTTTGACACAGATTCCCAATTCGGGCATTCAGAACATATAGCACGTTGCTGTAAGCAAGCAGATTCTCATTCAAAGATGCAAGTTACTATGTAGGAACAAGTTTGTATAGGTATTTCAAAGATGCCCAGAACTGAGCTAAACTTGGTATGTGTCCAACTCCTAGAAATAACTTCATGCCCCATTTCCCTTACTTCCAGCTAGTAAGGATCACATAATTCCTAACAAAGTTTTGACACAGATTCCCAATTCGGGGATTCAGAACATATAGCACGTTGCTGTAAGCAAGCACATTTTCATTCAAAGTTGCAAGTTACTATGTAGGAACAAGTTTGTATAGGTATTTCAAAGATGCCCAGAACTGAGCTAAACTTGGTATGTGTCCAACTCCGAGAAATAACTTCATGCCCCATCTCCCTTACTTCCAGCTAGTAAGGATCACATAATTCCTAACAAAGTTTTGACACAGATTCCCAATTCGGGCATTCAGAACATATAGCACGTTGCTGTAAGCAAGCACATTCTCATTCAAAGTTGCAAGTTACTATGTAGGAACAAGTTTGTATAGGTATTTCAAAGATCCCCAGAACTGAGCTAAACTTGGTATGTGTCCAACTCCTAGAAATAACTTCATGCCCCATCTCCCTTACTTCCAGCTTGTAAGGATCACATAATTCCTAACAAAGTTTTGACACAGATTCCCAATTCGGGCATTCAGAACATATAGCACGTTGCTGTAAGCAAGCAGATTCTCATTCAAAGAGGCAAGTTACTATGTAGGAACAAGTTTGTATAGGTATTTCAAAGATGCCCAGAACTTAGCTAAACTTGGTATGTGTCCAACTCCTAGAAATAACTTCATGCCCCATCTCCCTTACTTCCAGCTAGTAAGGATCACATAATTCCTAACAAAGTTTTGACACAGATTGCCAATTCGGGCATTCAGAACATATAGCACGTTGCTGTAAGCAAGCACATTCTCATTCAAAGATGCAAGTTACTATGTAGGAACAAGTTTGTATAGGTATTTCAAGGATGCCCAGAACTGAGCTAAACTTGGTATGTGTCCAACTCCTAGAAATAACTTCATGTCCCATCTCCCTTACTTCCAGCTAGTAAGGATCACATAATTCCTAACAAAGTTTTGACACAGATTCCCAATTCGGGCATTCAGAACATATAACACGTTGCTGTAAGCAAGCACATTTTCATTCAAAGTTGCAAGTTACTATGTAGGAACAAGTTTGTATAGGTATTTCAAAGATGCCCAGAACTGAGCTAAACTTGGTATGTGTCCAACTCCTAGAAATAACTTCATGCCCCATCTCCCTTACTTCCAGCTAGTAAGGATCACATAATTCCTAACAAAGTTTTGACACAGATTCCCAATTCGGGCATTCAGAACATATAGCACGTTGCTGTAAGCAAGCACATTTTCATTCAAAGTTGCAAGTTACTATGTAGGAACAAGTTTGTATAGTTATTTCAAAGATGCCCAGAACTGAGCTAAACTTGGTATGTGTCCAACTCCGAGAAATAACTTCATGCCCCATCTCCCTTACTTCCAGCTAGTAAGGATCACATATTTCCTAACAAAGTTTTGACACAGATTCCCAATTCGGGCATTCAGAACATATAGCACGTTGCTGTAAGCAAGCACATTCTCATTCAAAGTTGCAAGTTACTATGTAGGAACAAGTTTGTATAGGTATTTCAAAGATGCCCAGAACTGAGCTAAACTTGGTATGTGTCCAACTCCTAGAAATAACTTCATGCCCCATCTCCCTTACTTCCAGCTAGTAAGGATCACATAATTCCTAACAAAGTTTTGACACAGATTCCCAATTCGGGCATTCAGAACATATAGCACGTTGCTGTAAGCAAGCAGATTCTCATTAAAGATGCAAGTTACTATGTAGGAACAAGTTTGTATAGGTATTTCAAAGATGCCCTGAACTGAGCTAAACTCGGTATGTCTCCAACTCCAAGAAATAACTTCATGCCCCATCTCCCTTACTTCCAGCTAGTAAGGATCACATAATTCCTAACAAAGTTTTGACACAGATTCCCAATTCGGGCATTCAGAACATATAGCACGTTGCTGTAAGCAAGCACATTCTCATTCAAAGTTGCAAGTCACTATGTAGGAACAAGTTTGTATAGGTATTTCAAAGATCCCCAGAACTGAGCTAAACTTGGTATGTGTCCAACTCCTAGAAAAAACTTCATGCCCCATCTCCCTTACTTCCAGCTAGTAAGGATCACATAATTCCTAACAAAGTTTTGACACAGATTCCCAATTCGGGCATTCAGAACATATAGCACGTTGCTGTAAGCAAGCAGATTCTCATTCAAAGAGGCAAGTTACTATGTAGGAACAAGTTTGTATAGGTATTTCAAAGATGCCCAGAACTTAGCTAAACTTGGTATGTGTCCAACTCCTAGAAATAACTTCATGCCCCATCTCCCTTACTTCCAGCTAGTAAGGATCACATAATTCCTAACAAAGTTTTGACACAGATTGCCAATTCGGGCATTCAGAACATATAGCACGTTGCTGTAAGCAAGCACATTCTCATTCAAAGATGCAAGTTACTATGTAGGAACAAGTTTGTATAGGTATTTCAAGGATGCCCAGAACTGAGCTAAACTTGGTATGTGTCCAACTCCTAGAAATAACTTCATGTCCCATCTCCCTTACTTCCAGCTAGTAAGGATCACATAATTCCTAACAAAGTTTTGACACAGATTCCCAATTCGGGCATTCAGAACATATAGCACGTTGCTGTAAGCAAGCACATTCTCATTCAAAGTTGCAAGTTACTATGTAGGAACAAGTTTGTATAGGTATTTCAAAGATCCCCAGAACTGAGCTAAACTTGGTATGTGTCCAACTCCTAGAAATAACTTCATGCCCCATCTCCCTTACTTCCAGCTAGTAAGGATCACATAATTCCTAACAAAGTTTTGACACAGATTCCCAATTCGGGCATTCAGAACATATAGCACGTTGCTGTAAGCAAGCAGATTCTCATTCAAAGAGGCAAGTTACTATGTAGGAACAAGTTTGTATAGGTATTTCAAAGATGCCCAGAACTGAGCTAAACTCGGTATGTGTCCAACTCCTAGAAATAACTTCATGCCCCATCTCCCTTACTTCCAGCTAGTAAGGATCACATAATTCCTAACAAAGTTTTGACACAGATTCCCAATTCGGGCATTCAGAACATATAGCACGTTGCTGTAAGCAAGCAGATTCTCATTCAAAGATGCAAGTTACTATGTAGGAACAAGTTTGTATAGGTATTTCAAACATGCCCAGAACTGAGCTAAACTTGGTATGTGTCCAACTCCTAGAAATATCTTCATGCCCCATCTCCCTTACTTCCAGCTAGTAAGGATCACATAATTCCTAACAAACTTTTGACACAGATTCCCAATTCGGGCATTCAGAACATATAGCACGTTGCTGTAAGCAAGCACATTCTCATTCAAAGATGCAAGTTACTATGTAGGAACAAGTTTGTATAGGTATTTCAAAGATGCCCAGAACTGAGCTAAACTTGGTATGTGTCCAACTCCGAGAAATAACTTCATGCCCCATCTCCCTTACTTCCAGCTAGTAAGGATCACATAATTCCTAACAAAGTTTTGACACAGATTCCCAATTCGGGCATTCAGAACATATAGCACGTTGCTGTAAGCAAGCAGATTCTCATTCAAAGTTGCAAGTTACTATGTAGGAACAAGTTTGTATAGGTATTTCAAAGATGCCCAGAACTGAGCTAAACTTGGTATGTCTCCAACTCCTTGAAATAACTTCATGCCCCATCTCCCTTACTTCCAGCTAGTAATTATGACATAATTCCTAACAAAGTTTTGACACAGATTCCCAATTCGGGCATTCAGAACATATAGCACGTTGCTGTAAGCAAGCACATTTTCATTCAAAGTTGCAAATTACTATGTAGGAACAAGTTTGTATAGGTATTTCAAAGATGCCCAGAACTGAGCTAAACTTGGTATGTGTCCAACTCCTAGAAATAACTTCATGCCCCATCTCCCTTACTTCCAGCTAGTAAGGATCACATAATTCCTAACAAAGTTTTGACACAGATTCCCAATTCGGGCATTCAGAACATATAGCACGTTGCTGTAAGCAAGCAGATTCTCATTCAAAGATGCAAGTTACTATGTAGGAACAAGTTTGTATAGGTATTTCAAAGATGCCCAGAACTGAGCTAAACTTGGTATGTGTCCAACTCATAGAAATAACTTCATGCCCCATCTCCCTTACTTCCAGCTAGTAAGGATCACATAATTCCTAACAAACTTTTGACACAGATTGCCAATTCGGGCATTCAGATCATATAGCACGTTGCTGTAAGCAAGCACATTCTCATTCAAAGATGCAAGTTACTATGTTGGAACAAGTTTGTATAGGTATTTCAAAGATGCACAGAACTGAGCTAAACTTGGTATGTGTCCAACTCCTAGAAATAACTTCATGCCCCATCTCACTTACTTCCAGCTAGTAAGGATCATATAATTCCTAACAAAGTTTTGACACAGATTCCCAATTCGGGCATTCAGAACATATAGCACGTTGCTGTAAGCAAGCACATTTTCATTCAAAGTTGCAAGTTACTATGTAGGAACAAGTTTGTATAGGTATTTCAAAGATGCCCAGAACTGAGCTAAACTTGGTATGTGTCCAACTCATAGAAATATCTTGATGCCCCAACTCCCTTACTTCCAGCTAGTAAGGATCACATGATTCCTAACAAAGTTTTGACACAGATTCCCAATTCGGGCATTCAGAACATATAGCACGTTGCTGTAAGCAAGCAGGTTCTCATTCAAAGATGCAAGTTACTATGTAGGAACAAGTTTGTATAGGTATTTCAAAGATGCCCAGAACTGAACTAAACTTGGTATGTGTCCAACTCATAGAAATATCTTGATGCCCCAACTCCCTTACTTCCAGCTAGTAAGGATCACATGATTCCTAACAAAGTTTTGACACAGATTCCCAATTCGGGCATTCAGAACATATAGCACGTTGCTGTAAGCAAGCAGGTTCTCATTCAAAGATGCAAGTTACTATGTAGGAACAAGTTTGTATAGGTATTTCAAAGATGCCCAGAACTGAACTAAACTTGGTATGTGTCCAACTCCTAGAAATATCTTCATGCACCATCTCCCTTACTTCCAGCTAGTAAGGATCACATAATTCCTAACAAACTTTTGACACAGATTCCCAATTCGGGCATTCAGAACATATAGCACGTTGCTGTAAGCAAGCACATTCTCATTCAAAGTTGCAAGTTACTATGTAGGAACAAGTTTGTATAGGTATTTCAAAGATGCCCAGAACTGAGCTAAACTTGGTATGTGTCCAACTCCTAGAAATAACTTCATGCCCCATCTCCCTTACTTCCAGCTGGTAAGGATCACATAATTCCTAACAAAGTTTTGACACAGATTCCCAATTCGGGCATTCAGAACATATAGCACGTTGCTGTAAGCAAGCAGATTCTCATTCAAAGATGCAAGTTACTATGTAGGAACAAGTTTGTATAGGTGTTTCAAAGATGCCCAGAACTGAGCTAAACTTGGTATGTGTCCAACTCCTAGAAATAACTTCATGCCCCATCTCCCTTACTTCCAGCTAGTAAGGATCACATAATTCCTAACAAAGTTTTGACACAGATTGCCAATTCGGGCATTCAGAACATATAGCACGTTGCTGTAAGCAAGCACATTTTCATTCAAAGTTGCAAGTTACTGTGTAGGAACAAGTTTGTATAGGTATTTCAAAGATGCCCAGAAGTGAGCTAAACTTGGTATGGGTCCAACTCCTAGAAATAACTTCATGCCCCATCTCCCTTACTTCCAGCTAGTAAGGATCACATAATTCCTAACAAAGTTTTGACACAGATTCCCAATTCGGGCATTCAGAACATATAGCACGTTGCTGTAAGCAAGCAGATTCTCATTCAAAGATGCAAGTTACTATGTAGGAACAAGTTTGTATAGGTATTTCAAAGATGCCCAGAACTGAGCTAAACTTGGTATGTGTCCAACTCCTAGAAATAACTTCATGCCCCATCTCCCTTACTTCCAGCTAGTAAGGATCACATAATTCCTAACAAAGTTTTGACACAGATTCCCAATTCGGGCATTCAGAACATATAGCACGTTGCTGTAAGCAAGCACATTCTCATTCAAAGTTGCAAGTTACTATGTAGGAACAAGTTTGTATAGGTGTTTTAAAGATGCCCAGAACTGAGCTAAACTTGGTATGTGTCCAACTCCTAGAAATAACTTCATGCCCCAACTCCCTTACTTCCAGCTAGTAAGGATCACATAATTCCTAACAAAGTTTTGACACAGATTGCCAATTCGGGCATTCAGAACATATAGCACGTTGCTGTAAGCAAGCAGATTCTCATTCAAAGATGCAAGTTACTATGTAGGAACAAGTTTGTGTAGGTATTTCAAAGATGCCCAGAACTGAGCTAAACTTGGTATGTGTCCAACTCCTAGAAATAACTTCATGCCCCATCTCCCTTACTTCCAGCTAGTAAGGATCACATAATTCCTAACAAAGTTTTGACACAGATTGCCAATTCGGGCATTCAGAACATATAGCACGTTGCTGTAAGCAAGCAGATTCTCATTCAAAGATGCAAGTTACTATGTAGGAACAAGTTTGTATAGGTATTTCAAAGATGCCCAGAACTGAGCTAAACTTGGTATGTGTCCAACTCGTAGAAATAACTTCATGCCCCATCTCCCTTACTTCCAGCTAGTAAGGATCACATAATTCCTAACAAAGTTTTGACACAGATTCCCAATTCGGGCATTCAGAACATATAGCACGTTGCTGTAAGCAAGCACATTTTCATTCAAAGTTGGAAGTTACTATGTAGGAACAAGTTTGTATAGGTATTTCAAAGATGCCCAGAACTGAGCTAAACTTGGTATGTGTCCAACTCCTAGTAATAACTTCATGCCCCATCTCCCTTTCTTCCACCTAGAAAGGATCACATAATTCCTAACAAAGTTTTGACACAGATTCCCAATTCGGGCATTCAGAACATATAGCACGTTGCTGTAAGCAAGCACATTCTCATTCAAAGATGCAAGTTACTATGTAGGAACAAGTTTGTATAGGTATTTCAAAGATGCCCAGAACTGAGCTAAACTTGGTATATGTCCAACTCCTAGAAATAACTTCATGCCCCATCTCCCTTACTTCCAGCTAGTAAGGATCACATAATTCCTAACAAAGTTTTGACACAGATTCCCTATTCGGGCATTCAGAACATATAGCACGTTGCTGCAAGCAAGCACATTCTCATTCAAAGATGCAAGTTACTATGTAGGAACAAGTTTGTATAGGTATTTCAAAGATGCCCAGAACTGAGCTAAACTTGGTATGTGTCCAACTCCTAGAAATAACTTCATGCCCCATCTCCCTTACTTCCAGCTAGTAAGGATCACATAATTCCTAACAAAGTTTTGACACAGATTCCCTATTCGGGCATTCAGAACATATAGCACGTTGCTGCAAGCAAGCACATTCTCATTCAAAGTTGCAAGTTACTATGTAGGAACAAGTTTGTATAGGTATTTCAAAGATGCCCAGAACTGAGCTAAACTTGGTATGTGTCCAACTCCTAGTAATAACTTCATGCCCCATCTCCCTTACTTCCACCTAGTAAGGATCACATAATTCCTAACAAAGTTTTGACACAGATTCCCAATTCGGGCATTCAGAACATATAGCACGTTGCTGTAAGCAAGCACATTCTCATTCAAAGATGCAAGTTACTATTTAGGAACAAGTTTGTATAGGTATTTCAAAGATGCCCAGAACTGAGCTAAACTTGGTATGTGTCCAACTCCTAGAAATAACTTCATGCCCCATCTCCCTTACTTCCAGCTAGTAAGGATCACATAATTCCTAACAAAGTTTTGACACAGATTCCCAATTCGGGCATTTAGAACATATAGCACGTTGCTGTAAGCAAGCACATTCTCATTCAAAGTTGCAAGTTACTATGTAGGAACAAGTTTGTATAGGTATTTCAAAGATGCCCAGAACTGAGCTAAACTTGGTATGTGTTCAACTCCTAGAAATAACTTCATGCCCCATCTCCCTTACTTCCAGCTAGTAAGGATCACATAATTCCTAACAAAGTTTTGACACAGATTCCCAATTCGGGCATTCAGAACATATAGCACGTTGCTGCAAGCAAGCACATTCTCATTCAAAGATGCAAGTTACTATGTAGGAACAAGTTTGTATAGGTATTTCAAAGAGGCCCAGAACTGAGCTAAACTTGGTATGTGTCCAACTCCTAGAAATAACTTCATGCCCCATCTCCCTTACTTCCAGCTAGTAAGGATCACATAATTCCTAACAAAGTTTTGACACAGATTCCCAATTCGGGCATTCAGAACATATAGCACGTTGCTGTAAGCAAGCACATTTTCATTGAAAGTTGCAAGTTACTATGTAGGAACAAGTTTGTATAGGTATTTCAAAGATGCCCAGAACTGAGCTAAACTTGGTATGTGTCCAACTCCTAGAAATAACTTCATGCCCCATCTCCCTTACTTCCAGCTAGTAAGGATCACATAATTCCTAACAATGTTTTGACACAGATTCCCAATTCGGGCATTCAGAACATATAGCACGTTGCTGTAAGCAAGCAGATTCTCATTCAAAGATGCAAGTTACTATGTAGGAACAAGTTTGTATAGGTATTTCAAAGATGCCTAGAACTGAGCTAAACTTGGTATGTGTCCAACTCCTAGAAATAACTTCCTGCCCCATCTCCCTTACTTCCAGCTAGTAAGGATCACATAATTCCTAACAAAGTTTTGACACAGATTCCCAATTCGGGGATTCAGAACATATAGCACGTTGCTGTAAGCAAGCACATTTTCATTCAAAGTTGCAAGTTACTATGTAGGAACAAGTTTGTATAGGTATTTCAAAGAGGCCCAGAACTGAGCTAAACTTGGTATGTGTCCAACTCCGAGAAATAACTTCATGCTCCATCTCCCTTACTTCCAGCTAGTAAGGATCACATAATTCCTAACAAAGTTTTGACACAGATTCCCAATTCGGGCATTCAGAACATATAGCACGTTGCTGTAAGCAAGCACATTCTCATTCAAAGTTGCAAGTTACTATGTAGGAACAAGTTTGTATAGGTATTTCAAAGATACCCAGAACTGAGCTAAACTTGGTATGTGTCCAACTCCTAGAAATAACTTCATGCCCCATCTCCCTTACTTCCAGCTAGTAAGGATCACATAATTCCTAACAAAGTTTTGACACAGATTCCCAATTCGGGCATTCAGAACATATAGCACGTTGCTGTAAGCAAGCAGATTCTCATTAAAGATGCAAGTTACTATGTAGGAACAAGTTTGTATAGGTATTTCAAAGATGCCCAGAACTGAGCTAAACTCGGTATGTCTCCAACTCCAAGAAATATCTTCATGCCTCATCTCCCTTACTTCCAGCTAGTAAGGATCACATAATTCCTAACAAAGTTTTGACACAGATTCCCAATTCGGGCATTCAGAACATATAGCACGTTGCTGTAAGCAAGCACATTTTCATTCAAAGTTGCAAGTTACTATGTAGGAACAAGTTTGTATAGGTATTTCAAAGATGCCCAGAACTGAGCTAAACTCGGTATGTGTCCAACTCCAAGAAATAACTTCATGCCCCATCTCCCTTACTTCCAGCTAGTAAGGATCACATAATTCCTAACAAAGTTTTGACACAGATTCCCAATTCGGGCATTCAGAACATATAGCACGTTGCTGTAAGCAAGCACATTCTCATTCAAAGTTGCAAGTTACTATGTAGGAACAAGTTTGTATAGGTATTTCAAAGATGCCCAGAACTGAGCTATACTCGGTATGTGTCCAACTCCTAGAAATAACTTCATGCCCCATCTCCCTTACTTCCAGCTAGTAAGGATCACATAATTCCTAACAAAGTTTTGACACAGATTGCCAATTCGGGCATTCAGAACATATAGCACGTTGCTGTAAGCAAGCAGATTCTCATTCAAAGATGCAAGTTACTATGTAGGAACAAGTTTGTATAGGTATTTCAAAGATGCCCAGAACTGAGCTAAACTTGGTATGTGTCCAACTCCTAGAAATAACTTCATGCCCCATCTCCCTTACTTCCAGCTAGTAAGGATCACATAATTCCTAACAAAGTTTTGACACAGATTCCCAATTCGGGCATTCAGAACATATAGCACGTTGCTATAAGCAAGCACATTTTCATTGAAAGTTGCAAGTTACTATGTAGGAACAAGTTTGTATAGGTATTTCAAAGATGCCCAGAACTGAGCTAAACTTGGTATGTGTCCAACTCCTAGAAATAACTTCATGCCCCATCTCCCTTACTTCCAGCTAGTAAGGATCACATAATTCCTAACAAAGTTTTGACACAGATTCCCAATTCGGGCATTCAGAACATATAGCACGTTGCTGTAAGCAAGCAGATTCTCATTCAAAGATGCAAGTTACTATGTAGGAACAAGTTTGTATAGGTATTTCAAAGATGCCCAGAACTGAGCTAAACTTGGTATGTGTCCAACTCCTAGAAATAACTTCATGCCCCATCTCCCTTACTTCCAGCTAGTAAGGATCACATAATTCCTAACAAAGTTTTGACACAGATTCCCAATTCGGGCATTCAGAACATATAGCACGTTGCTGTAAGCAAGCACATTTTCATTCAAAGTTGCAAGTTACTATGTAGGAACAAGTTTGTATAGGTATTTCAAAGAGGCCCAGAACTGAGCTAAACTTGGTATGTGTCCAACTCCGAGAAATAACTTCATGCTCCATCTCCCTTACTTCCAGCTAGTAAGGATCACATAATTCCTAACAAAGTTTTGACACAGATTCCCAATTCGGGCATTCAGAACATATAGCACGTTGCTGTAAGCAAGCACATTCTCATTCAAAGTTGCAAGTTACTATGTAGGAACAAGTTTGTATAGGTATTTCAAAGATGCCCAGAACTGAGCTAAACTTGGTATGTGTCCAACTCCTAGAAATAACTTCATGCCCCATCTCCCTTACTTCCAGCTAGTAAGGATCACATAATTCCTAACAAAGTTTTGACACAGATTGCCAATTCGGGCATTCAGAACATATAGCACGTTGCTGTAAGCAAGCAGATTCTCATTAAAGATGCAAGTTACTATGTAGGAACAAGTTTGTATAGGTATTTCAAAGATGCCCAGAACTGAGCTAAACTCGGTATGTCTCCAACTCCAAGAAATAACTTCATGCCCCATCTCCCTTACTTCCAGCTAGTAAGGATCACATAATTCCTAACAAAGTTTTGACACAGATTCCCAATTCGGGCATTCAGAACATATAGCACGTTGCTGTAAGCAAGCACATTTTCATTCAAAGTTGCAAGTTACTATGTAGGAACAAGTTTGTATAGGTATTTCAAAGATGCCCAGAACTGAGCTAAACTCGGTATGTGTCCAACTCCAAGAAATAACTTCATGCCCCATCTCCCTTACTTCCAGCTAGTAAGGATCACATAATTCCTAACAAAGTTTTGACACAGATTCCCAATTCGGGCATTCAGAACATATAGCACGTTGCTGTAAGCAAGCACATTCTCATTCAAAGTTGCAAGTTACTATGTAGGAACAAGTTTGTATAGGTATTTCAAAGATGCCCAGAACTGAGCTATACTCGGTATGTGTCCAACTCCTAGAAATAACTTCATGCCCCATCTCCCTTACTTCCAGCTAGTAAGGATCACATAATTCCTAACAAAGTTTTGACACAGATTGCCAATTCGGGCATTCAGAACATATAGCACGTTGCTGTAAGCAAGCAGATTCTCATTCAAAGATGCAAGTTACTATGTAGGAACAAGTTTGTATAGGTATTTCAAAGATGCCCAGAACTGAGCTAAACTTGGTATGTGTCCAACTCCTAGAAATAACTTAATGCCCCATCTCCCTTACTTCCAGCTAGTAAGGATCACATAATTCCTAACAAAGTTTTGACACAGATTGCCAATTCGGGCATTCAGAACATATAGCACGTTGCTGTAAGCAAGCACATTCTCATTCAAAGATGGAAGTTACTATGTAGGAACAAGTTTGTATAGGTATTTCAAGGATGCCCAGAACTGAGCTAAACTTGGTATGTGTCCAACTCCTAGAAATAACTTCATGCCCCATCTCCCTTACTTCCAGCTAGTAAGGATCACATAATTCCTAACAAAGTTTTGACACAGATTGCCAATTCGGGCATTCAGAACATATAGCACGTTGCTGTAAGCAAGCAGATTCTCATTCAAAGATGCAAGTTACTATGTAGGAACAAGTTTGTATAGGTATTTCAAAGATGCCCAGAACTGAGCTAAACTTGGTATGTGTCCAACTCCTAGAAATAACTTCATGCCCCATCTCCCTTACTTCCAGCTAGTAAGGATCACATAATTCCTAACAAAGTTTTGACACAGATTCCCAATTCGGGCATTCAGAACATATAGCACGTTGCTGTAAGCAAGCACATTTTCATTCAAAGTTGCAAGTTACTATGTAGGAACAAGTTTGTATAGGTATTTCAAAGATGCCCAGAACTGAGCTAAACTTGGTATGTGTCCAACTCCTAGAAATAACTTCATGCCCCATCTCCCTTACTTCCAGCTAATAAGGATCACATAATTCCTAACAAAGTTTTGACACAGATTCCCAATTCGGGCATTCAGAACATATAGCACGTTGCTGTAAGCAAGCAGATTCTCATTCAAAGATGCAAGTTACTATGTAGGAACAAGTTTGTATAGGTATTTCAAAGATGCCCAGAACTGAGCTAAACTTGGTATGTGTCCAACTCCTAGAAATAACTTCATGCCCCATCTCCCTTACTTCCAGCTAGTAAGGATCACATAATTCCTAACAAAGTTTTGACACAGATTCCCAATTCGGGCATTCAGAACATATAGCACGTTGCTGTAAGCAAGCACATTTTCATTCAAAGTTGCAAGTTACTATGTAGGAACAAGTTTGTATAGGTATTTCAAAGATGCCCAGAACTGAGCTAAACTTGGTATGTGTCCAACTCCTAGAAATAACTTCATGCCCCATCTCCCTTACTTCCAGCTAGTAAGGATCACATAATTCCTAACAAAGTTTTGACACAGATTGCCAATTCGGGCATTCAGAACATATAGCACGTTGCTGTAAGCAAGCAGATTCTCATTCAAAGATGCAAGTTACTATGTAGGAACAAGTTTGTATAGGTATTTCAAAGATGCCCAGAACTGAGCTAAACTTGGTATGTGTCCACCTCCTAGAAATAACTTCATGCCCCATCTCCCTTACTTCCAGCTAGTAAGGATCACATAATTCCTAACAAAGTTTTGACACAGATTGCCAATTCGGGCATTCAGAACATATAGCACGTTGCTGTAAGCAAGCAGATTCTCATTCAAAGATGCAAGTTACTATGTAGGAACAAGTTTGTTTAGGTATTTCAAAGATGCCCAGAACTGAGCTAAACTTGGTATCTGTCCAACTCCTAGAAATAACTTCATGCCCCATCTCCCTTACTTCCAGCTAGTAAGGATCACATAATTCCTAACAAAGTTTTGACACAGATTCCCAATTCGGGCATTCAGAACATATAGCACGTTGCTGTAAGCAAGCACATTTTCATTCAAAGTTGGAAGTTGCTATGTAGGAACAAGTTTGTATAGGTATTTCAAAGATGCCCAGAACTGAGCTAAACTTGGTATGTGTCCAACTCCTAGTAATAACTTCATGTCCCATCTCCCTTACTTCCAGCTAGTAAGGATCACATAATTCCTAACAAAGTTTTGACACAGATTCCCAATTCGGGCATTCAGAACATATAGCACGTTGCTCTAAGCAAGCACATTTTCATTCAAAGTTGCAAGTTACTATGTAGGAACAAGTTTGTATAGGTATTTCAAAGATGCCCAGAACTGAGCTAAACTTGGTATGTGTCCAACTCCTAGAAATAACTTCATGCCCCATCTCCCTTACTTCCAGCTAGTAAGGATCACATAATTCCTAACAAAGTTTTGACACAGATTCCCAATTCGGGCATTCAGAACATATAGCACGTTGCTGTAAGCAAGCAGATTCTCATTCAAAGATGCAAGTTACTATGTAGGAACAAGTTTGTATAGGTATTTCAAACATGCCCAGAACTGAGCTAAACTTGGTATGTGTCCAACTCCTAGAAATATCTTCATGCCCCATCTCCCTTACTTCTAGCTAGTAAGGATCACATAATTCCTAACAAACTTTTGACACAGATTCCCAATTCGGGCATTCAGAACATATAGCACGTTGCTGTAAGCAAGCACATTCTCATTCAAAGTTGCAAGTTACTATGTAGGAACAAGTTTGTATAGGTATTTCAAAGATGCCCAGAACTGAGCTAAACTTGGTATGTGTCCAACTCCTAGAAATAACTTCATGCCCCATCTCCCTTACTTCCAGCTAGTAAGGATCACATAATTCCTAACAAAGTTTTGACACAGATTCCCAATTCGGGCATTCAGAACATATAGCACGTTGCTGTAAGCAAGCAGATTCTCATTCAAAGATGCAAGTTACTATGTAGGAACAAGTTTGTATAGGTATTTCAAAGATGCCCAGAACTGAGCTAAACTTGGTATGTGTCCAACTCCTAGAAATAACTTCATGCCCCATCTCCCTTACTTCCAGCTAGTAAGGATCACATAATTCCTAACAAAGTTTTGACACAGATTCCCAATTCGGGCATTCAGAACATATAGCACGTTGCTGTAAGCAAGCACATTTTCATTCAAAGTTGCAAGTTACTATGTAGGAACAAGTTTGTATAGGTATTTCAAAGATGCCCAGAACTGAGCTAAACTTGGTATGTGTCCAACTCCTAGAAATAACTTCATGCCCCATCTCCCTTACTTCCAGCTAATAAGGATCACATAATTCCTAACAAAGTTTTGACACAGATTGCCAATTCGGGCATTCAGAACATATAGCACGTTGCTGTAAGCAAGCAGATTCTCATTCAAAGATGCAAGTTACTATGTAGGAACAAGTTTGTATAGATATTTCAAAGATGCCCAGAACTGAGCTAAACTTGGTATGTGTCCAACTCCTAGAAATAACTTCATGCCCCATCTCCCTTACTTCCAGCTAGTAAGGATCACATAATTCCTAACAAAGTTTTGACACAGATTCCCAATTCGGGCATTCAGAACATATAGCACGTTGCTGTAAGCAAGCACATTTTCATTCAAAGTTGCAAGTTACTATGTAGGAACAAGTTTGTATAGGTATTTCAAAGATGCCCAGAACTGAGCTAAACTTGGTATGTGTCCAACTCCTAGAAAAAACTTGATGCCCCATCTCCCTTACTTCCAGCTAGTAAGGATCACATAATTCCTAACAAAGTTTTGACACAGATTGCCAATTCGGGCATTCAGAACATATAGCACGTTGCTGTAAGCAAGCAGATTCTCATTCAAAGATGCAAGTTACTATGTAGGAACAAGTTTGTATAGGTATTTCAAAGATGCCCAGAACTGAGCTAAACTTGGTGTGTGTCCAACTCCTAGAAATAACTTCATGCCCCATCCCCCTTACTTCCAGCTAGTAAGGATCACATAATTCCTAACAAAGTTTTGACACAGATTGCCAATTCGGGCATTCAGAACATATAGCACGTTGCTGTAAGCAAGCAGATTCTCATTCAAAGATGCAAGTTACTATGTAGGAACAAGTTTGTTTAGGTATTTCAAAGATGCCCAGAACTGAGCTAAACTTGGTATGTGTCCAACTCCTAGAAATAACTTCATGCCCCATCTCCCTTACTTCCAGCTAGTAAGGATCACATAATTCCTAACAAAGTTTTGACACAGATTCCCAATTCGGGCATTCAGAACATATAGCACGTTGCTGTAAGCAAGCACATTTTCATTCAAAGTTGGAAGTTACTATGTAGGAACAAGTTTGTATAGGTATTTCAAAGATGCCCAGAACTGAGCTAAACTTGGTATGTGTCCAACTCCTAGTAATAACTTCATGCCCCATCTCCCTTACTTCCACCTAGTAAGGATCAAATAATTCCTAACAAAGTTTTGACACAGATTCCCAATTCGGGCATTCAGAACATATAGCACGTTGCTGTAAGCAAGCACATTCTCATTCAAAGATGCAAGTTACTATGTAGGAACAAGTTTGTATAGGTATTTCAAAGATGCCCAGAACTGAGCTAAACTTGGTATGTGTCCAACTCCTAGAAATAACTTCATGCCCGATCTCCCTTACTTCCAGCTAGTAAGGATCACATAATTCCTAACAAAGTTTTGACACAGATTCCCTATTCGGGCATTCAGAACATATAGCACGTTGCTGCAAGCAAGCACATTCTCATTCAAAGATGCAAGTTACTATGTAGGAACAAGTTTGTATAGGTATTTCAAAGATGCCCAGAACTGAGCTAAACTTGGTATGTGTCCAACTCCTAGAAACAACTTCATGCCCCATCTCCCTTACTTCCAGCTAGTAAGGATCACATAATTCCTAACAAAGTTTTGACACAGATTCCCTATTCGGGCATTCAGAACATATAGCACGTTGCTGCAAGCAAGCACATTCTCATTCAAACTTGCAAGTTACTATGTAGGAACAAGTTTGTATAGGTATTTCAAAGATGCCCAGAACTGAGCTAAACTTGGTATGTGTCCAACTCCTAGAAATAACTTCATGCCCCATCTCCCTTACTTCCAGCTAGTAAGGATCACATAATTCCTAACAAAGTTTTGACACACATTCCCAATTCGGGCATTTAGAACATATACTACGTTGCTGTAAGCAAGCACATTCTCATTCAAAGTTGCAAGTTACTATGTAGGAACAAGTTTGTATAGGTATTTCAAAGAGGCCCAGAACTGAGCTAAACTTGGTATGTGTCCAACTCCTAGAAATAACTTCATGCCCCATCTCCCTTACTTCCAGCTAGTAAGGATCACATAATTCCTAACAAAGTTTTGACACAGATTCCCAATTCGGGCATTCAGAACATATAGCACGTTGCTGTAAGCAAGCAGATTCTCATTCAAAGATGCAAGTTACTATGTAGGAACAAGTTTGTATAGGTATTTCAAAGATGCCCAGAACTGAGCTAAACTTGGTATGTGTCCAACTCCTAGAAATAACTTCATGCCCCATCTCCCTTACTTCCAGCTAGTAAGGATCACATAATTCCTAACAAAGTTTTGACACAGATTCCCAATTCGGGCATTCAGAACATATAGCACGTTGCTGTAAGCAAGCACATTTTCATTCAAAGTTGCAAGTTACTATGTAGGAACAAGTTTGTATAGGTATTTCAAAGATGCCCAGAACTGAGCTAAACTTGGTATGTGTCCAACCCCGAGAAATAACTTCATGACCCATCTCCCTTACTTCCAGCTAGTAAGGATCACATAATTCCTAACAAAGTTTTGACACAGATTCCCAATTCGGGCATTCAGAACATATAGCACGTTGCTGTAAGCAAGCACATTCTCATTCAAAGTTGCAAGTTACTATGTAGGAACAAGTTTGTATAGGTATTTCAAAGATGCCCAGAACTGAGCTAAACTTGGTATGTGTCCAACTCCTAGAAATAACTTCATGCCCCATCTCCCTTACTTCCAGCTAGTAAGGATCACATAATTCCTAACAAAGTTTTGACACAGATTCCCAATTCGGGCATTCAGAACATATAGCACGTTGCTGTAAGCAAGCAGATTCTCATTAAAGATGCAAGTTACTATGTAGGAACAAGTTTGTATAGGTATTTCAAAGATGCCCAGAACTGAGCTAAACTCGGTATGTCTCCAACTCCAAGAAATAACTTCATGCCCCATCTCCCTTACTTCCAGCTAGTAAGGATCACATAATTCCTAACAAAGTTTTGACACAGATTCCCAATTCGGGCATTCAGAACATATAGCACGTTGCTGTAAGCAAGCACATTCTCATTCAAAGATGCAAGTCACTATGTAGGAACAAGTTTGTATAGGTATTTCAAAGATGCCCAGAACTGAGCTAAACTTGGTATGTGTCCAACTCCTAGAAATAACTTCATGCCCCATCTCCCTTACTTCCAGCTAGTAAGGATCACATAATTCCTAACAAAGTTTTGACACAGATTCCCAATTCGGGCATTCAGAACATATAGCACGTTGCTGTAAGCAAGCAGATTCTCATTCAAAGAGGCAAGTTACTATGTAGGAACAAGTTTGTATAGGTATTTCAAAGATGCCCAGAACTGAGCTAAACTTGGTATGTGTCCAACTCCTAGAAATAACTTCATGCCCCATCTCCCTTACTTCCAGCTAGTAAGGATCACATAATTCCTAACAAAGTTTTGACACAGATTGCCAATTCGGGCATTCAGAACATATAGCACGTTGCTGTAAGCAAGCACATTCTCATTCAAAGATGCAAGTTACTATGTAGGAACAAGTTTGTATAGGTATTTCAAGGATGCCCAGAACTGAGCTAAACTTGGTATGTGTCCAAATCCTAGAAATAACTTCATGTCCCATCTCCCTTACTTCCAGCTAGTAAGGATCACATAATTCCTAACAAAGTTTTGACACAGATTCCCAATTCGGGCATTCAGAACATATAGCACGTTGCTGTAAGCAAGCACATTTTCATTCAAAGTTGCAAGTTACTATGTAGGAACAAGTTTGTATAGGTATTTCAAAGATGCCCAGAACTGAGCTAAACTTGGTATGTGTCCAACTCCTAGAAATAACTTCATGCCCCATCTCCCTTACTTCCAGCTAATAAGGATCACATAATTCCTAACAAAGTTTTGACACAGATTCCCAATTCGGGCATTCAGAACATATAGCACGTTGCTGTAAGCAAGCAGATTCTCATTCAAAGATGCAAGTTACTATGTAGGAACAAGTTTGTATAGGTATTTCAAAGATGCCCAGAACTGAGCTAAACTTGGTATGTCTCCAACTCCTAGAAATAACTTCATGCCCCATCTCCCTTACTTCCAGATAGTAAGGGTCACATAATTCCTAACAAAGTTTTGACACAGATTCCCAAGTCGGGCATTCAGAACATATAGCACGTTGCTGTAAGCAAGCACATTCTCATTCAAAGTTCCAAGTTACTATGTAGGAACAAGTTTGTATAGGTATTTCAAAGATGCCCAGAACTGAGCTAAACTTGGTATGTGTCCAACTCCTAGAAATAACTTCATGCCCCATCTCCCTTACTTCCAGCTAGTAAGGATCACATAATTCCTAACAAAGTTTTGACACAGATTGCAAATTCGGGCATTAAGAACATATAGCACGTTGCTGTAAGCAAGCAGATTCTCATTCAAAGATGCAAGTTACTATGTAGGAACAAGTTTGTATAGGTATTTCAAAGATGCCCAGAACTGAGCTAAACTTGGTATGTGTCCAACTTCTAGAAATAACTTCATGCCCCATCTCCCTTACTTCCAGCTAGTAAGGATCACATAATTCCTAACAAAGTTTTGACACAGATTCCCAATTCGGGCATTCAGAACATATAGCACGTTGCTGTAAGCAAGCAGATTCTCATTCAAAGATGAAAGTTACTATGTAGGAACAAGTTTGTATAGGTATTTCAAAGAGGCCCAGAACTGAGCTAAACTTGGTATGTGTCCAACTCCTAGAAATAACTTCATGCCCCATCTCCCTTACTTCCAGCTAGTAAGGATCACATAATTCCTAACAAAGTTTTGACACAGATTCCCAATTCGGGCATTCAGAACATATAGCACGTTGCTGTAAGCAAGCACATTTTCATTCAAAGTTGCAAGTTACTATGTAGGAACAAGTTTGTATAGGTATTTCAAAGATGCCCAGAACTGAGCTAAACTTGGTATGTGTCCAACTCCTAGAAATAACTTCATGCCCCATCTCCCTTACTTCCAGCTAGTAAGGATCACATAATTCCTAACAAAGTTTTGACACAGATTCCCAATTCGGGCATTCAGAACATATAGCACGTTGCTGTAAGCAAGCACATTTTCATTCAAAGCTGCAAGTTACTATGTAGGAACAAGTTTGTATAGGTATTTCAAAGATGCCCAGAACTGAGCTAAACTTGGTGTGTGTCCAACTCATAGAAATAACTTCATGCCCCATCTCCCTTACTTCCAGCTAGTAAGGATCACATAATTCCTAACAAAGTTTTGACACAGATTCCCAATTCGGGCATTCAGAACATATAGCACGTTGCTGTAAGCAAGCAATTCTCATTCAAAGATGCAAGTTATTATGTAGGAACAAGTTTGTATAGGTATTTCAAAGATGCCCAGAACTGAGCTAAACTTGGTATGTGTCCAACTCCTAGAAATAACTTCATGACCCATCTCCCTTACTTCCAGCTAGTAAGGATCACATAATTCCTAACAAAGTTTTGACACAGATTCCCAATTTGGGCATTCAGAACATATAGCACGTTGCTGTCAGCAAGCACATTGTCATTCAAAGATGCAAGTTACTATGTAGGAACAAGTTTGTATAGGTATTTCAAAGATGCCCAGAACTGAGCTAAACTTGGTATGTGTCCAACTCCTAGAAATAACTTCATGCCCCATCTCCCTTACTTCCAGCTAGTAAGGATCACATAATTCCTAACAAAGTTTTGACACAGATTCCCAATTCGGGCATTCAGAACATATAGCACGTTGCTGTAAGCAAGCACATTCTCATTCAAAGATGCAAGTTACTATGTAGGAACAAGTTTGTATAGGTAATTCAAAGATGCCCAGAACTGAGCTAAACTTGGTATGTGTCCAACTCCTAGCAATAACTTCATGCCCCATCTCCCTTACTTCCAGCTAGTAAGGATCACATAATTCCTAACAAAGTTTTGACACAGATTCCCAATTCGGGCATTCAGAACATATAGCACGTTGCTGTAAGCAAGCACATTCTCATTCAAAGTTGCAAGTTACTATGTAGGAACAAGTTTGTATAGGTATTTCAAAGATGCCCAGAACTTAGCTAAACTTGGTATGTGTCCAACTCCTAGAAATAACTTCATGCCCCATCTCCCTTACTTCCAGCTAGTAAGGATCACATAATTCCTAACAAAGTTTTAACACAGATTCCCAATTCGGGCATTCAGAACATATAGCACGTTGCTGTAAGCAAGCAGATTCTCATTAATGATGCAAGTTACTATGTAGCAACAAGTTTGTATAGGTATTTCAAAGATGCCCAGAACTGAGCTAAACTTGGTATGTGTCCAACTCCTAGAAATAACTTCATGCCCCATCTCCCTTACTTCCAGCTAGTAAGGATCACATAATTCCTAACAAAGTTTTGACACAGATTGCCAATTCGGGCATTCAGAACATATAGCACGTTGCTGTAAGCAAGCACATTCTCATTCAAATATGCAAGTTACTATGTAGGAACTAGTTTGTATAGGTATTTCAAAGATGCCCAGAACTGAGCTAAACTTGGTATGTGTCCAACTCCTAGAAATAACTTCATGCCCCATCTCCCTTACTTCCAGCTAGTAAGGATCACATAATTCCTAACAAAGTTTTGACACAGATTCCCAATTCGGGCATTCAGAACATATAGCACGTTGCTGTAAGCAAGCACATTCTCATTCAAAGTTGCAAGTTACTATGTAGGAACAAGTTTGTATAGGTATTTCAAAGATGCCCAGAACTGAGCTAAACTTGGTATGTGTCCAACTCCAAGAAATAACTTCATGCCCCATATCCCTTACTTCCAGCTAGTAAGGATCACATAATTCCTAACAAAGTTTTGACACAGATACCCAATTCGGGCATTCAGAACATATAGCACGTTGCTGTAAGCAAGCACATTCTCATTCAAAGATGCAAGTTACTATGTAGGAACAAGTTTGTATAGGTATTTCAAAGATGCCCAGAACTGAGCTAAACTTGGTATGTGTCCAACTCCGAGAAATAACTTCATGCCCCATCTCCCTTACTTCCAGCTAGTAAGGATCACATAATTCCTAACAAAGTTTTGACACAGATTCCCAATTCGGGCATTCAGAACATATAGCACGTTGCTGTAAGCAAGCAGATTCTCATTCAAAGTTGCAAGTTACTATGTAGGAACAAGTTTGTATAGGTATTTCAAAGATGCCCAGAACTGAGCTAAACTTGGTATGTCTCCAACTCCTTGAAATAACTTCATGCCCCATCTCCCTTACTTCCAGCTAGTAATTATGACATAATTCCTAACAAAGTTTTGACACAGATTCCCAATTCGGGCATTCAGAACATATAGCACGTTGCTGTAAGCAAGCACATTTTCATTCAAAGTTGCAAATTACTATGTAGGAACAAGTTTGTATAGGTATTTCAAAGATGCCCAGAACTGAGCTAAACTTGGTATGTGTCCAACTCCTAGAAATAACTTCATGCCCCATCTCCCTTACTTCCAGCTAGTAAGGATCACATAATTCCTAACAAAGTTTTGACACAGATTCCCAATTCGGGCATTCAGAACATATAGCACGTTGCTGTAAGCAAGCAGATTCTCATTCAAAGATGCAAGTTACTATGTAGGAACAAGTTTGTATAGGTATTTCAAAGATGCCCAGAACTGAGCTAAACTTGGTATGTGTCCAACTCATAGAAATAACTTCATGCCCCATCTCCCTTACATCCAGCTAGTAAGGATCACATAATTCCTAACAAACTTTTGACACAGATTGCCAATTCGGGCATTCAGATCATATAGCACGTTGCTGTAAGCAAGCACATTCTCATTCAAAGATGCAAGTTACTATGTTGGAACAAGTTTGTATAGGTATTTCAAAGATGCACAGAACTGAGCTAAACTTGGTATGTGTCCAACTCCTAGAAATAACTTCATGCCCCATCTCACTTACTTCCAGCTAGTAAGGATCATATAATTCCTAACAAAGTTTTGACACAGATTCCCAATTCGGGCATTCAGAACATATAGCACGTTGCTGTAAGCAAGCACATTTTCATTCAAAGTTGCAAGTTACTATGTAGGAACAAGTTTGTATAGGTATTTCAAAGATGCCCAGAACTGAGCTAAACTTGGTATGTGTCCAACTCATAGAAATATCTTGATGCCCCAACTCCCTTACTTCCAGCTAGTAAGGATCACATGATTCCTAACAAAGTTTTGACACAGATTCCCAATTCGGGCATTCAGAACATATAGCACGTTGCTGTAAGCAAGCAGGTTCTCATTCAAAGATGCAAGTTACTATGTAGGAACAAGTTTGTATAGGTATTTCAAGGATGCCCAGAACTGAGCTAAACTTGGTATGTGTCCAACTCATAGAAATATCTTGATGCCCCAACTCCCTTACTTCCAGCTAGTAAGGATCACATGATTCCTAACAAAGTTTTGACACAGATTGCCAATTCGGGCATTCAGAACATATAGCACGTTGCTGTAAGCAAGCACATTCTCATTCAAAGATGCAAGTTACTATGTAGGAACAAGTTTGTATAGGTATTTCAAAGATGCCCAGAACTGAGCTAAACTTGGTATGTCTCCAACTCCAAGAAATAACTTCATGCCCCATCTCCCTTACTTCCAGCTAGTAAGGATCACATAATTCCTAACAAAGTTTTGACACAGATTCCCAATTCGGGCATTCAGAACATATAGCACGTTGCTGTAAGCAAGCACATTCTCAATCAAAGTTGCAAGTTACTATGTAGGAACAAGTTTGTATAGGTATTTCAAAGATGCCCAGAACTGAGCTAAACTCGGTATGTCTCCAACTCCTAGAAATAACTTCATGCCCCATCTCCCTTACTTCCAGCTAGTAAGGATCACATAATTCCTAACAAAGTTTTGACACAGATTCCCAATTCGGGCATTCATAACATATAGCACGTTGCTGTAAGCAAGCACATTCTCATTCAAAGTTGCAAGTTACTATGTAGGAACAAGTTTGTATAGGTATTTCAAAAATGCCCAGAACTGAGCTAAACTTGGTATGTGTCCAACTCCTAGAAATAACTTCATGCCCTATCTCCCTTACTTCCAGCTAGTAAGGATCACATAATTCCTAACAAAGTTTTGACACAGATTGCCAATTCGGGCATTCAGAACATATAGCACGTTGCTGTAAGCAAGCACATTCTCATTCAAAGATGCAAGTTACTATGTAGGAACAAGTTTGTATAGGTATTTCAAAGATGCCCAGAACTGAGCTAAACTTGGTATGTGTCCAACTCCTAGAAATAACTTCATGCCCCATCTCCCTTACTTCCAGCTAGTAAGGATCACATAATTCCTAACAAAGATTTGACACAGATTCCCTATTCGGGCATTCAGAACATATAGCACGTTGCTGCAAGCAAGCACATTCTCATTCAAAGATGCAAGTTACTATGTAGGAACAAGTTTGTATAGGTATTTCAAAGATGCCCAGAACTGAGCTAAACTTGGTATGTGTCCAACTCCTAGAAATAACTTCATGCCCCATCTCCCTTACTTCCAGCTAGTAAGGATCACATAATTCCTAACAAAGTTTTGACACAGATTCCCTATTCGGGCATTCAGAACATATAGCACGTTGCTGCAAGCAAGCACATTTTCATTCAAAGTTGGAAGTTACTATGTAGGAACAAGTTTGTATAGGTATTTCAAAGATGCCCAGAACTGAGCTAAACTTGGTATGTGTCCAACTCCTAGTAATAACTTCATGCCCCATCTCCCTTACTTCCACCTAGTAAGGATCACATAATTCCTAACAAAGTTTTGACACAGATTCCCAATTCGGGCATTCAGAACATATAGCACGTTGCTGTAAGCAAGCACATTCTCATTCAAAGATGCAAGTTACTATGTAGGAACAAGTTTGTATAGGTATTTCAAAGATGCCCAGAACTGAGCTAAACTTGGTATGTGTCCAACTCCTAGAAATAACTTCATGCCCCATCTCCCTTACTTCCAGCTAGTAAGGATCACATAATTCCTAACAAAGTTTTGACACAGATTCCCTATTCGGGCATTCAGAACATATAGCACGTTGCTGCAAGCAAGCACATTCTCATTCAAAGATGCAAGTTACTATGTAGGAACAAGTTTGTATAGGTATTTCAAAGATGCCCAGAACTGAGCTAAACTTGGTATGTGTCCAACTCCTAGAAATAACTTCATGCCCCATCTCCCTTACTTCCAGCTAGTAAGGATCACATAATTCCTAACAAAGTTTTGACACAGATTCCCTATTCGGGCATTCAGAACATATAGCACGTTGCTGCAAGCAAGCACATTCTCATTCAAAGTTGCAAGTTACTATTTAGGAACAAGTTTGTATAGGTATTTCAAAGATGCCCAGAACTGAGCTAAACTTGGTATGTGTCCAACTCCTAGAAATAACTTCATGCCCCATCTCCCTTACTTCCAGCTAGTAAGGATCACGTAATTCCTAACAAAGTTTTGACACAGATTCCCAATTCGGGCATTTAGAACATATAGCACGTTGCTGTAAGCAAGCACATTCTCATTCAAAGTTGCAAGTTACTATGTAGGAACAAGTTTGTATAGGTATTTCAAAGATGCCCAGAACTGAGCTAAACTTGGTATGTGTCCAACTCCTAGAAATAACTTGATGCCCCATCTCCCTTACTTCCAGCTAGTAAGGATCACATAATTCCTAACAAAGTTTTGACACAGATTCCCAATTCGGGCATTCAGAACATATAGCACGTTGCTGTAAGCAAGCACATTCTCATTCAAAGTTGCAAGTTACTATGTAGGAACAAGTTTGTATAGGTATTTCAAAGATGCCCAGAACTGAGCTAAACTTGGTATGTGTCCAAATCCAAGAAATAACTTCATGCCCCATATCCCTTACTTCCAGCTGGTAAGGATCACATAATTCCTAACAAAGTTTTGACACAGATTCCCAATTCGGGCATTCAGAACATATAGCACGTTGCTGTAAGCAAGCAGATTCTCATTCAAAGATGCAAGTTACTATGTAGGAACAAGTTTGTATAGGTATTTCAAAGATGCCCAGAACTGAGCTAAACTTGGTATGTGTCCAACTCCTAGAAATAACTTCATGCCCCATTTCCCTTACTTCCAGCTAGTAAGGATCACATAATTCCTAACAAAGTTTTGACACAGATTCCCAATTCGGGGATTCAGAACATATAGCACGTTGCTGTAAGCAAGCACATTTTCATTCAAAGTTGCAAGTTACTATGTAGGAACAAGTTTGTATAGGTATTTCAAAGATGCCCAGAACTGAGCTAAACTTGGTATGTGTCCAACTCCGAGAAATAACTTCATGCCCCATCTCCCTTACTTCCAGCTAGTAAGGATCACATAATTCCTAACAAAGTTTTGACACAGATTCCCAATTCGGGCATTCAGAACATATAGCACGTTGCTGTAAGCAAGCACATTCTCATTCAAAGTTGCAAGTTACTATGTAGGAACAAGTTTGTATAGGTATTTCAAAGATCCCCAGAACTGAGCTAAACTTGGTATGTGTCCAACTCCTAGAAATAACTTCATGCCCCATCTCCCTTACTTCCAGCTTGTAAGGATCACATAATTCCTAACAAAGTTTTGACACAGATTCCCAATTCGGGCATTCAGAACATATAGCACGTTGCTGTAAGCAAGCACATTCTCATTCAAAGATGCAAGTTACTATGTAGGAACAAGTTTGTATAGGTATTTCAAGGATGCCCAGAACTGAGCTAAACTTGGTATGTGTCCAACTCCTAGAAATAACTTCATGTCCCATCTCCCTTACTTCCAGCTAGTAAGGATCACATAATTCCTAACAAAGTTTTGACACAGATTCCCAATTCGGGCATTCAGAACATATAACACGTTGCTGTAAGCAAGCACATTTTCATTCAAAGTTGCAAGTTACTATGTAGGAACAAGTTTGTATAGGTATTTCAAAGATGCCCAGAACTGAGCTAAACTTGGTATGTGTCCAACTCCTAGAAATAACTTCATGCCCCATCTCCCTTACTTCCAGCTAGTAAGGATCACATAATTCCTAACAAAGTTTTGACACAGATTCCCAATTCGGGCATTCAGAACATATAGCACGTTGCTGTAAGCAAGCACATTTTCATTCAAAGTTGCAAGTTACTATGTAGGAACAAGTTTGTATAGTTATTTCAAAGATGCCCAGAACTGAGCTAAACTTGGTATGTGTCCAACTCCGAGAAATAACTTCATGCCCCATCTCCCTTACTTCCAGCTAGTAAGGATCACATATTTCCTAACAAAGTTTTGACACAGATTCCCAATTCGGGCATTCAGAACATATAGCACGTTGCTGTAAGCAAGCACATTCTCATTCAAAGTTGCAAGTTACTATGTAGGAACAAGTTTGTATAGGTATTTCAAAGATGCCCAGAACTGAGCTAAACTTGGTATGTGTCCAACTCCTAGAAATAACTTCATGCCCCATCTCCCTTACTTCCAGCTAGTAAGGATCACATAATTCCTAACAAAGTTTTGACACAGATTCCCAATTCGGGCATTCAGAACATATAGCACGTTGCTGTAAGCAAGCAGATTCTCATTAAAGATGCAAGTTACTATGTAGGAACAAGTTTGTATAGGTATTTCAAAGATGCCCTGAACTGAGCTAAACTCGGTATGTCTCCAACTCCAAGAAATAACTTCATGCCCCATCTCCCTTACTTCCAGCTAGTAAGGATCACATAATTCCTAACAAAGTTTTGACACAGATTCCCAATTCGGGCATTCAGAACATATAGCACGTTGCTGTAAGCAAGCACATTCTCATTCAAAGTTGCAAGTCACTATGTAGGAACAAGTTTGTATAGGTATTTCAAAGATCCCCAGAACTGAGCTAAACTTGGTATGTGTCCAACTCCTAGAAAAAACTTCATGCCCCATCTCCCTTACTTCCAGCTAGTAAAGATCACATAATTCCTAACAAAGTTTTGACACAGATTCCCAATTCGGGCATTCAGAACATATAGCACGTTGCTGTAAGCAAGCAGATTCTCATTCAAAGAGGCAAGTTACTATGTAGGAACAAGTTTGTATAGGTATTTCAAAGATGCCCAGAACTTAGCTAAACTTGGTATGTGTCCAACTCCTAGAAATAACTTCATGCCCCATCTCCCTTACTTCCAGCTAGTAAGGATCACATAATTCCTAACAAAGTTTTGACACAGATTGCCAATTCGGGCATTCAGAACATATAGCACGTTGCTGTAAGCAAGCACATTCTCATTCAAAGATGCAAGTTACTATGTAGGAACAAGTTTGTATAGGTATTTCAAGGATGCCCAGAACTGAGCTAAACTTGGTATGTGTCCAACTCCTAGAAATAACTTCATGTCCCATCTCCCTTACTTCCAGCTAGTAAGGATCACATAATTCCTAACAAAGTTTTGACACAGATTCCCAATTCGGGCATTCAGAACATATAGCACGTTGCTGTAAGCAAGCACATTCTCATTCAAAGTTGCAAGTTACTATGTAGGAACAAGTTTGTATAGGTATTTCAAAGATCCCCAGAACTGAGCTAAACTTGGTATGTGTCCAACTCCTAGAAATAACTTCATGCCCCATCTCCCTTACTTCCAGCTAGTAAGGATCACATAATTCCTAACAAAGTTTTGACACAGATTCCCAATTCGGGCATTCAGAACATATAGCACGTTGCTGTAAGCAAGCAGATTCTCATTCAAAGAGGCAAGTTACTATGTAGGAACAAGTTTGTATAGGTATTTCAAAGATGCCCAGAACTGAGCTAAACTCGGTATGTGTCCAACTCCTAGAAATAACTTCATGCCCCATCTCCCTTACTTCCAGCTAGTAAGGATCACATAATTCCTAACAAAGTTTTGACACAGATTCCCAATTCGGGCATTCAGAACATATAGCACGTTGCTGTAAGCAAGCAGATTCTCATTCAAAGATGCAAGTTACTATGTAGGAACAAGTTTGTATAGGTATTTCAAACATGCCCAGAACTGAGCTAAACTTGGTATGTGTCCAACTCCTAGAAATATCTTCATGCCCCATCTCCCTTACTTCCAGCTAGTAAGGATCACATAATTCCTAACAAACTTTTGACACAGATTCCCAATTCGGGCATTCAGAACATATAGCACGTTGCTGTAAGCAAGCACATTCTCATTCAAAGATGCAAGTTACTATGTAGGAACAAGTTTGTATAGGTATTTCAAAGATGCCCAGAACTGAGCTAAACTTGGTATGTGTCCAACTCCGAGAAATAACTTCATGCCCCATCTCCCTTACTTCCAGCTAGTAAGGATCACATAATTCCTAACAAAGTTTTGACACAGATTCCCAATTCGGGCATTCAGAACATATAGCACGTTGCTGTAAGCAAGCAGATTCTCATTCAAAGTTGCAAGTTACTATGTAGGAACAAGTTTGTATAGGTATTTCAAAGATGCCCAGAACTGAGCTAAACTTGGTATGTCTCCAACTCCTTGAAATAACTTCATGCCCCATCTCCCTTACTTCCAGCTAGTAATTATGACATAATTCCTAACAAAGTTTTGACACAGATTCCCAATTCGGGCATTCAGAACATATAGCACGTTGCTGTAAGCAAGCACATTTTCATTCAAAGTTGCAAATTACTATGTAGGAACAAGTTTGTATAGGTATTTCAAAGATGCCCAGAACTGAGCTAAACTTGGTATGTGTCCAACTCCTATAAATAACTTCATGCCCCATCTCCCTTACTTCCAGCTAGTAAGGATCACATAATTCCTAACAAAGTTTTGACACAGATTCCCAATTCGGGCATTCAGAACATATAGCACGTTGCTGTAAGCAAGCAGATTCTCATTCAAAGATGCAAGTTACTATGTAGGAACAAGTTTGTATAGGTATTTCAAAGATGCCCAGAACTGAGCTAAACTTGGTATGTGTCCAACTCATAGAAATAACTTCATGCCCCATCTCCCTTACTTCCAGCTAGTAAGGATCACATAATTCCTAACAAACTTTTGACACAGATTGCCAATTCGGGCATTCAGATCATATAGCACGTTGCTGTAAGCAAGCACATTCTCATTCAAAGATGCAAGTTACTATGTTGGAACAAGTTTGTATAGGTATTTCAAAGATGCACAGAACTGAGCTAACCTTGGTATGTGTCCAACTCCTAGAAATAACTTCATGCCCCATCTCACTTACTTCCAGCTAGTAAGGATCATATAATTCCTAACAAAGTTTTGACACAGATTCCCAATTCGGGCATTCAGAACATATAGCACGTTGCTGTAAGCAAGCACATTTTCATTCAAAGTTGCAAGTTACTATGTAGGAACAAGTTTGTATAGGTATTTCAAAGATGCCCAGAACTGAGCTAAACTTGGTATGTGTCCAACTCATAGAAATATCTTGATGCCCCAACTCCCTTACTTCCAGCTAGTAAGGATCACATGATTCCTAACAAAGTTTTGACACAGATTCCCAATTCGGGCATTCAGAACATATAGCACGTTGCTGTAAGCAAGCAGGTTCTCATTCAAAGATGCAAGTTACTATGTAGGAACAAGTTTGTATAGGTATTTCAAGGATGCCCAGAACTGAGCTAAACTTGGTATGTGTCCAACTCATAGAAATAACTTGATGCCCCAACTCCCTTACTTCCAGCTAGTAAGGATCACATGATTCCTAACAAAGTTTTGACACAGATTGCCAATTCGGGCATTCAGAACATATAGCACGTTGCTGTAAGCAAGCACATTCTCATTCAAAGATGCAAGTTACTATGTAGGAACAAGTTTGTATAGGTATTTCAAAGATGCCCAGAACTGAGCTAAACTTGGTATGTCTCCAACTCCAAGAAATAACTTCATGCCCCATCTCCCTTACTTCCAGCTAGTAAGGATCACATAATTCCTAACAAAGTTTTGACACAGATTCCCAATTCGGGCATTCAGAACATATAGCACGTTGCTGTAAGCAAGCACATTCTCAATCAAAGTTGCAAGTTACTATGTAGGAACAAGTTTGTATAGGTATTTCAAAGATGCCCAGAACTGAGCTAAACTCGGTATGTCTCCAACTCCTAGAAATAACTTCATGCCCCATCTCCCTTACTTCCAGCTAGTAAGGATCACATAATTCCTAACAAAGTTTTGACACAGATTCCCAATTCGGGCATTCATAACATATAGCACGTTGCTGTAAGCAAGCACATTCTCATTCAAAGTTGCAAGTTACTATGTAGGAACAAGTTTGTATAGGTATTTCAAAAATGCCCAGAACTGAGCTAAACTTGGTATGTGTCCAACTCCTAGAAATAACTTCATGCCCTATCTCCCTTACTTCCAGCTAGTAAGGATCACATAATTCCTAACAAAGTTTTGACACAGATTGCCAATTCGGGCATTCAGAACATATAGCACGTTGCTGTAAGCAAGCACATTCTCATTCAAAGATGCAAGTTACTATGTAGGAACAAGTTTGTATAGGTATTTCAAAGATGCCCAGAACTGAGCTAAACTTGGTATGTGTCCAACTCCTAGAAATAACTTCATGCCCCATCTCCCTTACTTCCAGCTAGTAAGGATCACATAATTCCTAACAAAGATTTGACACAGATTCCCTATTCGGGCATTCAGAACATATAGCACGTTGCTGCAAGCAAGCACATTCTCATTCAAAGATGCAAGTTACTATGTAGGAACAAGTTTGTATAGGTATTTCAAAGATGCCCAGAACTGAGCTAAACTTGGTATGTGTCCAACTCCTAGAAATAACTTCATGCCCCATCTCCCTTACTTCCAGCTAGTAAGGATCACATAATTCCTAACAAAGTTTTGACACAGATTCCCTATTCGGGCATTCAGAACATATAGCACGTTGCTGCAAGCAAGCACATTTTCATTCAAAGTTGGAAGTTACTATGTAGGAACAAGTTTGTATAGGTATTTCAAAGATGCCCAGAACTGAGCTAAACTTGGTATGTGTCCAACTCCTAGTAATAACTTCATGCCCCATCTCCCTTACTTCCACCTAGTAAGGATCACATAATTCCTAACAAAGTTTTGACACAGATTCCCAATTCGGGCATTCAGAACATATAGCACGTTGCTGTAAGCAAGCACATTCTCATTCAAAGATGCAAGTTACTATGTAGGAACAAGTTTGTATAGGTATTTCAAAGATGCCCAGAACTGAGCTAAACTTGGTATGTGTCCAACTCCTAGAAATAACTTCATGCCCCATCTCCCTTACTTCCAGCTAGTAAGGATCACATAATTCCTAACAAAGTTTTGACACAGATTCCCTATTCGGGCATTCAGAACATATAGCACGTTGCTGCAAGCAAGCACATTCTCATTCAAAGATGCAAGTTACTATGTAGGAACAAGTTTGTATAGGTATTTCAAAGATGCCCAGAACTGAGCTAAACTTGGTATGTGTCCAACTCCTAGAAATAACTTCATGCCCCATCTCCCTTACTTCCAGCTAGTAAGGATCACATAATTCCTAACAAAGTTTTGACACAGATTCCCTATTCGGGCATTCAGAACATATAGCACGTTGCTGCAAGCAAGCACATTCTCATTCAAAGTTGCAAGTTACTATTTAGGAACAAGTTTGTATAGGTATTTCAAAGATGCCCAGAACTGAGCTAAACTTGGTATGTGTCCAACTCCTAGAAATAACTTCATGCCCCATCTCCCTTACTTCCAGCTAGTAAGGATCACGTAATTCCTAACAAAGTTTTGACACAGATTCCCAATTCGGGCATTTAGAACATATAGCACGTTGCTGTAAGCAAGCACATTCTCATTCAAAGTTGCAAGTTACTATGTAGGAACAAGTTTGTATAGGTATTTCAAAGATGCCCAGAACTGAGCTAAACTTGGTATGTGTCCAACTCCTAGAAATAACTTGATGCCCCATCTCCCTTACTTCCAGCTAGTAAGGATCACATAATTCCTAACAAAGTTTTGACACAGATTCCCAATTCGGGCATTCAGAACATATAGCACGTTGCTGTAAGCAAGCACATTCTCATTCAAAGTTGCAAGTTACTATGTAGGAACAAGTTTGTATAGGTATTTCAAAGATGCCCAGAACTGAGCTAAACTTGGTATGTGTCCAAATCCAAGAAATAACTTCATGCCCCATATCCCTTACTTCCAGCTAGTAAGGATCACATAATTCCTAACAAAGTTTTGACACAGATTCCCAATTCGGGCATTCAGAACATATAGCACGTTGCTGTAAGCAAGCAGATTCTCATTCAAAGATGCAAGTTACTATGTAGGAACAAGTTTGTATAGGTATTTCAAAGATGCCCAGAACTGAGCTAAACTTGGTATGTGTCCAACTCCTAGAAATAACTTCATGCCCCATTTCCCTTACTTCCAGCTAGTAAGGATCACATAATTCCTAACAAAGTTTTGACACAGATTCCCAATTCAGGGATTCAGAACATATAGCACGTTGCTGTAAGCAAGCACATTTTCATTCAAAGTTGCAAGTTACTATGTAGGAACAAGTTTGTATAGGTATTTCAAAGATGCCCAGAACTGAGCTAAACTTGGTATGTGTCCAACTCCGAGAAATAACTTCATGCCCCATCTCCCTTACTTCCAGCTAGTAAGGATCACATAATTCCTAACAAAGTTTTGACACAGATTCCCAATTCGGGCATTCCGAACATATAGCACGTTGCTGTAAGCAAGCACATTCTCATTCAAAGTTGCAAGTTACTATGTAGGAACAAGTTTGTATAGGTATTTCAAAGATCCCCAGAACTGAGCTAAACTTGGTATGTGTCCAACTCCTAGAAATAACTTCATGCCCCATCTCCCTTACTTCCAGCTTGTAAGGATCACATAATTCCTAACAAAGTTTTGACACAGATTCCCAATTCGGGCATTCAGAACATATAGCACGTTGCTGTAAGCAAGCAGATTCTCATTCAAAGAGGCAAGTTACTATGTAGAAACAAGTTTGTATAGGTATTTCAAAGATGCCCAGAACTTAGCTAAACTTGGTATGTGTCCAACTCCTAGAAATAACTTCATGCCCCATCTCCCTTACTTCCAGCTAGTAAGGATCACATAATTCCTAACAAAGTTTTGACACAGATTGCCAATTCGGGCATTCAGAACATATAGCACGTTGCTGTAAGCAAGCACATTCTCATTCAAAGATGCAAGTTACTATGTAGGAACAAGTTTGTATAGGTATTTCAAGGATGCCCAGAACTGAGCTAAACTTGGTATGTGTCCAACTCCTAGAAATAACTTCATGTCCCATCTCCCTTACTTCCAGCTAGTAAGGATCACATAATTCCTAACAAAGTTTTGACACAGATTCCCAATTCGGGCATTCAGAACATATAACACGTTGCTGTAAGCAAGCACATTTTCATTCAAAGTTGCAAGTTACTATGTAGGAACAAGTTTGTATAGGTATTTCAAAGATGCCCAGAACTGAGCTAAACTTGGTATGTGTCCAACTCCTAGAAATAACTTCATGCCCCATCTCCCTTACTTCCAGCTAGTAAGGATCACATAATTCCTAACAAAGTTTTGACACAGATTCCCAATTCGGGCATTCAGAACATATAGCACGTTGCTGTAAGCAAGCACATTTTCATTCAAAGTTGCAAGTTACTATGTAGGAACAAGTTTGTATAGTTATTTCAAAGATGCCCAGAACTGAGCTAAACTTGGTATGTGTCCAACTCCGAGAAATAACTTCATGCCCCATCTCCCTTACTTCCAGCTAGTAAGGATCACATATTTCCTAACAAAGTTTTGACACAGATTCCCAATTCGGGCATTCAGAACATATAGCACGTTGCTGTAAGCAAGCACATTCTCATTCAAAGTTGCAAGTCACTATGTAGGAACAAGTTTGTATAGGTATTTCAAAGATCCCCAGAACTGAGCTAAACTTGGTATGTGTCCAACTCCTAGAAATAACTTCATGCCCCATCTCCCTTACTTCCAGCTAGTAAGGATCATATAATTCCTAACAAAGTTTTGACACAGATTCCCAATTCGGGCATTCAGAACATATAGCACGTTGCTGTAAGCAAGCACATTTTCATTCAAAGTTGCAAGTTACTATGTAGGAACAAGTTTGTATAGGTATTTCAAAGATGCCCAGAACTGAGCTAAACTTGGTATGTGTCCAACTCATAGAAATATCTTGATGCCCCAACTCCCTTACTTCCAGCTAGTAAGGATCACATGATTCCTAACAAAGTTTTGACACAGATTCCCAATTCGGGCATTCAGAACATATAGCACGTTGCTGTAAGCAAGCAGGTTCTCATTCAAAGATGCAAGTTACTATGTAGGAACAAGTTTGTATAGGTATTTCAAGGATGCCCAGAACTGAGCTAAACTTGGTATGTGTCCAACTCATAGAAATATCTTGATGCCCCAACTCCCTTACTTCCAGCTAGTAAGGATCACATGATTCCTAACAAAGTTTTGACACAGATTGCCAATTCGGGCATTCAGAACATATAGCACGTTGCTGTAAGCAAGCACATTCTCATTCAAAGATGCAAGTTACTATGTAGGAACAAGTTTGTATAGGTATTTCAAAGATGCCCAGAACTGAGCTAAACTTGGTATGTCTCCAACTCCAAGAAATAACTTCATGCCCCATCTCCCTTACTTCCAGCTAGTAAGGATCACATAATTCCTAACAAAGTTTTGACACAGATTCCCAATTCGGGCATTCAGAACATATAGCACGTTGCTGTAAGCAAGCACATTCTCAATCAAAGTTGCAAGTTACTATGTAGGAACAAGTTTGTATAGGTATTTCAAAGATGCCCAGAACTGAGCTAAACTCGGTATGTCTCCAACTCCTAGAAATAACTTCATGCCCCATCTCCCTTACTTCCAGCTAGTAAGGATCACATAATTCCTAACAAAGTTTTGACACAGATTCCCAATTCGGGCATTCATAACATATAGCACGTTGCTGTAAGCAAGCACATTCTCATTCAAAGTTGCAAGTTACTATGTAGGAACAAGTTTGTATAGGTATTTCAAAAATGCCCAGAACTGAGCTAAACTTGGTATGTGTCCAACTCCTAGAAATAACTTCATGCCCTATCTCCCTTACTTCCAGCTAGTAAGGATCACATAATTCCTAACAAAGTTTTGACACAGATTGAAAATTCGGGCATTCAGAACATATAGCACGTTGCTGTAAGCAAGCACATTCTCATTCAAAGATGCAAGTTACTATGTAGGAACAAGTTTGTATAGGTATTTCAAAGATGCCCAGAACTGAGCTAAACTTGGTATGTGTCCAACTCCTAGAAATAACTTCATGCCCCATCTCCCTTACTTCCAGCTAGTAAGGATCACATAATTCCTAACAAAGATTTGACACAGATTCCCTATTCGGGCATTCAGAACATATAGCACGTTGCTGCAAGCAAGCACATTCTCATTCAAAGATGCAAGTTACTATGTAGGAACAAGTTTGTATAGGTATTTCAAAGATGCCCAGAACTGAGCTAAACTTGGTATGTGTCCAACTCCTAGAAATAACTTCATGCCCCATCTCCCTTACTTCCAGCTAGTAAGGATCACATAATTCCTAACAAAGTTTTGACACAGATTCCCTATTCGGGCATTCAGAACATATAGCACGTTGCTGCAAGCAAGCACATTTTCATTCAAAGTTGGAAGTTACTATGTAGGAACAAGTTTGTATAGGTATTTCAAAGATGCCCAGAACTGAGCTAAACTTGGTATGTGTCCAACTCCTAGTAATAACTTCATGCCCCATCTCCCTTACTTCCACCTAGTAAGGATCACATAATTCCTAACAAAGTTTTGACACAGATTCCCAATTCGGGCATTCAGAACATATAGCACGTTGCTGTAAGCAAGCACATTCTCATTCAAAGTTGCAAGTTACTATGTAGGAACAAGTTTGTATAGGTATTTCAAAGATGCCCAGAACTGAGCTAAACTTGGTATGTGTCCAACTCCTAGAAATAACTTCATGCCCCATCTCCCTTACTTCCAGCTAGTAAGGATCACATAATTCCTAACAAAGTTTTGACACAGATTCCCTATTCGGGCATTCAGAACATATAGCACGTTGCTGCAAGCAAGCACATTCTCATTCAAAGATGCAAGTTACTATGTAGGAACAAGTTTGTATAGGTATTTCAAAGATGCCCAGAACTGAGCTAAACTTGGTATGTGTCCAACTCCTAGAAATAACTTCATGCCCCATCTCCCTTACTTCCAGCTAGTAAGGATCACATAATTCCTAACAAAGTTTTGACACAGATTCCCTATTCGGGCATTCAGAACATATAGCACGTTGCTGCAAGCAAGCACATTCTCATTCAAAGTTGCAAGTTACTATTTAGGAACAAGTTTGTATAGGTATTTCAAAGATGCCCAGAACTGAGCTAAACTTGGTATGTGTCCAACTCCTAGAAATAACTTCATGCCCCATCTCCCTTACTTCCAGCTAGTAAGGATCACGTAATTCCTAACAAAGTTTTGACACAGATTCCCAATTCGGGCATTTAGAACATATAGCACGTTGCTGTAAGCAAGCACATTCTCATTCAAAGTTGCAAGTTACTATGTAGGAACAAGTTTGTATAGGTATTTCAAAGATGCCCAGAACTGAGCTAAACTTGGTATGTGTCCAACTCCTAGAAATAACTTGATGCCCCATCTCCCTTACTTCCAGCTAGTAAGGATCACATAATTCCTAACAAAGTTTTGACACAGATTCCCAATTCGGGCATTCAGAACATATAGCACGTTGCTGTAAGCAAGCACATTCTCATTCAAAGTTGCAAGTTACTATGTAGGAACAAGTTTGTATAGGTATTTCAAAGATGCCCAGAACTGAGCTAAACTTGGTATGTGTCCAAATCCAAGAAATAACTTCATGCCCCATATCCCTTACTTCCAGCTAGTAAGGATCACATAATTCCTAACAAAGTTTTGACACAGATTCCCAATTCGGGCATTCAGAACATATAGCACGTTGCTGTAAGCAAGCAGATTCTCATTCAAAGATGCAAGTTACTATGTAGGAACAAGTTTGTATAGGTATTTCAAAGATGCCCAGAACTGAGCTAAACTTGGTATGTGTCCAACTCCTAGAAATAACTTCATGCCCCATTTCCCTTACTTCCAGCTAGTAAGGATCACATAATTCCTAACAAAGTTTTGACACAGATTCCCAATTCGGGGATTCAGAACATATAGCACGTTGCTGTAAGCAAGCACATTTTCATTCAAAGTTGCAAGTTACTATGTAGGAACAAGTTTGTATAGGTATTTCAAAGATGCCCAGAACTGAGCTAAACTTGGTATGTGTCCAACTCCGAGAAATAACCTCATGCCCCATCTCCCTTACTTCCAGCTAGTAAGGATCACATAATTCCTAACAAAGTTTTGACACAGATTCCCAATTCGGGCATTCAGAACATATAGCACGTTGCTGTAAGCAAGCACATTCTCATTCAAAGTTGCAAGTTACTATGTAGGAACAAGTTTGTATAGGTATTTCAAAGATCCCCAGAACTGAGCTAAACTTGGTATGTGTCCAACTCCTAGAAATAACTTCATGCCCCATCTCCCTTACTTCCAGCTTGTAAGGATCACATAATTCCTAACAAAGTTTTGACACAGATTCCCAATTCGGGCATTCAGAACATATAGCACGTTGCTGTAAGCAAGCAGATTCTCATTCAAAGAGGCAAGTTACTATGTAGGAACAAGTTTGTATAGGTATTTCAAAGATGCCCAGAACTTAGCAAAACTTGGTATGTGTCCAACTCCTAGAAATAACTTCATGCCCCATCTCCCTTACTTCCAGCTAGTAAGGATCACATAATTCCTAACAAAGTTTTGACACAGATTGCCAATTCGGGCATTCAGAACATATAGCACGTTGCTGTAAGCAAGCACATTCTCATTCAAAGATGCAAGTTACTATGTAGGAACAAGTTTGTATAGGTATTTCAAGGATGCCCAGAACTGAGCTAAACTTGGTATGTGTCCAACTCCTAGAAATAACTTCATGTCCCATCTCCCTTACTTCCAGCTAGTAAGGATCACATAATTCCTAACAAAGTTTTGACACAGATTCCCAATTCGGGCATTCAGAACATATAACACGTTGCTGTAAGCAAGCACATTTTCATTCAAAGTTGCAAGTTACTATGTAGGAACAAGTTTGTATAGGTATTTCAAAGATGCCCAGAACTGAGCTAAACTTGGTATGTGTCCAACTCCTAGAAATAACTTCATGCCCCATCTCCCTTACTTCCAGCTAGTAAGGATCACATAATTCCTAACAAAGTTTTGACACAGATTCCCAATTCGGGCATTCAGAACATATAGCACGTTGCTGTAAGCAAGCACATTTTCATTCAAAGTTGCAAGTTACTATGTAGGAACAAGTTTGTATAGTTATTTCAAAGATGCCCAGAACTGAGCTAAACTTGGTATGTGTCCAACTCCGAGAAATAACTTCATGCCCCATCTCCCTTACTTCCAGCTAGTAAGGATCACATATTTCCTAACAAAGTTTTGACACAGATTCCCAATTCGGGCATTCAGAACATATAGCACGTTGCTGTAAGCAAGCACATTCTCATTCAAAGTTGCAAGTTACTATGTAGGAACAAGTTTGTATAGGTATTTCAAAGATGCCCAGAACTGAGCTAAACTTGGTATGTGTCCAACTCCTAGAAATAACTTCATGCCCCATCTCCCTTACTTCCAGCTAGTAAGGATCACATAATTCCTAACAAAGTTTTGACACAGATTCCCAATTCGGGCATTCAGAACATATAGCACGTTGCTGTAAGCAAGCAGATTCTCATTAAAGATGCAAGTTACTATGTAGGAACAAGTTTGTATAGGTATTTCAAAGATGCCCTGAACTGAGCTAAACTCGGTATGTCTCCAACTCCAAGAAATAACTTCATGCCCCATCTCCCTTACTTCCAGCTAGTAAGGATCACATAATTCCTAACAAAGTTTTGACACAGATTCCCAATTCGGGCATTCAGAACATATAGCACGTTGCTGTAAGCAAGCACATTCTCATTCAAAGTTGCAAGTCACTATGTAGGAACAAGTTTGTATAGGTATTTCAAACATGCCCAGAACTGAGCTAAACTTGGTATGTGTCCAACTCCTAGAAATATCTTCATGCCCCATCTCCCTTACTTCCAGCTAGTAAGGATCACATAATTCCTAACAAACTTTTGACACAGATTCCCAATTCGGGCATTCAGAACATATAGCACGTTGCTGTAAGCAAGCACATTCTCATTCAAAGTTGCAAGTTACTATGTAGGAACAAGTTTGTATAGGTATTTCAAAGATGCCCAGAACTGAGCTAAACTTGGTATGTGTCCAACTCCTAGAAATAACTTCATGCCCCATCTCCCTTACTTCCAGCTAGTAAGGATCACATAATTCCTAACAAAGTTTTGACACAGATTCCCAATTCGGGCATTCAGAACATATAGCACGTTGCTGTAAGCAAGCAGATTCTCATTCAAAGATGCAAGTTACTATGTAGGAACAAGTTTGTATAGGTATTTCAAAGATGCCCAGAACTGAGCTAAACTTGGTATGTGTCCAACTCCTAGAAATAACTTCATGCCCCATCTCCCTTACTTCCAGCTAGTAAGGATCATATAATTCCTAACAAAGTTTTGACACAGATTCCCAATTCGGGCATTCAGAACATATAGCACGTTGCTGTAAGCAAGCACATTTTCATTCAAAGTTGCAAGTTACTATGTAGGAACAAGTTTGTATAGGTATTTCAAAGATGCCCAGAACTGAGCTAAACTTGGTATGTGTCCAACTCATAGAAATATCTTGATGCCCCAACTCCCTTACTTCCAGCTAGTAAGGATCACATGATTCCTAACAAAGTTTTGACACAGATTCCCAATTCGGGCATTCAGAACATATAGCACGTTGCTGTAAGCAAGCAGGTTCTCATTCAAAGATGCAAGTTACTATGTAGGAACAAGTTTGTATAGGTATTTCAAGGATGCCCAGAACTGAGCTAAACTTGGTATGTGTCCAACTCATAGAAATATCTTGATGCCCCAACTCCCTTACTTCCAGCTAGTAAGGATCACATGATTCCTAACAAAGTTTTGACACAGATTGCCAATTCGGGCATTCAGAACATATAGCACGTTGCTGTAAGCAAGCACATTCTCATTCAAAGATGCAAGTTACTATGTAGGAACAAGTTTGTATAGGTATTTCAAAGATGCCCAGAACTGAGCTAAACTTGGTATGTCTCCAACTCCAAGAAATAACTTCATGCCCCATCTCCCTTACTTCCAGCTAGTAAGGATCACATAATTCCTAACAAAGTTTTGACACAGATTCCCAATTCGGGCATTCAGAACATATAGCACGTTGCTGTAAGCAAGCACATTCTCAATCAAAGTTGCAAGTTACTATGTAGGAACAAGTTTGTATAGGTATTTCAAAGATGCCCAGAACTGAGCTAAACTCGGTATGTCTCCAACTCCTAGAAATAACTTCATGCCCCATCTCCCTTACTTCCAGCTAGTAAGGATCACATAATTCCTAACAAAGTTTTGACACAGATTCCCAATTCGGGCATTCATAACATATAGCACGTTGCTGTAAGCAAGCACATTCTCATTCAAAGTTGCAAGTTACTATGTAGGAACAAGTTTGTATAGGTATTTCAAAAATGCCCAGAACTGAGCTAAACTTGGTATGTGTCCAACTCCTAGAAATAACTTCATGCCCTATCTCCCTTACTTCCAGCTAGTAAGGATCACATAATTCCTAACAAAGTTTTGACACAGATTGCCAATTCGGGCATTCAGAACATATAGCACGTTGCTGTAAGCAAGCACATTCTCATTCAAAGATGCAAGTTACTATGTAGGAACAAGTTTGTATAGGTATTTCAAAGATGCCCAGAACTGAGCTAAACTTGGTATGTGTCCAACTCCTAGAAATAACTTCATGCCCCATCTCCCTTACTTCCAGCTAGTAAGGATCACATAATTCCTAACAAAGATTTGACACAGATTCCCTATTCGGGCATTCAGAACATATAGCACGTTGCTGCAAGCAAGCACATTCTCATTCAAAGATGCAAGTTACTATGTAGGAACAAGTTTGTATAGGTATTTCAAAGATGCCCAGAACTGAGCTAAACTTGGTATGTGTCCAACTCCTAGAAATAACTTCATGCCCCATCTCCCTTACTTCCAGCTAGTAAGGATCACATAATTCCTAACAAAGTTTTGACACAGATTCCCTATTCGGGCATTCAGAACATATAGCACGTTGCTGCAAGCAAGCACATTTTCATTCAAAGTTGGAAGTTACTATGTAGGAACAAGTTTGTATAGGTATTTCAAAGATGCCCAGAACTGAGCTAAACTTGGTATGTGTCCAACTCCTAGTAATAACTTCATGCCCCATCTCCCTTACTTCCACCTAGTAAGGATCACATAATTCCTAACAAAGTTTTGACACAGATTCCCAATTCGGGCATTCAGAACATATAGCACGTTGCTGTAAGCAAGCACATTCTCATTCAAAGATGCAAGTTACTATGTAGGAACAAGTTTGTATAGGTATTTCAAAGATGCCCAGAACTGAGCTAAACTTGGTATGTGTCCAACTCCTAGAAATAACTTCATGCCCCATCTCCCTTACTTCCAGCTAGTAAGGATCACATAATTCCTAACAAAGTTTTGACACAGATTCCCTATTCGGGCATTCAGAACATATAGCACGTTGCTGCAAGCAAGCACATTCTCATTCAAAGATGCAAGTTACTATGTAGGAACAAGTTTGTATAGGTATTTCAAAGATGCCCAGAACTGAGCTAATCTTGGTATGTGTCCAACTCCTAGAAATAACTTCATGCCCCATCTCCCTTACTTCCAGCTAGTAAGGATCACATAATTCCTAACAAAGTTTTGACACAATTCCCTATTCGGGCATTCAGAACATATAGCACGTTGCTGCAAGCAAGCACATTCTCATTCAAAGTTGCAAGTTACTATTTAGGAACAAGTTTGTATAGGTATTTCAAAGATGCCCAGAACTGAGCTAAACTTGGTATGTGTCCAACTCCTAGAAATAACTTCATGCCCCATCTCCCTTACTTCCAGCTAGTAAGGATCACGTAATTCCTAACAAAGTTTTGACACAGATTCCCAATTCGGGCATTTAGAACATATAGCACGTTGCTGTAAGCAAGCACATTCTCATTCAAAGTTGCAAGTTACTATGTAGGAACAAGTTTGTATAGGTATTTCAAAGATGCCCAGAACTGAGCTAAACTTGGTATGTGTCCAACTCCTAGAAATAACTTGATGCCCCATCTCCCTTACTTCCAGCTAGTAAGGATCACATAATTCCTAACAAAGTTTTGACACAGATTCCCAATTCGGGCATTCAGAACATATAGCACGTTGCTGTAAGCAAGCACATTCTCATTCAAAGTTGCAAGTTACTATGTAGGAACAAGTTTGTATAGGTATTTCAAAGATGCCCAGAACTGAGCTAAACTTGGTATGTGTCCAAATCCAAGAAATAACTTCATGCCCCATATCCCTTACTTCCAGCTAGTAAGGATCACATAATTCCTAACAAAGTTTTGACACAGATTCCCAATTCGGGCATTCAGAACATATAGCACGTTGCTGTAAGCAAGCAGATTCTCATTCAAAGATGCAAGTTACTATGTAGGAACAAGTTTGTATAGGTATTTCAAAGATGCCCAGAACTGAGCTAAACTTGGTATGTGTCCAACTCCTAGAAATAACTTCATGCCCCATTTCCCTTACTTCCAGCTAGTAAGGATCACATAATTCCTAACAAAGTTTTGACACAGATTCCCAATTCGGGGATTCAGAACATATAGCACGTTGCTGTAAGCAAGCACATTTTCATTCAAAGTTGCAAGTTACTATGTAGGAACAAGTTTGTATAGGTATTTCAAAGATGCCCAGAACTGAGCTAAACTTGGTATGTGTCCAACTCCGAGAAATAACCTCATGCCCCATCTCCCTTACTTCCAGCTAGTAAGGATCACATAATTCCTAACAAAGTTTTGACACAGATTCCCAATTCGGGCATTCAGAACATATAGCACGTTGCTGTAAGCAAGCACATTCTCATTCAAAGTTGCAAGTTACTATGTAGGAACAAGTTTGTATAGGTATTTCAAAGATCCCCAGAACTGAGCTAAACTTGGTATGTGTCCAACTCCTAGAAATAACTTCATGCCCCATCTCCCTTACTTCCAGCTTGTAAGGATCACATAATTCCTAACAAAGTTTTGACACAGATTCCCAATTCGGGCATTCAGAACATATAGCACGTTGCTGTAAGCAAGCAGATTCTCATTCAAAGAGGCAAGTTACTATGTAGGAACAAGTTTGTATAGGTATTTCAAAGATGCCCAGAACTTAGCAAAACTTGGTATGTGTCCAACTCCTAGAAATAACTTCATGCCCCATCTCCCTTACTTCCAGCTAGTAAGGATCACATAATTCCTAACAAAGTTTTGACACAGATTGCCAATTCGGGCATTCAGAACATATAGCACGTTGCTGTAAGCAAGCACATTCTCATTCAAAGATGCAAGTTACTATGTAGGAACAAGTTTGTATAGGTATTTCAAGGATGCCCAGAACTGAGCTAAACTTGGTATGTGTCCAACTCCTAGAAATAACTTCATGTCCCATCTCCCTTACTTCCAGCTAGTAAGGATCACATAATTCCTAACAAAGTTTTGACACAGATTCCCAATTCGGGCATTCAGAACATATAACACGTTGCTGTAAGCAAGCACATTTTCATTCAAAGTTGCAAGTTACTATGTAGGAACAAGTTTGTATAGGTATTTCAAAGATGCCCAGAACTGAGCTAAACTTGGTATGTGTCCAACTCCTAGAAATAACTTCATGCCCCATCTCCCTTACTTCCAGCTAGTAAGGATCACATAATTCCTAACAAAGTTTTGACACAGATTCCCAATTCGGGCATTCAGAACATATAGCACGTTGCTGTAAGCAAGCACATTTTCATTCAAAGTTGCAAGTTACTATGTAGGAACAAGTTTGTATAGTTATTTCAAAGATGCCCAGAACTGAGCTAAACTTGGTATGTGTCCAACTCCGAGAAATAACTTCATGCCCCATCTCCCTTACTTCCAGCTAGTAAGGATCACATATTTCCTAACAAAGTTTTGACACAGATTCCCAATTCGGGCATTCAGAACATATAGCACGTTGCTGTAAGCAAGCACATTCTCATTCAAAGTTGCAAGTTACTATGTAGGAACAAGTTTGTATAGGTATTTCAAAGATGCCCAGAACTGAGCTAAACTTGGTATGTGTCCAACTCCTAGAAATAACTTCATGCCCCATCTCCCTTACTTCCAGCTAGTAAGGATCACATAATTCCTAACAAAGTTTTGACACAGATTCCCAATTCGGGCATTCAGAACATATAGCACGTTGCTGTAAGCAAGCAGATTCTCATTAAAGATGCAAGTTACTATGTAGGAACAAGTTTGTATAGGTATTTCAAAGATGCCCTGAACTGAGCTAAACTCGGTATGTCTCCCACTCCAAGAAATAACTTCATGCCCCATCTCCCTTACTTCCAGCTAGTAAGGATCACATAATTCCTAACAAAGTTTTGACACAGATTCCCAATTCGGGCATTCAGAACATATAGCACGTTGCTGTAAGCAAGCACATTCTCATTCAAAGTTGCAAGTCACTATGTAGGAACAAGTTTGTATAGGTATTTCAAAGATCCCCAGAACTGAGCTAAACTTGGTATGTGTCCAACTCCTAGAAAAAACTTCATGCCCCATCTCCCTTACTTCCAGCTAGTAAGGATCACATAATTCCTAACAAAGTTTTGACACAGATTCCCAATTCGGGCATTCAGAACATATAGCACGTTGCTGTAAGCAAGCAGATTCTCATTCAAAGAGGCAAGTTACTATGTAGGAACAAGTTTGTATAGGTATTTCAAAGATGCCCAGAACTTAGCTAAACTTGGTATGTGTCCAACTCCTAGAAATAACTTCATGCCCCATCTCCCTTACTTCCAGCTAGTAAGGATCACATAATTCCTAACAAAGTTTTGACACAGATTGCCAATTCGGGCATTCAGAACATATAGCACGTTGCTGTAAGCAAGCACATTCTCATTCAAAGATGCAAGTTACTATGTAGGAACAAGTTTGTATAGGTATTTCAAGGATGCCCAGAACTGAGCTAAACTTGGTATGTGTCCAACTCCTAGAAATAACTTCATGTCCCATCTCCCTTACTTCCAGCTAGTAAGGATCACATAATTCCTAACAAAGTTTTGACACAGATTCCCAATTCGGGCATTCAGAACATATAGCACGTTGCTGTAAGCAAGCACATTCTCATTCAAAGTTGCAAGTTACTATGTAGGAACAAGTTTGTATAGGTATTTCAAAGATCCCCAGAACTGAGCTAAACTTGGTATGTGTCCAACTCCTAGAAATAACTTCATGCCCCATCTCCCTTACTTCCAGCTAGTAAGGATCACATAATTCCTAACAAAGTTTTGACACAGATTCCCAATTCGGGCATTCAGAACATATAGCACGTTGCTGTAAGCAAGCAGATTCTCATTCAAAGAGGCAAGTTACTATGTAGGAACAAGTTTGTATAGGTATTTCAAAGATGCCCAGAACTGAGCTAAACTCGGTATGTGTCCAACTCCTAGAAATAACTTCATGCCCCATCTCCCTTACTTCCAGCTAGTAAGGATCACATAATTCCTAACAAAGTTTTGACACAGATTCCCAATTCGGGCATTCAGAACATATAGCACGTTGCTGTAAGCAAGCAGATTCTCATTCAAAGATGCAAGTTACTATGTAGGAAGAAGTTTGTATAGGTATTTCAAAGATGCCCAGAACTGAGCTAAACTTGGTATGTGTCCAACTCCTAGAAATATCTTCATGCCCCATCTCCCTTACTTCCAGCTAGTAAGGATCACATAATTCCTAACAAACTTTTGACACAGATTCCCAATTCGGGCATTCAGAACATATAGCACGTTGCTGTAAGCAAGCACATTCTCATTCAAAGTTGCAAGTTACTATGTAGGAACAAGTTTGTATAGGTATTTCAAAGATGCCCAGAACTGAGCTAAACTTGGTATGTGTCCAACTCCTAGAAATAACTTCATGCCCCATCTCCCTTACTTCCAGCTAGTAAGGATCACATAATTCCTAACAAAGTTTTGACACAGATTCCCAATTCGGGCATTCAGAACATATAGCACGTTGCTGTAAGCAAGCAGATTCTCATTCAAAGATGCAAGTTACTATGTAGGAACAAGTTTGTATAGGTATTTCAAAGATGCCCAGAACTGAGCTAAACTTGGTATGTGTCCAACTCCTAGAAATAACTTCATGCCCCATCTCCCTTACTTCCAGCTAGTAAGGATCACATAATTCCTAACAAAGTTTTGACACAGATTCCCAATTCGAGCATTAAGAACATATAGCACGTTGCTGTAAGCAAGCACATTTTCATTCAAAGTTGCAAGTTACTATGTAGGAACAAGTTTGTATAGGTATTTCAAAGATGCCCAGAACTGAGCTAAACTTGGTATGTGTCCAACTCCTAGAAATAACTTCATGCCCCATCTCCCTTACTTCCAGCTAATAAGGATCACATAATTCCTAACAAAGTTTTGACACAGATTGCCAATTCGGGCATTCAGAACATATAGCACGTTGCTGTAAGCAAGCAGATTCTCATTCAAAGATGCAAGTTACTATGTAGGAACAAGTTTGTATAGATATTTCAAAGATGCCCAGAACTGAGCTAAACTTGGTATGTGTCCAACTCCTAGAAATAACTTCATGCCCCATCTCCCTTACTTCCAGCTAGTAAGGATCACATAATTCCTAACAAAGTTTTGACACAGATTCCCAATTCGGGCATTCAGAACATATAGCACGTTGCTGTAAGCAAGCACATTTTCATTCAAAGTTGCAAGTTACTATGTAGGAACAAGTTTGTATAGGTATTTCAAAGATGCCCAGAACTGAGCTAAACTTGGTATGTGTCCAACTCCTAGAAATAAATTGATGCCCCATCTCCCTTACTTCCAGCTAGTAAGGATCACATAATTCCTAACAAAGTTTTGACACAGATTGCCAATTCGGGCATTCAGAACATATAGCACGTTGCTGTAAGCAAGCAGATTCTCATTCAAAGATGCAAGTTACTATGTAGGAACAAGTTTGTATAGGTATTTCAAAGATGCCCAGAACTGAGCTAAACTTGGTGTGTGTCCAACTCCTAGAAATAACTTCATGCCCCATCCCCCTTACTTCCAGCTAGTAAGGATCACATAATTCCTAACAAAGTTTTGACACAGATTGCCAATTCGGGCATTCAGAACATATAGCACGTTGCTGTAAGCAAGCAGATTCTCATTCAAAGATGCAAGTTACTATGTAGGAACAAGTTTGTTTAGGTATTTCAAAGATGCCCAGAACTGAGCTAAACTTGGTATGTGTCCAACTCCTAGAAATAACTTCATGCCCCATCTCCCTTACTTCCAGCTAGTAAGGATCACATAATTCCTAACAAAGTTTTGACACAGATTCCCAATTCGGGCATTCAGAACATATAGCACGTTGCTGTAAGCAAGCACATTTTCATTCAAAGTTGGAAGTTACTATGTAGGAACAAGTTTGTATAGGTATTTCAAAGATGCCCAGAACTGAGCTAAACTTGGTATGTGTCCAACTCCTAGTAATAACTTCATGCCCCATCTCCCTTACTTCCACCTAGTAAGGATCAAATAATTCCTAACAAAGTTTTGACACAGATTCCCAATTCGGGCATTCAGAACATATAGCACGTTGCTGTAAGCAAGCACATTCTCATTCAAAGATGCAAGTTACTATGTAGGAACAAGTTTGTATAGGTATTTCAAAGATGCCCAGAACTGAGCTAAACTTGGTATGTGTCCAACTCCTAGAAATAACTTCATGCCCGATCTCCCTTACTTCCACCTAGTAAGGATCACATAATTCCTAACAAAGTTTTGACACAGATTCCCTATTTGGGCATTCAGAACATATAGCACGTTGCTGCAAACAAGCACATTCTCATTCAAAGATGCAAGTTACTATGTAGGAACAAGTTTGTATAGGTATTTCAAAGATGCCCAGAACTGAGCTAAACTTGGTATGTGTCCAACTCCTAGAAATAACTTCATGCCCCATCTCCCTTACTTCCAGCTAGTAAGGATCACATAATTCCTAACAAAGTTTTGACACAGATTCCCTATTCGGGCATTCAGAACATATAGCACGTTGCTGCAAGCAAGCACATTCTCATTCAAACTTGCAAGTTACTATGTAGGAACAAGTTTGTATAGGTATTTCAAAGATGCCCAGAACTGAGCTAAACTTGGTATGTGTCCAACTCCTAGAAATAACTTCATGCCCCATCTCCCTTACTTCCAGCTAGTAAGGATCACATAATTCCTAACAAAGTTTTGACACACATTCCCAATTCGGGCATTTAGAACATATAGTACGTTGCTGTAAGCAAGCACATTCTCATTCAAAGTTGCAAGTTACTATGTAGGAAGAAGTTTGTATAGGTATTTCAAAGAGGCCCAGAACTGAGCTAAACTTGGTATGTGTCCAACTCCTAGAAATAACTTCATGCCCCATCTCCCTTACTTCCAGCTAGTAAGGATCACATAATTCCTAACAAAGTTTTGACACAGATTCCCAATTCGGGCATTCAGAACATATAGCACGTTGCTGTAAGCAAGCACATTCTCATTCAAAGTTGCAAGTTACTATGTAGGAACAAGTTTGTATAGGTATTTCAAAGATGCCCAGAACTGAGCTAAACTTGGTATGTGTCCAACTCCTAGAAATAACTTCATGCCCCATCTCCCTTACTTCCAGCTCGTAAGGATCACATAATTCCTAACAAAGTTTTGACACAGATTCCCAATTCGGGCATTCAGAACATATAGCACGTTGCTGTAAGCAAGCAGATTCTCATTCAAAGATGCAAGTTACTATGTAGGAACAAGTTTGTATAGGTATTTCAAAGATGCCCAGAACTGAGCTAAACTTGGTATGTGTCCAACTCCTAGAAATAACTTCATGCCCCATCTCCCTTACTTCCAGCTAGTAAGGATCACATAATTCCTAACAAAGTTTTGACACAGATTCCCAATTCGGGCATTCAGAACATATAGCACGTTGCTGTAAGCAAGCACATTTTCATTCAAAGTTGGAAGTTACTATGTAGGAACAAGTTTGTATAGGTATTTCAAAGATGCCCAGAACTGAGCTAAACTTGGTATGTGTCCAACTCCTAGTAATAACTTCATGCCCCATCTCCCTTACTTCCACCTAGTAAGGATCAAATAATTCCTAACAAAGTTTTGACACAGATTCCCAATTCGGGCATTCAGAACATATAGCACGTTGCTGTAAGCAAGCACATTCTCATTCAAAGATGCAAGTTACTATGTAGGAACAAGTTTGTATAGGTATTTCAAAGATGCCCAGAACTGAGCTAAACTTGGTATGTGTCCAACTCCTAGAAATAACTTCATGCCCGATCTCCCTTACTTCCAGCTAGTAAGGATCACATAATTCCTAACAAAGTTTTGACACAGATTCCCTATTCGGGCATTCAGAACATATAGCACGTTGCTGCAAGCAAGCACATTCTCATTCAAAGATGCAAGTTACTATGTAGGAACAAGTTTGTATAGGTATTTCAAAGATGCCCAGAACTGAGCTAAACTTGGTATGTGTCCAACTCCTAGAAATAACTTCATGCCCCATCTCCCTTACTTCCAGCTAGTAAGGATCACATAATTCCTAACAAAGTTTTGACACAGATTCCCTATTCGGGCATTCAGAACATATAGCACGTTGCTGCAAGCAAGCACATTCTCATTCAAACTTGCAAGTTACTATGTAGGAACAAATTTGTATAGGTATTTCAAAGATGCCCAGAACTGAGCTAAACTTGGTATGTGTCCAACTCCTAGAAATAACTTCATGCCCCATCTCCCTTACTTCCAGCTAGTAAGGATCACATAATTCCTAACAAAGTTTTGACACACATTCCCAATTCGGGCATTTAGAACATATAGTACGTTGCTGTAAGCAAGCACATTCTCATTCAAAGTTGCAAGTTACTATGTAGGAACAAGTTTGTATAGGTATTTCAAAGAGGCCCAGAACTGAGCTAAACTTGGTATGTGTCCAACTCCTAGAAATAACTTCATGCCCCATCTCCCTTACTTCCAGCTAGTAAGGATCACATAATTCCTAACAAAGTTTTGACACAGATTCCCAATTCGGGCATTCAGAACATATAGCACGTTGCTGTAAGCAAGCACATTCTCATTCAAAGTTGCAAGTTACTATGTAGGAACAAGTTTGTATAGGTATTTCAAAGATGCCCAGAACTGAGCTAAACTTGGTATGTGTCCAACTCCTAGAAATAACTTCATGCCCCATCTCCCTTACTTCCAGCTCGTAAGGATCACATAATTCCTAACAAAGTTTTGACACAGATTCCCAATTCGGGCATTCAGAACATATAGCACGTTGCTGTAAGCAAGCAGATTCTCATTCAAAGATGCAAGTTACTATGTAGGAACAAGTTTGTATAGGTATTTCAAAGATGCCCAGAACTGAGCTAAACTTGGTATGTGTCCAACTCTTAGAAATAACTTCATGCCCCATCTCCCTTACTTCCAGCTAGTAAGGATCACATAATTCCTAACAAAGTTTTGACACAGATTCCCAATTCGGGCATTAAGAACATATAGCACGTTGCTGTAAGCAAGCACATTTTCATTCAAAGTTGCAAGTTACTATGTAGGAACAAGTTTGTATAGGTATTTCAAAGATGCCCAGAACTGAGCTAAACTTGGTATGTGTCCAACTCCGAGAAATAACTTCATGCCCCATCTCCCTTACTTCCAGCTAGTAAGGATCACATAATTCCTAACAAAGTTTTGACACAGATTCCCAATTCGGGCATTCAGAACATATAGCACGTTGCTGTAAGCAAGCAGATTCTCATTCAAAGATGCAAGTTACTATGTAGGAACAAGTTTGTATAGGTATTTCAAAGATGCCCAGAAGTGAGCTAAACTTGGTATGTGTCCAACTCCTAGAAATAACTTCATGCCCCATCTCCCTTACTTCCAGCTAGTAAGGATCACATAATTCCTAACAAAGTTTTGACACAGATTCCCAATTCGGGCATTCAGAACATATAGCACGTTGCTGTAAGCAAGCACATTTTCATTCAAAGTTGCAAGTTACTATGTAGGAACAAGTTTGTATAGGTATTTCAAAGATGCCCAGAACTGAGCTAAACTTGGTATGTGTCCAACCCCGAGAAATAACTTCATGACCCATCTCCCTTACTTCCAGCTAGTAAGGATCACATAATTCCTAACAAAGTTTTGACACAGATTCCCAATTCGGGCATTCAGAACATATAGCACGTTGCTGTAAGCAAGCACATTCTCATTCAAAGTTGCAAGTTACTATGTAGGAACAAGTTTGTATAGGTATTTCAAAGATGCCCAGAACTGAGCTAAACTTGGTATGTGTCCAACTCCTAGAAATAACTTCATGCCCCATCTCCCTTACTTCCAGCTAGTAAGGATCACATAATTCCTAACAAAGTTTTGACACAGATTCCCAATTCGGGCATTCAGAACATATAGCACGTTGCTGTAAGCAAGCAGATTCTCATTAAAGATGCAAGTTACTATGTAGGAACAAGTTTGTATAGGTATTTCAAAGATGCCCAGAACTGAGCTAAACTCGGTATGTCTCCAACTCCAAGAAATAACTTCATGCCCCATCTCCCTTACTTCCAGCTAGTAAGGATCACATAATTCCTAACAAAGTTTTGACACAGATTCCCAATTCGGGCATTCAGAACATATAGCACGTTGCTGTAAGCAAGCACATTCTCATTCAAAGATGCAAGTCACTATGTAGGAACAAGTTTGTATAGGTATTTCAAAGATGCCCAGAACTGAGCTAAACTTGGTATGTGTCCAACTCCTAGAAATAACTTCATGCCCCATCTCCCTTACTTCCAGCTAGTAAGGATCACATAATTCCTAACAAAGTTTTGACACAGATTCCCAATTCGGGCATTCAGAACATATAGCACGTTGCTGTAAGCAAGCAGATTCTCATTCAAAGAGGCAAGTTACTATGTAGGAACAAGTTTGTATAGGTATTTCAAAGATGCCCAGAACTGAGCTAAACTTGGTATGTGTCCAACTCCTAGAAATAACTTCATGCCCCATCTGCCTTACTTCCAGCTAGTAAGGATCACATAATTCCTAACAAAGTTTTGACACAGATTGCCAATTCGGGCATTCAGAACATATAGCACGTTGCTGTAAGCAAGCACATTCTCATTCAAAGATGCAAGTTACTATGTAGGAACAAGTTTGTATAGGTATTTCAAGGATGCCCAGAACTGAGCTAAACTTGGTATGTGTCCAAATCCTAGAAATAACTTCATGTCCCATCTCCCTTACTTCCAGCTAGTAAGGATCACATAATTCCTAACAAAGTTTTGACACAGATTCCCAATTCGGGCATTCAGAACATATAGCACGTTGCTGTAAGCAAGCACATTTTCATTCAAAGTTGCAAGTTACTATGTAGGAACAAGTTTGTAAAGGTATTTCAAAGATGCCCAGAACTGAGCTAAACTTGGTATGTGTCCAACTCCTAGAAATAACTTCATGCCCCATCTCCCTTACTTCCAGCTAATAAGGATGACATAATTCCTAACAAATTTTTGACACAGATTCCCAATTCGGGCATTCAGAACATATAGCACGTTGCTGTAAGCAAGCAGATTCTCATTCAAAGATGCAAGTTACTATGTAGGAACAAGTTTGTATAGGTATTTCAAAGATGCCCAGAACTGAGCTAAACTTGGTATGTCTCCAACTCCTAGAAATAACTTCATGCCCCATCTCCCTTACTTCCAGATAGTAAGGGTCACATAATTCCTAACAAAGTTTTGACACAGATTCCCAAGTCGGGCATTCAGAACATATAGCACGTTGCTGTAAGCAAGCACATTCTCATTCAAAGTTCCAAGTTACTATGTAGGAACAAGTTTGTATAGGTATTTCAAAGATGCCCAGAACTGAGCTAAACTTGGTATGTGTCCAACTCCTAGAAATAACTTCATGCCCCATCTCCCTTACTTCCAGCTAGTAAGGATCACATAATTCCTAACAAAGTTTTGACACAGATTGCAAATTCGGGCATTAAGAACATATAGCACGTTGCTGTAAGCAAGCAGATTCTCATTCAAAGATGCAAGTTACTATGTAGGAACAAGTTTGTATAGGTATTTCAAAGAGGCCCAGAACTGAGCTAAACTTGGTATGTGTCCAACTCCTAGAAATAACTTCATGCCCCATCTCCCTTACTTCCAGCTAGTAAGGATCACATAATTCCTAACAAAGTTTTGACACAGATTCCCAATTCGGGCATTCAGAACATATAGCACGTTGCTGTAAGCAAGCACATTTTCATTCAAAGTTGCAAGTTACTATGTAGGAACAAGTTTGTATAGGTATTTCAAGGATGCCCAGAACTGAGCTAAACTTGGTATGTGTCCAACTCCTAGAAATAACTTCATGCCCCATCTCCCTTACTTCCAGCTAGTAAGGATCACATAATTCCTAACAAAGTTTTGACACAGATTCCCAATTCGGGCATTCAGAACATATAGCACGTTGCTGTAAGCAAGCACATTTTCATTCAAAGCTGCAAGTTACTATGTAGGAACAAGTTTGTATAGGTATTTCAAAGACGCCCAGAACTGAGCTAAACTTGGTATGTGTCCAACTCCTAGAAATAACTTCATGCCCCATCTCCCTTACTTCCAGCTAGTAAGGATCACATAATTCCTAACAAAGTTTTGACACAGATTCCCAATTCGGGCATTCAGAACATATAGCACGTTGCTGTAAGCAAGCAGATTCTCATTCAAAGATGCAAGTTACTATGTAGGAACAAGTTTGTATAGGTATTTCAAAGATGCCCAGAACTGAGCTAAACTTGGTGTGTGTCCAACTCATAGAAATAACTTCATGCCCCATCTCCCTTACTTCCAGCTAGTAAGGATCACATAATTCCTAACAAAGTTTTGACACAGATTCCCAATTCGGGCATTCAGAACATATAGCACGTTGCTGTAAGCAAGCAGATTCTCATTCAAAGATGCAAGTTATTATGTAGGAACAAGTTTGTATAGGTATTTCAAAGATGCCCAGAACTGAGCTAAACTTGGTATGTGTCCAACTCCTAGAAATAACTTCATGACCCATCTCCCTTACTTCCAGCTAGTAAGGATCACATAATTCCTAACAAAGTTTAGACACAGATTCCCAATTTGGGCATTCAGAACATATAGCACGTTGCTGTAAGCAAGCACATTGTCATTCAAAGATGCAAGTTACTATGTAGGAACAAGTTTGTATAGGTATTTCAAAGATGCCCAGAACTGAGCTAAACTTGGTATGTGTCCAACTCCTAGAAATAACTTCATGCCCCATCTCCCTTACTCCCAGCTAGTAAGGATCACATAATTCCTAACAAAGTTTTGACACAGATTCCCAATTCGGGCATTCAGAACATATAGCACGTTGCTGTAAGCAAGCACATTCTCATTCAAAGATGCAAGTTACTATGTAGGAACAAGTTTGTATAGGTATTTCAAAGATGCCGAGAACTGAGCTAAACTTGGTATGTGTCCAACTCCTAGAAATAACTTCATGCCCCATCTCCCTTACTTCCAGCTAGTAAGGATCACATAATTCCTAACAAAGTTTTGACACAGATTCCCAATTCGGGCATTCAGAACATATAGCACGTTGCTGTAAGCAAGCACATTTTCATTCAAAGTTGCAAGTTACTATGTAGGAACAAGTTTGTATAGGTATTTCAAAGATGCCCAGAACTGAGCTAAACTTGGTATGTGTCCAACTCCTAGAAATAACTTCATGCCCCATCTCCCTTACTTCCAGCTAATAAGGATCACATAATTCCTAACAAAGTTTTGACACAGATTCCCAATTCGGGCATTCAGAACATATAGCACGTTGCTGTAAGCAAGAGGATTCTCATTCAAAGATGCAAGTTACTATGTAGGAACAAGTTTGTATAGGTATTTCAAAGATGCCCAGAACTGAGCTAAACTTGGTATGTGTCCAACTCCTAGAAATAACTTCGTGCCCCATCTCCCTTACTTCCAGATAGTAAGGATCACATAATTCCTAACAAAGTTTTGACACAGATTCCCAAGTCGGGCATTCAGAACATATAGCACGTTGCTGTAAGCAAGCACATTCTCATTCAAAGTTGCAAGTTACTATGTAGGAACAAGTTTGTATAGGTATTTCAAAGATGCCCAGAACTGAGCTAAACTTGGTATGTGTCCAACTCCTAGAAATAACTTCATGCCCCATCTCCCTTACTTCCAGCTAGTAAGGATCACATAATTCCTAACAAAGTTTTGACACAGATTGCCAATTCGGGCATTAAGAACATATAGCACGTTGCTGTAAGCAAGCAGATTCTCATTCAAAGATGCAAGTTACTATGTAGGAACAAGTTTGTATAGGTATTTCAAAGATGCCCAGAACTGAGCTAAACTTGGTATGTGTCCAACTTCTAGAAATAACTTCATGCCCCATCTCCCTTACTTCCAGCTAGTAAGGATCACATAATTCCTAACAAAGTTTTGACACAGATTCCCAATTCGGGCATTCAGAACATATAGCACGTTGCTGTAAGCAAGCAGATTCTCATTCAAAGATGCAAGTTACTATGTAGGAACAAGTTTGTATAGGTATTTCAAAGAGGCCCAGAACTGAGCTAAACTTGGTATGTGTCCAACTCCTAGAAATAACTTCATGCCCCATCTCCCTTACTTCCAGCTAGTAAGGATCACATAATTCCTAACAAAGTTTTGACACAGATTCCCAATTCGGGCATTCAGAACATATAGCACGTTGCTGTAAGCAAGCACATTTTCATTCAAAGTTGCAAGTTACTATGTAGGAACAAGTTTGTATAGGTATTTCAAAGATGCCCAGAACTGAGCTAAACTTGGTATGTGTCCAACTCCTAGAAATAACTTCATGCCCCATCTCCCTTACTTCCAGCTAGTAAGGATCACATAATTCCTAACAAAGTTTTGACACAGATTCCCAATTCGGGCATTCAGAACATATAGCACGTTGCTGTAAGCAAGCACATTTTCATTCAAAGCTGCAAGTTACTATGTAGGAACAAGTTTGTATAGGTATTTCAAAGATGCCCAGAACTGAGCTAAACTTGGTGTGTGTCCAACTCATAGAAATAACTTCATGCCCCATCTCCCTTACTTCCAGCTAGTAAGGATCACATAATTCCTAACAAAGTTTTGACACAGATTCCCAATTCGGGCATTCAGAACATATAGCACGTTGCTGTAAGCAAGCACATTCTCATTCAAAGATGCAAGTTATTATGTAGGAACAAGTTTGTATAGGTATTTCAAAGATGCCCAGAACTGAGCTAAACTTGGTATGTGTCCAACTCCTAGAAATAACTTCATGACCCATCTCCCTTACTTCCAGCTAGTAAGGATCACATAATTCCTAACAAAGTTTTGACACAGATTCCCAATTTGGGCATTCAGAACATATAGCACGTTGCTGTAAGCAAGCACATTGTCATTCAAAGATGCAAGTTACTATGTAGGAACAAGTTTGTATAGGTATTTCAAAGATGCCCAGAACTGAGCTAAACTTGGTATGTGTCCAACTCCTAGAAATAACTTCATGCCCCATCTCCCTTACTTCCAGCTAGTAAGGATCACATAATTCCTAACAAAGTTTTGACACAGATTCCCAATTCGGGCATTCAGAACATATAGCACGTTGCTGTAAGCAAGCACATTCTCATTCAAAGATGCAAGTTACTATGTAGGAACAAGTTTGTATAGGTATTTCAAAGATGCCCAGAACTGAGCTAAACTTGGTATGTGTCCAACTCCTAGCAATAACTTCATGCCCCATCTCCCTTACTTCCAGCTAGTAAGGATCACATAATTCCTAACAAAGTTTTGACACAGATTCCCAATTCGGGCATTCAGAACATATAGCACGTTGCTGTAAGCAAGCACATTCTCATTCAAAGTTGCAAGTTACTATGTAGGAACAAGTTTGTATAGGTATTTCAAAGATGCCCAGAACTTAGCTAAACTTGGTATGTGTCCAACTCCTAGAAATAACTTCATGCCCCATCTCCCTTACTTCCAGCTAGTAAGGATCACATAATTCCTAACAAAGTTTTGACACAGATTCCCAATTCGGGCATTCAGAACATATAGCACGTTGCTGTAAGCAAGCAGATTCTCATTAATGATGCAAGTTACTATGTAGGAACAAGTTTGTATAGGTATTTCAAAGATGCCCAGAACTGAGCTAAACTTGGTATGTGTCCAACTCATAGAAATAACTTCATGCCCCATCTCCCTTACTTCCAGCTAGTAAGGATCACATAATTCCTAACAAACTTTTGACACAGATTGCCAATTCGGGCATTCAGAACATATAGCACGTTGCTGTAAGCAAGCACATTCTCATTCAAAGATGCAAGTTACTATGTTGGAACAAGTTTGTATAGGTATTTCAAAGATGCACAGAACTGAGCTAAACTTGGTATGTGTCCAACTCCTAGAAATAACTTCATGCCCCATCTCACTTACTTCCAGCTAGTAAGGATCATATAATTCCTAACAAAGTTTTGACACAGATTCCCAATTCGGGCATTCAGAACATATAGCACGTTGCTGTAAGCAAGCACATTTTCATTCAAAGTTGCAAGTTACTATGTAGGAACAAGTTTGTATAGGTATTTCAAAGATGCCCAGAACTGAGCTAAACTTGGTATGTGTCCAACTCATAGAAATATCTTGATGCCCCAACTCCCTTACTTCCAGCTAGTAAGGATCACATGATTCCTAACAAAGTTTTGACACAGATTCCCAATTCGGGCATTCAGAACATATAGCACGTTGCTGTAAGCAAGCAGGTTCTCATTCAAAGATGCAAGTTACTATGTAGGAACAAGTTTGTATAGGTATTTCAAGGATGCCCAGAACTGAGCTAAACTTGGTATGTGTCCAACTCATAGAAATATCTTGATGCCCCAACTCCCTTACTTCCAGCTAGTAAGGATCACATGATTCCTAACAAAGTTTTGACACAGATTGCCAATTCGGGCATTCAGAACATATAGCACGTTGCTGTAAGCAAGCACATTCTCATTCAAAGATGCAAGTTACTATGTAGGAACAAGTTTGTATAGGTATTTCAAAGATGCCCAGAACTGAGCTAAACTTGGTATGTCTCCAACTCCAAGAAATAACTTCATGCCCCATCTCCCTTACTTCCAGCTAGTAAGGATCACATAATTCCTAACAAAGTTTTGACACAGATTCCCAATTCGGGCATTCAGAACATATAGCACGTTGCTGTAAGCAAGCACATTCTCAATCAAAGTTGCAAGTTACTATGTAGGAACAAGTTTGTATAGGTATTTCAAAGATGCCCAGAACTGAGCTAAACTCGGTATGTCTCCAACTCCTAGAAATAACTTCATGCCCCATCTCCCTTACTTCCAGCTAGTAAGGATCACATAATTCCTAACAAAGTTTTGACACAGATTCCCAATTCGGGCATTCATAACATATAGCACGTTGCTGTAAGCAAGCACATTCTCATTCAAAGTTGCAAGTTACTATGTAGGAACAAGTTTGTATAGGTATTTCAAAAATGCCCAGAACTGAGCTAAACTTGGTATGTGTCCAACTCCTAGAAATAACTTCATGCCCTATCTCCCTTACTTCCAGCTAGTAAGGATCACATAATTCCTAACAAAGTTTTGACACAGATTGCCAATTCGGGCATTCAGAACATATAGCACGTTGCTGTAAGCAAGCACATTCTCATTCAAAGATGCAAGTTACTATGTAGGAACAAGTTTGTATAGGTATTTCAAAGATGCCCAGAACTGAGCTAAACTTGGTATGTGTCCAACTCCTAGAAATAACTTCATGCCCCATCTCCCTTACTTCCAGCTAGTAAGGATCACATAATTCCTAACAAAGATTTGACACAGATTCCCTATTCGGGCATTCAGAACATATAGCACGTTGCTGTAAGCAAGCACATTCTCATTCAAAGATGCAAGTTACTATGTAGGAACAAGTTTGTATAGGTATTTCAAAGATGCCCAGAACTGAGCTAAACTTGGTATGTGTCCAACTCCTAGAAATAACTTCATGCCCCATCTCCCTTACTTCCAGCTAGTAAGGATCACATAATTCCTAACAAAGTTTTGACACAGATTCCCTATTCGGGCATTCAGAACATATAGCACGTTGCTGCAAGCAAGCACATTTTCATTCAAAGTTGGAAGTTACTATGTAGGAACAAGTTTGTATAGGTATTTCAAAGATGCCCAGAACTGAGCTAAACTTGGTATGTGTCCAACTCCTAGTAATAACTTCATGCCCCATCTCCCTTACTTCCACCTAGTAAGGATCACATAATTCCTAACAAAGTTTTGACACAGATTCCCAATTCGGGCATTCAGAACATATAGCACGTTGCTGTAAGCAAGCACATTCTCATTCAAAGATGCAAGTTACTATGTAGGAACAAGTTTGTATAGGTATTTCAAAGATGCCCAGAACTGAGCTAAACTTGGTATGTGTCCAACTCCTAGAAATAACTTCATGCCCCATCTCCCTTACTTCCAGCTAGTAAGGATCACATAAATCCTAACAAAGTTTTGACACAGATTCCCTATTCGGGCATTCAGAACATATAGCACGTTGCTGCAAGCAAGCACATTCTCATTCAAAGATGCAAGTTACTATGTAGGAACAAGTTTGTATAGGTATTTCAAAGATGCCCAGAACTGAGCTAAACTTGGTATGTGTCCAACTCCTAGAAATAACTTCATGCCCCATCTCCCTTACTTCCAGCTAGTAAGGATCACATAATTCCTAACAAAGTTTTGACACAGATTCCCTATTCGGGCATTCAGAACATATAGCACGTTGCTGCAAGCAAGCACATTCTCATTCAAAGTTGCAAGTTACTATTTAGGAACAAGTTTGTATAGGTATTTCAAAGATGCCCAGAACTGAGCTAAACTTGGTATGTGTCCAACTCCTAGAAATAACTTCATGCCCCATCTCCCTTACTTCCAGCTAGTAAGGATCACGTAATTCCTAACAAAGTTTTGACACAGATTCCCAATTCGGGCATTTAGAACATATAGCACGTTGCTGTAAGCAAGCACATTCTCATTCAAAGTTGCAAGTTACTATGTAGGAACAAGTTTGTATAGGTATTTCAAAGATGCCCAGAACTGAGCTAAACTTGGTATGTGTCCAACTCCTAGAAATAACTTGATGCCCCATCTCCCTTACTTCCAGCTAGTAAGGATCACATAATTCCTAACAAAGTTTTGACACAGATTCCCAATTCGGGCATTCAGAACATATAGCACGTTGCTGTAAGCAAGCACATTCTCATTCAAAGTTGCAAGTTACTATGTAGGAACAAGTTTGTATAGGTATTTCAAAGATGCCCAGAACTGAGCTAAACTTGGTATGTGTCCAAATCCAAGAAATAACTTCATGCCCCATATCCCTTACTTCCAGCTAGTAAGGATCACATAATTCCTAACAAAGTTTTGACACCGATTCCCAATTCGGGCATTCAGAACATATAGCACGTTGCTGTAAGCAAGCAGATTCTCATTCAAAGATGCAAGTTACTATGTAGGAACAAGTTTGTATAGGTATTTCAAAGATGCCCAGAACTGAGCTAAACTTGGTATGTGTCCAACTCCTAGAAATAACTTCATGCCCCATTTCCCTTACTTCCAGCTAGTAAGGATCACATAATTCCTAACAAAGTTTTGACACAGATTCCCAATTCGGGGATTCAGAACATATAGCACGTTGCTGTAAGCAAGCACATTTTCATTCAAAGTTGCAAGTTACTATGTAGGAACAAGTTTGTATAGGTATTTCAAAGATGCCCAGAACTGAGCTAAACTTGGTATGTGTCCAACTCCGAGAAATAACTTCATGCCCCATCTCACTTACTTCCAGCTAGTAAGGATCATATAATTCCTAACAAAGTTTTGACACAGATTCCCAATTCGGGCATTCAGAACATATAGCACGTTGCTGTAAGCAAGCACATTTTCATTCAAAGTTGCAAGTTACTATGTAGGAACAAGTTTGTATAGGTATTTCAAAGATGCCCAGAACTGAGCTAAACTTGGTATGTGTCCAACTCATAGAAATATCTTGATGCCCCAACTCCCTTACTTCCAGCTAGTAAGGATCACATGATTCCTAACAAAGTTTTGACACAGATTCCCAATTCGGGCATTCAGAACATATAGCACGTTGCTGTAAGCAAGCAGGTTCTCATTCAAAGATGCAAGTTACTATGTAGGAACAAGTTTGTATAGGTATTTCAAGGATGCCCAGAACTGAGCTAAACTTGGTATGTGTCCAACTCATAGAAATATCTTGATGCCCCAACTCCCTTACTTCCAGCTAGTAAGGATCACATGATTCCTAACAAAGTTTTGACACAGATTGCCAATTCGGGCATTCAGAACATATAGCACGTTGCTGTAAGCAAGCACATTCTCATTCAAAGATGCAAGTTACTATGTAGGAACAAGTTTGTATAGGTATTTCAAAGATGCCCAGAACTGAGCTAAACTTGGTATGTCTCCAACTCCAAGAAATAACTTCATGCCCCATCTCCCTTACTTCCAGCTAGTAAGGATCACATAATTCCTAACAAAGTTTTGACACAGATTCCCAATTCGGGCATTCAGAACATATAGCACGTTGCTGTAAGCAAGCACATTCTCAATCAAAGTTGCAAGTTACTATGTAGGAACAAGTTTGTATAGGTATTTCAAAGATGCCCAGAACTGAGCTAAACTCGGTATGTCTCCAACTCCTAGAAATAACTTCATGCCCCATCTCCCTTACTTCCAGCTAGTAAGGATCACATAATTCCTAACAAAGTTTTGACACAGATTCCCAATTCGGGCATTCATAACATATAGCACGTTGCTGTAAGCAAGCACATTCTCATTCAAAGTTGCAAGTTACTATGTAGGAACAAGTTTGTATAGGTATTTCAAAAATGCCCAGAACTGAGCTAAACTTGGTATGTGTCCAACTCCTAGAAATAACTTCATGCCCTATCTCCCTTACTTCCAGCTAGTAAGGATCACATAATTCCTAACAAAGTTTTGACACAGATTGCCAATTCGGGCATTCAGAACATATAGCACGTTGCTGTAAGCAAGCACATTCTCATTCAAAGATGCAAGTTACTATGTAGGAACAAGTTTGTATAGGTATTTCAAAGATGCCCAGAACTGAGCTAAACTTGGTATGTGTCCAACTCCTAGAAATAACTTCATGCCCCATCTCCCTTACTTCCAGCTAGTAAGGATCACATAATTCCTAACAAAGATTTGACACAGATTCCCTATTCGGGCATTCAGAACATATAGCACGTTGCTGCAAGCAAGCACATTCTCATTCAAAGATGCAAGTTACTATGTAGGAACAAGTTTGTATAGGTATTTCAAAGATGCCCAGAACTGAGCTAAACTTGGTATGTGTCCAACTCCTAGAAATAACTTCATGCCCCATCTCCCTTACTTCCAGCTAGTAAGGATCACATAATTCCTAACAAAGTTTTGACACAGATTCCCTATTCGGGCATTCAGAACATATAGCACGTTGCTGCAAGCAAGCACATTTTCATTCAAAGTTGGAAGTTACTATGTAGGAACAAGTTTGTATAGGTATTTCAAAGATGCCCAGAACTGAGCTAAACTTGGTATGTGTCCAACTCCTAGTAATAACTTCATGCCCCATCTCCCTTACTTCCACCTAGTAAGGATCACATAATTCCTAACAAAGTTTTGACACAGATTCCCAATTCGGGCATTCAGAACATATAGCACGTTGCTGTAAGCAAGCACATTCTCATTCAAAGATGCAAGTTACTATGTAGGAACAAGTTTGTATAGGTATTTCAAAGATGCCCAGAACTGAGCTAAACTTGGTATGTGTCCAACTCCTAGAAATAACTTCATGCCCCATCTCCCTTACTTCCAGCTAGTAAGGATCACATAAATCCTAACAAAGTTTTGACACAGATTCCCTATTCGGGCATTCAGAACATATAGCACGTTGCTGCAAGCAAGCACATTCTCATTCAAAGATGCAAGTTACTATGTAGGAACAAGTTTGTATAGGTATTTCAAAGATGCCCAGAACTGAGCTAAACTTGGTATGTGTCCAACTCCTAGAAATAACTTCATGCCCCATCTCCCTTACTTCCAGCTAGTAAGGATCACATAATTCCTAACAAAGTTTTGACACAGATTCCCTATTCGGGCATTCAGAACATATAGCACGTTGCTGCAAGCAAGCACATTCTCATTCAAAGTTGCAAGTTACTATTTAGGAACAAGTTTGTATAGGTATTTCAAAGATGCCCAGAACTGAGCTAAACTTGGTATGTGTCCAACTCCTAGAAATAACTTCATGCCCCATCTCCCTTACTTCCAGCTAGTAAGGATCACGTAATTCCTAACAAAGTTTTGACACAGATTCCCAATTCGGGCATTTAGAACATATAGCACGTTGCTGTAAGCAAGCACATTCTCATTCAAAGTTGCAAGTTACTATGTAGGAACAAGTTTGTATAGGTATTTCAAAGATGCCCAGAACTGAGCTAAACTTGGTATGTGTCCAACTCCTAGAAATAACTTGATGCCCCATCTCCCTTACTTCCAGCTAGTAAGGATCACATAATTCCTAACAAAGTTTTGACACAGATTCCCAATTCGGGCATTCAGAACATATAGCACGTTGCTGTAAGCAAGCACATTCTCATTCAAAGTTGCAAGTTACTATGTAGGAACAAGTTTGTATAGGTATTTCAAAGATGCCCAGAACTGAGCTAAACTTGGTATGTGTCCAAATCCAAGAAATAACTTCATGCCCCATATCCCTTACTTCCAGCTAGTAAGGATCACATAATTCCTAACAAAGTTTTGACACCGATTCCCAATTCGGGCATTCAGAACATATAGCACGTTGCTGTAAGCAAGCAGATTCTCATTCAAAGATGCAAGTTACTATGTAGGAACAAGTTTGTATAGGTATTTCAAAGATGCCCAGAACTGAGCTAAACTTGGTATGTGTCCAACTCCTAGAAATAACTTCATGCCCCATTTCCCTTACTTCCAGCTAGTAAGGATCACATAATTCCTAACAAAGTTTTGACACAGATTCCCAATTCGGGGATTCAGAACATATAGCACGTTGCTGTAAGCAAGCACATTTTCATTCAAAGTTGCAAGTTACTATGTAGGAACAAGTTTGTATAGGTATTTCAAAGATGCCCAGAACTGAGCTAAACTTGGTATGTGTCCAACTCCGAGAAATAACTTCATGCCCCATCTCCCTTACTTCCAGCTAGTAAGGATCACATAATTCCTAACAAAGTTTTGACACAGATTCCCAATTCGGGCATTCAGAACATATAGCACGTTGCTGTAAGCAAGCACATTCTCATTCAAAGTTGCAAGTTACTATGTAGGAACAAGTTTGTATAGGTATTTCAAAGATCCCCAGAACTGAGCTAAACTTGGTATGTGTCCAACTCCTAGAAATAACTTCATGCCCCATCTCCCTTACTTCCAGCTTGTAAGGATCACATAATTCCTAACAAAGTTTTGACACAGATTCCCAATTCGGGCATTCAGAACATATAGCACGTTGCTGTAAGCAAGCAGATTCTCATTCAAAGAGGCAAGTTACTATGTAGGAACAAGTTTGTATAGGTATTTCAAAGATGCCCAGAACTTAGCTAAACTTGGTATGTGTCCAACTCCTAGAAATAACTTCATGCCCCATCTCCCTTACTTCCAGCTAGTAAGGATCACATAATTCCTAACAAAGTTTTGACACAGATTGCCAATTCGGGCATTCAGAACATATAGCACGTTGCTGTAAGCAAGCACATTCTCATTCAAAGATGCAAGTTACTATGTAGGAACAAGTTTGTATAGGTATTTCAAGGATGCCCAGAACTGAGCTAAACTTGGTATGTGTCCAACTCCTAGAAATAACTTCATGTCCCATCTCCCTTACTTCCAGCTAGTAAGGATCACATAATTCCTAACAAAGTTTTGACACAGATTCCCAATTCGGGCATTCAGAACATATAACACGTTGCTGTAAGCAAGCACATTTTCATTCAAAGTTGCAAGTTACTATGTAGGAACAAGTTTGTATAGGTATTTCAAAGATGCCCAGAACTGAGCTAAACTTGGTATGTGTCCAACTCCTAGAAATAACTTCATGCCCCATCTCCCTTACTTCCAGCTAGTAAGGATCACATAATTCCTAACAAAGTTTTGACACAGATTCCCAATTCGGGCATTCAGAACATATAGCACGTTGCTGTAAGCAAGCACATTCTCATTCAAAGATGCAAGTTACTATGTAGGAACAAGTTTGTATAGGTATTTCAAAGATGCCCAGAACTGAGCTAAACTTGGTATGTCTCCAACTCCAAGAAATAACTTCATGCCCCATCTCCCTTACTTCCAGCTAGTAAGGATCACATAATTCCTAACAAAGTTTTGACACAGATTCCCAATTCGGGCATTCAGAACATATAGCACGTTGCTGTAAGCAAGCACATTCTCAATCAAAGTTGCAAGTTACTATGTAGGAACAAGTTTGTATAGGTATTTCAAAGATGCCCAGAACTGAGCTAAACTCGGTATGTCTCCAACTCCTAGAAATAACTTCATGCCCCATCTCCCTTACTTCCAGCTAGTAAGGATCACATAATTCCTAACAAAGTTTTGACACAGATTCCCAATTCGGGCATTCATAACATATAGCACGTTGCTGTAAGCAAGCACATTCTCATTCAAAGTTGCAAGTTACTATGTAGGAACAAGTTTGTATAGGTATTTCAAAAATGCCCAGAACTGAGCTAAACTTGGTATGTGTCCAACTCCTAGAAATAACTTCATGCCCTATCTCCCTTACTTCCAGCTAGTAAGGATCACATAATTCCTAACAAAGTTTTGACACAGATTGCCAATTCGGGCATTCAGAACATATAGCACGTTGCTGTAAGCAAGCACATTCTCATTCAAAGATGCAAGTTACTATGTAGGAACAAGTTTGTATAGGTATTTCAAAGATGCCCAGAACTGAGCTAAACTTGGTATGTGTCCAACTCCTAGAAATAACTTCATGCCCCATCTCCCTTACTTCCAGCTAGTAAGGATCACATAATTCCTAACAAAGATTTGACACAGATTCCCTATTCGGGCATTCAGAACATATAGCACGTTGCTGCAAGCAAGCACATTCTCATTCAAAGATGCAAGTTACTATGTAGGAACAAGTTTGTATAGGTATTTCAAAGATGCCCAGAACTGAGCTAAACTTGGTATGTGTCCAACTCCTAGAAATAACTTCATGCCCCATCTCCCTTACTTCCAGCTAGTAAGGATCACATAATTCCTAACAAAGTTTTGACACAGATTCCCTATTCGGGCATTCAGAACATATAGCACGTTGCTGCAAGCAAGCACATTCTCATTCAAAGTTGCAAGTTACTATGTAGGAACAAGTTTGTATAGGTATTTCAAAGATGCCCAGAACTGAGCTAAACTTGGTATGTGTCCAACTCCTAGTAATAACTTCATGCCCCATCTCCCTTACTTCCACCTAGTAAGGATCACATAATTCCTAACAAAGTTTTGACACAGATTCCCAATTCGGGCATTCAGAACATATAGCACGTTGCTGTAAGCAAGCACATTCTCATTCAAAGTTGCAAGTTACTATGTAGGAACAAGTTTGTATAGGTATTTCAAAGATGCCCAGAACTGAGCTAAACTTGGTATGTGTCCAACTCCTAGAAATAACTTCATGCCCCATCTCCCTTACTTCCAGCTAGTAAGGATCACATAATTCCTAACAAAGTTTTGACACAGATTGCCAATTCGGGCATTCAGAACATATAGCACGTTGCTGCAAGCAAGCACATTCTCATTCAAAGATGCAAGTTACTATGTAGGAACAAGTTTGTATAGGTATTTCAAAGATGCCCAGAACTGAGCTAAACTTGGTATGTGTCCAACTCCTAGAAATAACTTCATGCCCCATCTCCCTTACTTCCAGCTAGTAAGGATCACATAATTCCTAACAAAGTTTTGACACAGATTCCCTATTCGGGCATTCAGAACATATAGCACGTTGCTGCAAGCAAGCACATTCTCATTCAAAGTTGCAAGTTACTATTTAGGAACAAGTTTGTATAGGTATTTCAAAGATGCCCAGAACTGAGCTAAACTTGGTATGTCTCCAACTCCTAGAAATAACTTCATGCCCCATCTCCCTTACTTCCAGCTAGTAAGGATCACGTAATTCCTAACAAAGTTTTGACACAGATTCCCAATTCGGGCATTTAGAACATATAGCACGTTGCTGTAAGCAAGCACATTCTCATTCAAAGTTGCAAGTTACTATGTAGGAACAAGTTTGTATAGGTATTTCAAAGATGCCCAGAACTGAGCTAAACTTGGTATGTGTCCAACTCCTAGAAATAACTTGATGCCCCATCTCCCTTACTTCCAGCTAGTAAGGATCACATAATTCCTAACAAAGTTTTGACACAGATTCCCAATTCGGGCATTCAGAACATATAGCACGTTGCTGTAAGCAAGCACATTCTCATTCAAAGTTGCAAGTTACTATGTAGGAACAAGTTTGTATAGGTATTTCAAAGATGCCCAGAACTGAGCTAAACTTGGTATGTGTCCAAATCCAAGAAATAACTTCATGCCCCATATCCCTTACTTCCAGCTAGTAAGGATCACATAATTCCTAACAAAGTTTTGACACCGATTCCCAATTCGGGCATTCAGAACATATAGCACGTTGCTGTAAGCAAGCAGATTCTCATTCAAAGATGCAAGTTACTATGTAGGAACAAGTTTGTATAGGTATTTCAAAGATGCCCAGAACTGAGCTAAACTTGGTATGTGTCCAACTCCTAGAAATAACTTCATGCCCCATTTCCCTTACTTCCAGCTAGTAAGGATCACATAATTCCTAACAAAGTTTTGACACAGATTCCCAATTCGGGGATTCAGAACATATAGCACGTTGCTGTAAGCAAGCACATTTTCATTCAAAGTTGCAAGTTACTATGTAGGAACAAGTTTGTATAGGTATTTCAAAGATGCCCAGAACTGAGCTAAACTTGGTATGTGTCCAACTCCGAGAAATAACTTCATGCCCCATCTCCCTTACTTCCAGCTAGTAAGGATCACATAATTCCTAACAAAGTTTTGACACAGATTCCCAATTCGGGCATTCAGAACATATAGCACGTTGCTGTAAGCAAGCACATTCTCATTCAAAGTTGCAAGTTACTATGTAGGAACAAGTTTGTATAGGTATTTCAAAGATCCCCAGAACTGAGCTAAACTTGGTATGTGTCCAACTCCTAGAAATAACTTCATGCCCCATCTCCCTTACTTCCAGCTTGTAAGGATCACATAATTCCTAACAAAGTTTTGACACAGATTCCCAATTCGGGCATTCAGAACATATAGCACGTTGCTGTAAGCAAGCAGATTCTCATTCAAAGAGGCAAGTTACTATGTAGGAACAAGTTTGTATAGGTATTTCAAAGATGCCCAGAACTGAGCTAAACTTGGTATGTGTCCAACTCCTAGAAATAACTTCATGCCCCATCTCCCTTACTTCCAGCTAGTAAGGATCACATAATTCCTAACAAAGTTTTGACACAGATTGCCAATTCGGGCATTCAGAACATATAGCACGTTGCTGTAAGCAAGCACATTCTCATTCAAAGATGCAAGTTACTATGTAGGAACAAGTTTGTATAGGTATTTCAAGGATGCCCAGAACTGAGCTAAACTTGGTATGTGTCCAACTCCTAGAAATAACTTCATGTCCCATCTCCCTTACTTCCAGCTAGTAAGGATCACATAATTCCTAACAAAGTTTTGACACAGATTCCCAATTCGGGCATTCAGAACATATAACACGTTGCTGTAAGCAAGCACATTTTCATTCAAAGTTGCAAGTTACTATGTAGGAACAAGTTTGTATAGGTATTTCAAAGATGACAAGAACTGAGCTAAACTTGGTATGTGTCCAACTCCTAGAAATAACTTCATGCCCCATCTCCCTTACTTCCAGCTAGTAAGGATCACATAATTCCTAACAAAGTTTTGACACAGATTCCCAATTCGGGCATTCAGAACATATAGCACGTTGCTGTAAGCAAGCACATTTTCATTCAAAGTTGCAAGTTACTATGTAGGAACAAGTTTGTATAGGTATTTCAAAGATGCCCAGAACTGAGCTAAACTTGGTATGTGTCCAACTCCGAGAAATAACTTCATGCCCCATCTCCCTTACTTCCAGCTAGTAAAGATCACATATTTCCTAACAAAGTTTTGACACAGATTCCCAATTCGGGCATTCAGAACATATAGCACGTTGCTGTAAGCAAGCACATTCTCATTCAAAGTTGCAAGTTACTATGTAGGAACAAGTTTGTATAGGTATTTCAAAGATGCCCAGAACTGAGCTAAACTTGGTATGTGTCCAACTCCTAGAAATAACTTCATGCCCCATCTCCCTTACTTCCAGCTAGTAAGGATCACATAATTCCTAACAAAGTTTTGACACAGATTCCCAATTCGGGCATTCAGAACATATAGCACGTTGCTGTAAGCAAGCAGATTCTCATTAAAGATGCAAGTTACTATGTAGGAACAAGTTTGTATAGGTATTTCAAAGATGCCCTGAACTGAGCTAAACTCGGTATGTCTCCAACTCCAAGAAATAACTTCATGCCCCATCTCCCTTACTTCCAGCTAGTAAGGATCACATAATTCCTAACAAAGTTTTGACACAGATTCCCAATTCGGGCATTCAGAACATATAGCACGTTGCTGTAAGCAAGCACATTCTCATTCAAAGTTGCAAGTCACTATGTAGGAACAAGTTTGTATAGGTATTTCAAAGATCCCCAGAACTGAGCTAAACTTGGTATGTGTCCAACTCCTAGAAAAAACTTCATGCCCCATCTCCCTTACTTCCAGCTAGTAAGGATCACATAATTCCTAACAAAGTTTTGACACAGATTCCCAATTCGGGCATTCAGAACATATAGCACGTTGCTGTAAGCAAGCAGATTCTCATTCAAAGAGGCAAGTTACTATGTAGGAACAAGTTTGTATAGGTATTTCAAAGATGCCCAGAACTTAGCTAAACTTGGTATGTGTCCAACTCCTAGAAATAACTTCATGCCCCATCTCCCTTACTTCCAGCTAGTAAGGATCACATAATTCCTAACAAAGTTTTGACACAGATTGCCAATTCGGGCATTCAGAACATATAGCACGTTGCTGTAAGCAAGCACATTCTCATTCAAAGATGCAAGTTACTATGTAGGAACAAGTTTGTATAGGTATTTCAAGGATGCCCAGAACTGAGCTAAACTTGGTATGTGTCCAACTCCTAGAAATAACTTCATGTCCCATCTCCCTTACTTCCAGCTAGTAAGGATCACATAATTCCTAACAAAGTTTTGACACAGATTCCCAATTCGGGCATTCAGAACATATAGCACGTTGCTGTAAGCAAGCACATTCTCATTCAAAGTTGCAAGTTACTATGTAGGAACAAGTTTGTATAGGTATTTCAAAGATCCCCAGAACTGAGCTAAACTCGGTATGTGTCCAACTCCTAGAAATAACTTCATGCCCCATCTCCCTTACTTCCAGCTAGTAAGGATCACATAATTCCTAACAAAGTTTTGACACAGATTCCCAATTCGGGCATTCAGAACATATAGCACGTTGCTGTAAGCAAGCAGATTCTCATTCAAAGAGGCAAGTTACTATGTAGGAACAAGTTTGTATAGGTATTTCAAAGATGCCCAGAACTGAGCTAAACTCGGTATGTGTCCAACTCCTAGAAATAACTTCATGCCCCATCTCCCTTACTTCCAGCTAGTAAGGATCACATAATTCCTAACAAAGTTTTGACACAGATTGCCAATTCGGGCATTCAGAACATATAGCACGTTGCTGTAAGCAAGCACATTCTCATTCAAAGATGCAAGTTACTATGTAGGAACAAGTTTGTATAGGTATTTCAAGGATGCCCAGAACTGAGCTAAACTTGGTATGTGTCCAACTCCTAGAAATAACTTCATGTCCCATCTCCCTTACTTCCAGCTAGTAAGGATCACATAATTCCTAACAAAGTTTTGACACAGATTCCCAATTCGGGCATTCAGAACATATAACACGTTGCTGTAAGCAAGCACATTTTCATTCAAAGTTGCAAGTTACTATGTAGGAACAAGTTTGTATAGGTATTTCAAAGATGCCCAGAACTGAGCTAAACTTGGTATGTGTCCAACTCCTAGAAATAACTTCATGCCCCATCTCCCTTACTTCCAGCTAGTAAGGATCACATAATTCCTAACAAAGTTTTGACACAGATTCCCAATTCGGGCATTCAGAACATATAGCACGTTGCTGTAAGCAAGCACATTTTCATTCAAAGTTGCAAGTTACTATGTAGGAACAAGTTTGTATAGGTATTTCAAAGATGCCCAGAACTGAGCTAAACTTGGTATGTGTCCAACTCCGAGAAATAACTTCATGCCCCATCTCCCTTACTTCCAGCTAGTAAGGATCACATATTTCCTAACAAAGTTTTGACACAGATTCCCAATTCGGGCATTCAGAACATATAGCACGTTGCTGTAAGCAAGCACATTCTCATTCAAAGTTGCAAGTTACTATGTAGGAACAAGTTTGTATAGGTATTTCAAAGATGCCCAGAACTGAGCTAAACTTGGTATGTGTCCAACTCCTAGAAATAACTTCATGCCCCATCTCCCTTACTTCCAGCTAGTAAGGATCACATAATTCCTAACAAAGTTTTGACACAGATTCCCAATTCGGGCATTCAGAACATATAGCACGTTGCTGTAAGCAAGCAGATTCTCATTAAAGATGCAAGTTACTATGTAGGAACAAGTTTGTATAGGTATTTCAAAGATGCCCTGAACTGAGCTAAACTCGGTATGTCTCCAACTCCAAGAAATAACTTCATGCCCCATCTCCCTTACTTCCAGCTAGTAAGGATCACATAATTCCTAACAAAGTTTTGACACAGATTCCCAATTCGGGCATTCAGAACATATAGCACGTTGCTGTAAGCAAGCACATTCTCATTCAAAGTTGCAAGTCACTATGTAGGAACAAGTTTGTATAGGTATTTCAAAGATCCCCAGAACTGAGCTAAACTTGGTATGTGTCCAACTCCTAGAAAAAACTTCATGCCCCATCTCCCTTACTTCCAGCTAGTAAGGATCACATAATTCCTAACAAAGTTTTGACACAGATTCCCAATTCGGGCATTCAGAACATATAGCACGTTGCTGTAAGCAAGCAGATTCTCATTCAAAGTTGCAAGTTACTATGTAGGAACAAGTTTGTATAGGTATTTCAAAGATGCCCAGAACTGAGCTAAACTTGGTATGTGTCCAACTCCTAGAAATAACTTCATGCCCCATCTCCCTTACTTCCAGCTAGTAAGGATCACATAATTCCTAACAAAGTTTTGACACAGATTCCCAATTCGGGCATTCAGAACATATAGCACGTTGCTGTAAGCAAGCACATTCTCATTCAAAGTTGCAAGTTACTATGTAGGAACAAGTTTGTATAGGTATTTCAAAGATGCCCAGAACTGAGCTAAACTTGGTATGTGTCCAACTCCTAGAAATAACTTCATGCCCCATCTCCCTTACTTCCAGCTAGTAAGGATCACATAATTCCTAACAAAGTTTTGACACAGATTCCCAATTCGGGCATTCAGAACATATAGCACGTTGCTGTAAGCAAGCAGATTCTCATTCAAAGATGCAAGTTACTATGTAGGAACAAGTTTGTATAGGTATTTCAAAGATGCCCAGAACTGAGCTAAACTTGGTATGTGTCCAACTCCTAGAAATAACTTCATGCCCCATCTGCCTTACTTCCAGCTAGTAAGGATCACATAATTCCTAACAAAGTTTTGACACAGATTCCCAATTCGGGCATTCAGAACATATAGCACGTTGCTGTAAGCAAGCACATTTTCATTCAAAGTTGGAAGTTACTATGTAGGAACAAGTTTGTATAGGTATTTCAAAGATGCCCAGAACTGAGCTAAACTTGGTATGTGTCCAACTCCTAGAAATAACTTCATGCCCCATCTCCCTTACTTCCACCTAGTAAGGATCACATAATTCCTAACAAAGTTTTGACACAGAATCCCAATTCGGGCATTCAGAACATATAGCACGTTGCTGTAAGCAAGCACATTGTCATTCAAAGATGCAAGTTACTATGTAGGAACAAGTTTGTATAGGTATTTCAAAGATGCCCAGAACTGAGCTAAACTTGGTATGTGTCCAACTCCTAGAAATAACTTCATGCTCCATCTCCCTTACTTCCAGCTAGTAAGGATCACATAATTCCTGACATAGTTTTGACACAGATTCCCTATTCGGGCATTCAGAACATATAGCACGTTGCTGCAAGCAAGCACATTCTCATTCAAAGATGCAAGTTACTATGTAGGAACAAGTTTGTATAGGTATTTCAAAGATGCCCAGAACTGAGCTAAACTTGGTATGTGTCCAACTCCTAGAAATAACTTCATGCCCCATCTCCCTTACTTCCAGCTAGTAAGGATCACATAATTCCTAACAGAGTTTTGACACAGATTCCCTATTCGGGCATTCAGAACATATAGCACGTTGCTGCAAGCAAGCACATTCTCATTCAAAGTTGCAAGTTACTATTTAGGAACAAGTTTGTATAGGTATTTCAAAGATGCCCAGAACTGAGCTAAACTTGGTATGTGTCCAAATCCTAGAAATAACTTCATGCCCCATCTCCCTTACTTCCAGCTAGTAAGGATCACATAATTCCTAACAAAGTTTTGACACAGATTCCCAATTCGGGCATTTAGAACATATTGCACGTTGCTGTAAGCAAGCACATTCTCATTCAAAGATGCAAGTTACTATGTAGGAACAAGTTTGTATAGGTATTTCAAAGATGCCCAGAACTGAGCTAAACTTGGTATGTGTCCAACTCCTAGAAATAACTTCATGCCCCATCTCCCTTACTTCCAGCTAGTAAGGATCACATAATTCCTAACAAAGTTTTGACACAGATTCCCAATTCGGGCATTCAGAACATATAGCACGTTGCTGTAAGCAAGCAGATTCTCATTCAAAGATGCAAGTTACTATGTAGGAACAAGTTTGTATAGGTATTTCAAAGAGGCCCAGAACTGAGCTAAACTTGGTATGTGTCCAACTCCTAGAAATAACTTCATGCCCCATCTCCCTTACTTCCAGCTAGTAAGGATCACATAATTCCTAACAAAGTTTTGACACAGATTCCCAATTCGGGCATTCAGAACATATAGCACGTTGCTGTAAGCAAGCACATTTTCATTCAAAGTTGCAAGTTACTATGTAGGAACAAGTTTGTATAGGTATTTCAAAGATGCCCAGAACTGAGCTAAACTTGGTATGTGTCCAACTCCTAGAAATAACTTCATGCCCCATCTCCCTTACTTCCAGCTAGTAAGGATCACATAATTCCTAACAAAGTTTTGACACAGATTCCCAATTCGGGCATTGAGAACATATAGCACGTTGCTGTAAGCAAGCACATTTTCATTCAAAGTTGCAAGTTACTATGTAGGAACAAGTTTGTATAGGTATTTCAAAGATGCCCAGAACTGAGCTAAACTTGGTATGTGTCCAACTCCTAGAAATAACTTCATGCCCCATCTCCCTTACTTCCAGCTAGTAAGGATCACATAATTCCTAACAAAGTTTTGACACAGATTCCCAATTCGGGCATTCAGAACATATAGCACGTTGCTGTAAGCAAGCAGATTCTCATTCAAAGATGCAAGTTACTATGTAGGAACAAGTTTGTATAGGTATTTCAAAGATGCCCAGAACTGAGCTAAACTTGGTGTGTGTCCAACTCATAGAAATAACTTCATGCCCCATCTCCCTTACTTCCAGCTAGTAAGGATCACGTAATTTCTAACAAAGTTTTGACACAGATTCCCAATTCGGGCATTCAGAACATATAGCACGTTGCTGTAAGCAAGCACATTCTCATTCAAAGTTGCAAGTTACTATGTAGGAACAAGTTTGTATAGGTATTTCAAAGATGCCCAGAACTGAGCTAAACTTGGTATGTGTCCAAATCCAAGAAATAACTTCATGCCCCATATCCCTTACTTCCAGCTAGTAAGGATCACATAATTCCTAACAAAGTTTTGACACAGATTCCCAATTCGGGCATTCAGAACATATAGCACATTGCTGTAAGCAAGCAGATTCTCATTCAAAGATGCAAGTTACTATGTAGGAACAAGTTTGTATAGGTATTTCAAAGATGCCCAGAACTGAGCTAAACTTGGTATGTGTCCAACTCCTAGAAATAACTTCATGCCCCATCTCCATTACTTCCAGCTAGTAAGGATCACATAATTCCTAACAAAGTTTTGACACAGATTCCCAATTCGGGCATTCAGAACATATAGCACGTTGCTGTAAGCAAGCAGATTCTCATTCAAAGAGGCAAGTTACTATGTAGGAACAAGTTTGTATAGGTATTTCAAAGATGCCCAGAACTTAGCTAAACTTGGTATGTGTCCAACTCCTAGAAATAACTTCATGCCCCATCTCCCTTACTTCCAGCTAGTAAGGATCACATAATTCCTAACAAAGTTTTGACACAGATTGCCAATTCGGGCATTCAGAACATATAGCACGTTGCTGTAAGCAAGCACATTCTCATTCAAAGAGGCAAGTTACTATGTAGGAACAAGTTTGTATAGGTATTTCAAGGATGCCCAGAACTGAGCTAAACTTGGTATGTGTCCAACTCCTAGAAATAACTTCATGCCCCATCTCCCTTACTTCCAGCTAGTAAGGATCACATAATTCCTAACAAAGTTTTGACACAGATTCCCAATTCGGGCATTCAGAACATATAGCACGTTGCTGTAAGCAAGCAGATTCTCATTCAAAGATGCAAGTTACTATGTAGGAACAAGTTTGTATAGGTATTTCAAAGATGCCCAGAACTGAGCTAAACTTGGTATGTGTCCAACTCCTAGAAATAACTTCATGCCCCATCTCCCTTACTTCCAGCTAGTAAGGATCACATAATTCCTAACAAAGTTTTGACACAGATTCCCAATTCGGGCATTCAGAACATATAGCACGTTGCTGTAAGCAAGCACATTCTCATTCAAAGTTGCAAGTTACTATGTAGGAACAAGTTTGTATAGGTATTTCAAAGATGCCCAGAACTGAGCTAAACTTGGTATGTGTCCAACTCCGAGAAATAACTTCATGCCCCATCTCCCTTACTTCCCGCTAGTAAGGATCACATAATTCCTAACAAAGTTTTGACACAGATTCCCAATTCGGGCATTCAGAACATATAGCACGTTGCTGTAAGCAAGCACATTCTCATTCAAACTTGCAAGTTACTATGTAGGAACAAGTTTGTATAGGTATTTCAAAGATGCCCAGAACTGAGCTAAACTTGGTATGTGTCCAACTCCGAGAAATAACTTCATGCCCCATCTCCCTTACTTCCAGCTAGTAAGGATCACATAATTCCTAACAAAGTTTTGACACAGATTCCCAATTCGGGCATTCAGAACATATAGCACGTTGCTGTAAGCAAGCAGATTCTCATTAAAGATGCAAGTTACTATGTAGGAACAAGTTTGTATAGGTATTTCAAAGATGCCCAGAACTGAGCTAAACTCGGTATGTCTCCAACTCCAAGAAATAACTTCATGCCCCATCTCCCTTACTTCCAGCTAGTAAGGATCACATAATTCCTAACAAAGTTTTCACACAGATTCCCAATTCGGGCATTCAGAACATATAGCACGTTGCTGTAAGCAAGCACATTCTCATTCAAAGTTGCAAGTCACTATGTAGGAACAAGTTTGTATAGGTATTTCAAAGATCCCCAGAACTGAGCTAAACTTGGTATGTGTCCAACTCCTAGAAATAACTTCATGCCCCATCTCCCTTACTTCCAGCTAGTAAGGATCACATAATTCCTAACAAAGTTTTGACACAGATTCCCAATTCGGGCATTCAGAACATATAGCACGTTGCTGTAAGCAAGCAGATTCTCATTCAAAGAGGCAAGTTACTATGTAGGAACAAGTTTGTATAGGTATTTCAAAGATGCCCAGAACTTAGCTAAACTTGGTATGTGTCCAACTCCTAGAAATAACTTCATGCCCCATCTCCCTTACTTCCAGCTAGTAAGGATCACATAATTCCTAACAAAGTTTTGACACAGATTGCCAATTCGGGCATTCAGAACATATAGCACGTTGCTGTAAGCAAGCACATTCTCATTCAAAGATGCAAGTTACTATGTAGGAACAAGTTTGTATAGGTATTTCAAGGATGCCCAGAACTGAGCTAAACTTGGTATGTGTCCAACTCCTAGAAATAACTTCATGTCCCATCTCCCTTACTTCCAGCTAGTAAGGATCACATAATTCCTAACAAAGTTTTGACACAGATTCCCAATTCGGGCATTCAGAACATATAGCACGTTGCTGTAAGCAAGCACATTTTCATTCAAAGTTGCAAGTTACTATGTAGGAACAAGTTTGTATAGGTATTTCAAAGATGCCCAGAACTGAGCTAAACTTGGTATGTGTCCAACTCCTAGAAATAACTTCATGCCCCATCTCCCTTACTTCCAGCTAATAAGGATCACATAATTCCTAACAAAGTTTTGACACAGATTCCCAATTCGGGCATTCAGAACATATAGCACGTTGCTGTAAGCAAGCAGATTCTCATTCAAAGATGCAAGTTACTATGTAGGAACAAGTTTGTATAGGTATTTCAAAGATGCCCAGAACTGAGCTAAACTTGGTATGTGTCCAACTCCTAGAAATAACTTCATGCCCCATCTCCCTTACTTCCAGCTAGTAAGGATCACATAATTCCTAACAAAGTTTTGACACAGATTCCCAATTCGGGCATTCAGAACATATAGCACGTTGCTGTAAGCAAGCACATTTTCATTCAAAGTTGCAAGTTACTATGTAGGAACAAGTTTGTATAGGTATTTCAAAGATGCCCAGAACTGAGCTAAACTTGGTATGTGTCCAACTCCTAGAAATAACTTCATGCCCCATCTCCCTTACTTCCAGCTAGTAAGGATCACATAATTCCTAACAAAGTTTTGACACAGATTGCCAATTCGGGCATTCAGAACATATAGCACGTTGCTGTAAGCAAGCAGATTCTCATTCAAAGATGCAAGTTACTATGTAGGAACAAGTTTGTATAGGTATTTCAAAGATGCCCAGAACTGAGCTAAACTTGGTATGTGTCCAACTTCTAGAAATAACTTCATTCCCCATCTCCCTTACTTCCAGCTAGTAAGGATCACATAATTCCTAACAAAGTTTTGACACAGATTCCCAATTCGGGCATTCAGAACATATAGCACGTTGCTGTAAGCAAGCACATTTTCATTCAAAGTTGCAAGTTACTATGTAGGAACAAGTTTGTATAGGTATTTCAAAGATGCCCAGAACTGAGCTAAACTTGGTATGTGTCCAACTCCTAGAAATAACTTCATGCCCCATCTCCCTTACTTCCAGCTAGTAAGGATCACATAATTCCTAACAAAGTTTTGACACAGATTCCCAATTCGGGCATTCAGAACATATAGCACGTTGCTGTAAGCAAGCAGATTCTCATTCAAAGTTGCAAGTTACTATGTAGGAACAAGTTTGTATAGGTATTTCAAAGATGCCCAGAACTGAGCTAAACTTGGTATGTGTCCAACTCCTAGAAATAACTTCATGCCCCATCTCCCTTACTTCCAGCTAGTAAGGATCACATAATTCCTAACAAAGTTTTGACACAGATTCCCAATTCGGGCATTCAGAACATATAGCACGTTGCTGTAAGCAAGCACATTTTCATTCAAAGTTGCAAGTTACTATGTAGGAACAAGTTTGTATAGGTATTTCAAAGATGCCCAGAACTGAGCTAAACTTGGTATGTGTCCAACTCCTAGAAATAACTTCATGCCCCATCTCCCTTACTTCCAGCTAGTAAGGATCACATAATTCCTAACAAAGTTTTGACACAGATTCCCAATTCGGGCATTCAGAACATATAGCACGTTGCTGTAAGCAAGTAGATTCTCATTCAAAGATGCAAGTTACTATGTAGGAACAAGTTTGTATAGGTATTTCAAAGATGCCCAGAACTGAGCTAAACTTGGTATGTGTCCAACTCCTAGAAATAACTTCATGACCCATCTGCCTTACTTCCAGCTAGTAAGGATCACATAATTCCTAACAAAGTTTTGACACAGATTCCCAATTCGGGCATTCAGAACATATAGCACGTTGCTGTAAGCAAGCACATTTTCATTCAAAGTTGGAAGTTACTATGTAGGAACAAGTTTGTATAGGTATTTCAAAGATGCCCAGAACTGAGCTAAACTTGGTATGTGTCCAACTCCTAGAAATAACTTCATGCCCCATCTCCCTTACTTCCACCTAGTAAGGATCACATAATTCCTAACAAAGTTTTGACACAGATTCCCAATTCGGGCATTCAGAACATATAGCACGTTGCTGTAAGCAAGCACATTCTCATTCAAAGATGCAAGTTACTATGTAGGAACAAGTTTGTATAGGTATTTCAAAGATGCCCAGAACTGAGCTAAACTTGGTATGTGTCCAACTCCTAGAAATAACTTCATGCTCCATCTCCCTTACTTCCAGCTAGTAAGGATCACATAATTCCTAACAAAGTTTTGACACAGATTCCCTATTCGGGCATTCAGAACATATAGCACGTTGCTGCAAGCAAGCACATTCTCATTCAAAGATGCAAGTTACTATGTAGGAACAAGTTTGTATAGGTATTTCAAAGATGCCCAGAACTGAGCTAAACTTGGTATGTGTCCAACTCCTAGAAATAACTTCATGCCCCATCTCCCTTACTTCCAGCTAGTAAGGATCACATAATTCCTAACAGAGTTTTGACACAGATTCCCTATTCGGGCATTCAGAACATATAGCACGTTGCTGTAAGCAAGCACATTCTCATTCAAAGTTGCAAGTTACTATGTAGGAACAAGTTTGTATAGGTATTTCAAAGATGCCCAGAACTGAGCTAAACTTGGTATGTGTCCAACTCCTAGAAATAACTTCATGCCCCATCTCCCTTACTTCCAGCTAGTAAGGATCACATAATTCCTAACAAAGTTTTGACACAGATTCCCAATTCGGGCATTGAGAACATATAGCACGTTGCTGTAAGCAAGCACATTTTCATTCAAAGTTGCAAGTTACTATGTAGGAACAAGTTTGTATAGGTATTTCAAAGATGCCCAGAACTGAGCTAAACTTGGTATGTGTCCAACTCCTAGAAATAACTTCATGCCCCATCTCCCTTACTTCCAGCTAGTAAGGATCACATAATTCCTAACAGAGTTTTGACACAGATTCCCAATTCGGGCATTCAGAACATATAGCACGTTGCTGTAAGCAAGCAGATTCTCATTCAAAGATGCAAGTTACTATGTAGGAACAAGTTTGTATAGGTATTTCAAAGATGCCCAGAACTGAGCTAAACTTGGTGTGTGTCCAACTCATAGAAATAACTTCATGCCCCATCTCCCTTACTTCCAGCTAGTAAGGATCACGTAATTCCTAACAGAGTTTTGACACAGATTCCCAATTCGGGCATTTAGAACATATAGCACGTTGCTGTAAGCAAGCACATTCTCATTCAAAGTTGCAAGTTACTATGTAGGAACAAGTTTGTATAGGTATTTCAAAGATGCCCAGAACTGAGCTAAACTTGGTATGTGTCCAACTCCTAGAAATAACTTGATGCCCCATCTCCCTTACTTCCAGCTAGTAAGGATCACATAATTCCTAACAAAGTTTTGACACAGATTCCCAATTCGGGCATTCAGAACATATAGCACGTTGCTGTAAGCAAGCACATTCTCATTCAAAGTTGCAAGTTACTATGTAGGAACAAGTTTGTATAGGTATTTCAAAGAGGCCCAGAACTGAGCTAAACTTGGTATGTGTCCAACTCCTAGAAATAACTTCATGCCCCATCTCCCTTACTTCCAGCTAGTAAGGATCACATAATTCCTAACAAATTTTTGACACAGATTCCCAATTCGGGCATTCAGAACATATAGCACGTTGCTGTAAGCAAGCACATTCTCATTCAAAGATGCAAGTTACTATGTAGGAACAAGTTTGTATAGGTATTTCAAAGAGGCCCAGAACTGAGCTAAACTTGGTATGTGTCCAACTCCTAGAAATAACTTCATGCCCCATCTCCCTTACTTCCAGCTAGTAAGGATCACATAATTCCTAACAAAGTTTTGACACAGATTCCCAATTCGGGCATTCAGAACATATAGCACGTTGCTGTAAGCAAGCACATTCTCATTCAAAGTTGCAAGTTACTATGTAGGAACAAGTTTGTATAGGTATTTCAAAGATGCCCAGAACTGAGCTAAACTTGGTATGTGTCCAAATCCAAGAAATAACTTCATGCCCCATCTGCCTTACTTCCAGCTAGTAAGGATCACATAATTCCTAACAAAGTTTTGACACAGATTCCCAATTCGGGCATTCAGAACATATAGCACGTTGCTGTAAGCAAGCAGATTCTCATTCAAAGATGCAAGTTACTATGTAGGAACAAGTTTGTATAGGTATTTCAAAGATGCCCAGAACTGAGCTAAACTTGGTATGTGTCCAACTCCTAGAAATAACTTCATGCCCCATCTCCCTTACTTCCACCTAGTAAGGATCACATAATTCCTAACAAAGTTTTGACACAGATTCCCAATTCGGGCATTCAGAACATATAGCACGTTGCTGTAAGCAAGCACATTCTCATTCAAAGATGCAAGTTACTATGTAGGAACAAGTTTGTATAGGTATTTCAAAGATGCCCAGAACTGAGCTAAACTTGGTATGTGTCCAACTCCTAGAAATAACTTCATGCCCCATCTCCCTTACTTCCAGCTAGTAAGGATCACATAATTCCTAACAAAGTTTTGACACAGATTGCCAATTCGGGCATTCAGAACATATAGCACGTTGCTGCAAGCAAGCACATTCTCATTCAAAGATGCAAGTTACTATGTAGGAACAAGTTTGTATAGGTATTTCAAAGATGCCCAGAACTGAGCTAAACTTGGTATGTGTCCAACTCCTAGAAATAACTTCATGCCCCATCTCCCTTACTTCCAGCTAGTAAGGATCACATAATTCCTAACAAAGTTTTGACACAGATTCCCTATTCGGGCATTCAGAACATATAGCACGTTGCTGCAAGCAAGCACATTCTCATTCAAAGTTGCAAGTTACTATTTAGGAACAAGTTTGTATAGGTATTTCAAAGATGCCCAGAACTGAGCTAAACTTGGTATGTGTCCAACTCCTAGAAATAACTTCATGCCCCATCTCCCTTACTTCCAGCTAGTAAGGATCACGTAATTCCTAACAAAGTTTTGACACAGATTCCCAATTCGGGCATTTAGAACATATAGCACGTTGCTGTAAGCAAGCACATTCTCATTCAAAGTTGCAAGTTACTATGTAGGAACAAGTTTGTATAGGTATTTCAAAGATGCCCAGAACTGAGCTAAACTTGGTATGTGTCCAACTCCTAGAAATAACTTGATGCCCCATCTCCCTTACTTCCAGCTAGTAAGGATCACATAATTCCTAACAAAGTTTTGACACAGATTCCCAATTCGGGCATTCAGAACATATAGCACGTTGCTGTAAGCAAGCACATTCTCATTCAAAGTTGCAAGTTACTATGTAGGAACAAGTTTGTATAGGTATTTCAAAGATGCCCAGAACTGAGCTAAACTTGGTATGTGTCCAAATCCAAGAAATAACTTCATGCCCCATATCCCTTATTTCCAGCTAGTAAGGATCACATAATTCCTAACAAAGTTTTGACACCGATTCCCAATTCGGGCATTCAGAACATATAGCACGTTGCTGTAAGCAAGCAGATTCTCATTCAAAGATGCAAGTTACTATGTAGGAACAAGTTTGTATAGGTATTTCAAAGATGCCCAGAACTGAGCTAAACTTGGTATGTGTCCAACTCCTAGAAATAACTTCATGCCCCATTTCCCTTACTTCCAGCTAGTAAGGATCACATAATTCCTAACAAAGTTTTGACACAGATTCCCAATTCGGGGATTCAGAACATATAGCACGTTGCTGTAAGCAAGCACATTTTCATTCAAAGTTGCAAGTTACTATGTAGGAACAAGTTTGTATAGGTATTTCAAAGATGCCCAGAACTGAGCTAAACTTGGTATGTGTCCAACTCCGAGAAATAACTTCATGCCCCATCTCCCTTACTTCCAGCTAGTAAGGATCACATAATTCCTAACAAAGTTTTGACACAGATTCCCAATTCGGGCATTCAGAACATATAGCACGTTGCTGTAAGCAAGCACATTCTCATTCAAAGTTGCAAGTTACTATGTAGGAACAAGTTTGTATAGGTATTTCAAAGATCCCCAGAACTGAGCTAAACTTGGTATGTGTCCAACTCCTAGAAATAACTTCATGCCCCATCTCCCTTACTTCCAGCTTGTAAGGATCACATAATTCCTAACAAAGTTTTGACACAGATTCCCAATTCGGGCATTCAGAACATATAGCACGTTGCTGTAAGCAAGCAGATTCTCATTCAAAGAGGCAAGTTACTATGTAGGAACAAGTTTGTATAGGTATTTCAAAGATGCCCAGAACTGAGCTAAACTTGGTATGTGTCCAACTCCTAGAAATAACTTCATGCCCCATCTCCCTTACTTCCAGCTAGTAAGGATCACATAATTCCTAACAAAGTTTTGACACAGATTGCCAATTCGGGCATTCAGAACATATAGCACGTTGCTGTAAGCAAGCACATTCTCATTCAAAGATGCAAGTTACTATGTAGGAACAAGTTTGTATAGGTATTTCAAGGATGCCCAGAACTGAGCTAAACTTGGTATGTGTCCAACTCCTAGAAATAACTTCATGTCCCATCTCCCTTACTTCCAGCTAGTAAGGATCACATAATTCCTAACAAAGTTTTGACACAGATTCCCAATTCGGGCATTCAGAACATATAACACGTTGCTGTAAGCAAGCACATTTTCATTCAAAGTTGCAAGTTACTATGTAGGAACAAGTTTGTATAGGTATTTCAAAGATGACAAGAACTGAGCTAAACTTGGTATGTGTCCAACTCCTAGAAATAACTTCATGCCCCATCTCCCTTACTTCCAGCTAGTAAGGATCACATAATTCCTAACAAAGTTTTGACACAGATTCCCAATTCGGGCATTCAGAACATATAGCACGTTGCTGTAAGCAAGCACATTTTCATTCAAAGTTGCAAGTTACTATGTAGGAACAAGTTTGTATAGGTATTTCAAAGATGCCCAGAACTGAGCTAAACTTGGTATGTGTCCAACTCCGAGAAATAACTTCATGCCCCATCTCCCTTACTTCCAGCTAGTAAAGATCACATATTTCCTAACAAAGTTTTGACACAGATTCCCAATTCGGGCATTCAGAACATATAGCACGTTGCTGTAAGCAAGCACATTCTCATTCAAAGTTGCAAGTTACTATGTAGGAACAAGTTTGTATAGGTATTTCAAAGATGCCCAGAACTGAGCTAAACTTGGTATGTGTCCAACTCCTAGAAATAACTTCATGCCCCATCTCCCTTACTTCCAGCTAGTAAGGATCACATAATTCCTAACAAAGTTTTGACACAGATTCCCAATTCGGGCATTCAGAACATATAGCACGTTGCTGTAAGCAAGCAGATTCTCATTAAAGATGCAAGTTACTATGTAGGAACAAGTTTGTATAGGTATTTCAAAGATGCCCTGAACTGAGCTAAACTCGGTATGTCTCCAACTCCAAGAAATAACTTCATGCCCCATCTCCCTTACTTCCAGCTAGTAAGGATCACATAATTCCTAACAAAGTTTTGACACAGATTCCCAATTCGGGCATTCAGAACATATAGCACGTTGCTGTAAGCAAGCACATTCTCATTCAAAGTTGCAAGTCACTATGTAGGAACAAGTTTGTATAGGTATTTCAAAGATCCCCAGAACTGAGCTAAACTTGGTATGTGTCCAACTCCTAGAAAAAACTTCATGCCCCATCTCCCTTACTTCCAGCTAGTAAGGATCACATAATTCCTAACAAAGTTTTGACACAGATTCCCAATTCGGGCATTCAGAACATATAGCACGTTGCTGTAAGCAAGCAGATTCTCATTCAAAGAGGCAAGTTACTATGTAGGAACAAGTTTGTATAGGTATTTCAAAGATGCCCAGAACTTAGCTAAACTTGGTATGTGTCCAACTCCTAGAAATAACTTCATGCCCCATCTCCCTTACTTCCAGCTAGTAAGGATCACATAATTCCTAACAAAGTTTTGACACAGATTGCCAATTCGGGCATTCAGAACATATAGCACGTTGCTGTAAGCAAGCACATTCTCATTCAAAGATGCAAGTTACTATGTAGGAACAAGTTTGTATAGGTATTTCAAGGATGCCCAGAACTGAGCTAAACTTGGTATGTGTCCAACTCCTAGAAATAACTTCATGTCCCATCTCCCTTACTTCCAGCTAGTAAGGATCACATAATTCCTAACAAAGTTTTGACACAGATTCCCAATTCGGGCATTCAGAACATATAGCACGTTGCTGTAAGCAAGCACATTCTCATTCAAAGTTGCAAGTTACTATGTAGGAACAAGTTTGTATAGGTATTTCAAAGATCCCCAGAACTGAGCTAAACTCGGTATGTGTCCAACTCCTAGAAATAACTTCATGCCCCATCTCCCTTACTTCCAGCTAGTAAGGATCACATAATTCCTAACAAAGTTTTGACACAGATTCCCAATTCGGGCATTCAGAACATATAGCACGTTGCTGTAAGCAAGCAGATTCTCATTCAAAGAGGCAAGTTACTATGTAGGAACAAGTTTGTATAGGTATTTCAAAGATGCCCAGAACTGAGCTAAACTCGGTATGTGTCCAACTCCTAGAAATAACTTCATGCCCCATCTCCCTTACTTCCAGCTAGTAAGGATCACATAATTCCTAACAAAGTTTTGACACAGATTGCCAATTCGGGCATTCAGAACATATAGCACGTTGCTGTAAGCAAGCACATTCTCATTCAAAGATGCAAGTTACTATGTAGGAACAAGTTTGTATAGGTATTTCAAGGATGCCCAGAACTGAGCTAAACTTGGTATGTGTCCAACTCCTAGAAATAACTTCATGTCCCATCTCCCTTACTTCCAGCTAGTAAGGATCACATAATTCCTAACAAAGTTTTGACACAGATTCCCAATTCGGGCATTCAGAACATATAACACGTTGCTGTAAGCAAGCACATTTTCATTCAAAGTTGCAAGTTACTATGTAGGAACAAGTTTGTATAGGTATTTCAAAGATGCCCAGAACTGAGCTAAACTTGGTATGTGTCCAACTCCTAGAAATAACTTCATGCCCCATCTCCCTTACTTCCAGCTAGTAAGGATCACATAATTCCTAACAAAGTTTTGACACAGATTCCCAATTCGGGCATTCAGAACATATAGCACGTTGCTGTAAGCAAGCACATTTTCATTCAAAGTTGCAAGTTACTATGTAGGAACAAGTTTGTATAGGTATTTCAAAGATGCCCAGAACTGAGCTAAACTTGGTATGTGTCCAACTCCGAGAAATAACTTCATGCCCCATCTCCCTTACTTCCAGCTAGTAAGGATCACATATTTCCTAACAAAGTTTTGACACAGATTCCCAATTCGGGCATTCAGAACATATAGCACGTTGCTGTAAGCAAGCACATTCTCATTCAAAGTTGCAAGTTACTATGTAGGAACAAGTTTGTATAGGTATTTCAAAGATGCCCAGAACTGAGCTAAACTTGGTATGTGTCCAACTCCTAGAAATAACTTCATGCCCCATCTCCCTTACTTCCAGCTAGTAAGGATCACATAATTCCTAACAAAGTTTTGACACAGATTCCCAATTCGGGCATTCAGAACATATAGCACGTTGCTGTAAGCAAGCAGATTCTCATTAAAGATGCAAGTTACTATGTAGGAACAAGTTTGTATAGGTATTTCAAAGATGCCCTGAACTGAGCTAAACTCGGTATGTCTCCAACTCCAAGAAATAACTTCATGCCCCATCTCCCTTACTTCCAGCTAGTAAGGATCACATAATTCCTAACAAAGTTTTGACACAGATTCCCAATTCGGGCATTCAGAACATATAGCACGTTGCTGTAAGCAAGCACATTCTCATTCAAAGTTGCAAGTCACTATGTAGGAACAAGTTTGTATAGGTATTTCAAAGATCCCCAGAACTGAGCTAAACTTGGTATGTGTCCAACTCCTAGAAAAAACTTCATGCCCCATCTCCCTTACTTCCAGCTAGTAAGGATCACATAATTCCTAACAAAGTTTTGACACAGATTCCCAATTCGGGCATTCAGAACATATAGCACGTTGCTGTAAGCAAGCAGATTCTCATTCAAAGAGGCAAGTTACTATGTAGGAACAAGTTTGTATAGGTATTTCAAAGATGCCCAGAACTGAGCTAAACTTGGTATGTGTCCAACTCCTAGAAATAACTTCATGCCCCATCTCCCTTACTTCCAGCTAGTAAGCATCACATAATTCCTAACAAAGTTTTGACACAGATTGCCAATTCGGGCATTCAGAACATATAGCACGTTGCTGTAAGCAAGCACATTCTCATTCAAAGATGCAAGTTACTATGTAGGAACAAGTTTGTATAGGTATTTCAAGGATGCCCAGAACTGAGCTAAACTTGGTATGTGTCCAACTCCTAGAAATAACTTCATGTCCCATCTCCCTTACTTCCAGCTAGTAAGGATCACATAATTCCTAACAAAGTTTTGACACAGATTCCCAATTCGGGCATTCAGAACATATAGCACGTTGCTGTAAGCAAGCACATTTTCATTCAAAGTTGCAAGTTACTATGTAGGAACAAGTTTGTATAGGTATTTCAAAGATGCCCAGAACTGAGCTAAACTTGGTATGTGTCCAACTCCTAGAAATAACTTCATGCCCCATCTCCCTTACTTCCAGCTAATAAGGATCACATAATTCCTAACAAAGTTTTGACACAGATTCCCAATTCGGGCATTCAGAACATATAGCACGTTGCTGTAAGCAAGCAGATTCTCATTCAAAGATGCAAGTTACTATGTAGGAACAAGTTTGTATAGGTATTTCAAAGATGCCCAGAACTGAGCTAAACTTGGTATGTGTCCAACTCCTAGAAATAACTTCATGCCCCATCTCCCTTACTTCCAGCTAGTAAGGATCACATAATTCCTAACAAAGTTTTGACACAGATTCCCAATTCGGGCATTCAGAACATATAGCACGTTGCTGTAAGCAAGCACATTTTCATTCAAAGTTGCAAGTTACTATGTAGGAACAAGTTTGTATAGGTATTTCAAAGATGCCCAGAACTGAGCTAAACTTGGTATGTGTCCAACTCCTAGAAATAACTTCATGCCCCATCTCCCTTACTTCCAGCTAGTAAGGATCACATAATTCCTAACAAAGTTTTGACACAGATTGCCAATTCGGGCATTCAGAACATATAGCACGTTGCTGTAAGCAAGCAGATTCTCATTCAAAGATGCAAGTTACTATGTAGGAACAAGTTTGTATAGGTATTTCAAAGATGCCCAGAACTGAGCTAAACTTGGTATGTGTCCAACTTCTAGAAATAACTTCATTCCCCATCTCCCTTACTTCCAGCTAGTAAGGATCACATAATTCCTAACAAAGTTTTGACACAGATTCCCAATTCGGGCATTCAGAACATATAGCACGTTGCTGTAAGCAAGCACATTTTCATTCAAAGTTGCAAGTTACTATGTAGGAACAAGTTTGTATAGGTATTTCAAAGATGCCCAGAACTGAGCTAAACTTGGTATGTGTCCAACTCCTAGAAATAACTTCATTCCCCATCTCCCTTACTTCCAGCTAGTAAGGATCACATAATTCCTAACAAAGTTTTGACACAGATTCCCAATTCGGTCATTCAGAACATATAGCACGTTGCTGTAAGCAAGCAGATTCTCATTCAAAGTTGCAAGTTACTATGTAGGAACAAGTTTGTATAGGTATTTCAAAGATGCCCAGAACTGAGCTAAACTTGGTATGTGTCCAACTCCTAGAAATAACTTCATGCCCCATCTCCCTTACTTCCAGCTAGTAAGGATCACATAATTCCTAACAAAGTTTTGACACAGATTCCCAATTCGGGCATTCAGAACATATAGCACGTTGCTGTAAGCAAGCACATTCTCATTCAAAGTTGCAAGTTACTATGTAGGAACAAGTTTGTATAGGTATTTCAAAGATGCCCAGAACTGAGCTAAACTTGGTATGTGTCCAACTCCTAGAAATAACTTCATGCCCCATCTCCCTTACTTCCAGCTAGTAAGGATCACATAATTCCTAACAAAGTTTTGACACAGATTCCCAATTCGGGCATTCAGAACATATAGCACGTTGCTGTAAGCAAGCAGATTCTCATTCAAAGATGCAAGTTACTATGTAGGAACAAGTTTGTATAGGTATTTCAAAGATGCCCAGAACTGAGCTAAACTTGGTATGTGTCCAACTCCTAGAAATAACTTCATGCCCCATCTGCCTTACTTCCAGCTAGTAAGGATCACATAATTCCTAACAAAGTTTTGACACAGATTCCCAATTCGGGCATTCAGAACATATAGCACGTTGCTGTAAGCAAGCACATTTTCATTCAAAGTTGGAAGTTACTATGTAGGAACAAGTTTGTATAGGTATTTCAAAGATGCCCAGAACTGAGCTAAACTTGGTATGTGTCCAACTCCTAGAAATAACTTCATGCCCCATCTCCCTTACTTCCACCTAGTAAGGATCACATAATTCCTAACAAAGTTTTGACACAGAATCCCAATTCGGGCATTCAGAACATATAGCACGTTGCTGTAAGCAAGCACATTGTCATTCAAAGATGCAAGTTACTATGTAGGAACAAGTTTGTATAGGTATTTCAAAGATGCCCAGAACTGAGCTAAACTTGGTATGTGTCCAACTCCTAGAAATAACTTCATGCTCCATCTCCCTTACTTCCAGCTAGTAAGGATCACATAATTCCTGACATAGTTTTGACACAGATTCCCTATTCGGGCATTCAGAACATATAGCACGTTGCTGCAAGCAAGCACATTCTCATTCAAAGATGCAAGTTACTATGTAGGAACAAGTTTGTATAGGTATTTCAAAGATGCCCAGAACTGAGCTAAACTTGGTATGTGTCCAACTCCTAGAAATAACTTCATGCCCCATCTCCCTTACTTCCAGCTAGTAAGGATCACATAATTCCTAACAGAGTTTTGACACAGATTCCCTATTCGGGCATTCAGAACATATAGCACGTTGCTGCAAGCAAGCACATTCTCATTCAAAGTTGCAAGTTACTATTTAGGAACAAGTTTGTATAGGTATTTCAAAGATGCCCAGAACTGAGCTAAACTTGGTATGTGTCCAAATCCTAGAAATAACTTCATGCCCCATCTCCCTTACTTCCAGCTAGTAAGGATCACATAATTCCTAACAAAGTTTTGACACAGATTCCCAATTCGGGCATTTAGAACATATTGCACGTTGCTGTAAGCAAGCACATTCTCATTCAAAGATGCAAGTTACTATGTAGGAACAAGTTTGTATAGGTATTTCAAAGATGCCCAGAACTGAGCTAAACTTGGTATGTGTCCAACTACTAGAAATAACTTCATGCCCCATCTCCCTTACTTCCAGCTAGTAAGGATCACATAATTCCTAACAAAGTTTTGACACAGATTCCCAATTCGGGCATTCAGAACATATAGCACGTTGCTGTAAGCAAGCAGATTCTCATTCAAAGATGCAAGTTACTATGTAGGAACAAGTTTGTATAGGTATTTCAAAGAGGCCCAGAACTGAGCTAAACTTGGTATGTGTCCAACTCCTAGAAATAACTTCATGCCCCATCTCCCTTACTTCCAGCTAGTAAGGATCACATAATTCCTAACAAAGTTTTGACACAGATTCCCAATTCGGGCATTCAGAACATATAGCACGTTGCTGTAAGCAAGCACATTTTCATTCAAAGTTGCAAGTTACTATGTAGGAACAAGTTTGTATAGGTATTTCAAAGATGCCCAGAACTGAGCTAAACTTGGTATGTGTCCAACTCCTAGAAATAACTTCATGCCCCATCTCCCTTACTTCCAGCTAGTAAGGATCACATAATTCCTAACAAAGTTTTGACACAGATTCCCAATTCGGGCATTGAGAACATATAGCACGTTGCTGTAAGCAAGCACATTTTCATTCAAAGTTGCAAGTTACTATGTAGGAACAAGTTTGTATAGGTATTTCAAAGATGCCCAGAACTGAGCTAAACTTGGTATGTGTCCAACTCCTAGAAATAACTTCATGCCCCATCTCCCTTACTTCCAGCTAGTAAGGATCACATAATTCCTAACAAAGTTTTGACACAGATTCCCAATTCGGGCATTCAGAACATATAGCACGTTGCTGTAAGCAAGCAGATTCTCATTCAAAGATGCAAGTTACTATGTAGGAACAAGTTTGTATAGGTATTTCAAAGATGCCCAGAACTGAGCTAAACTTGGTGTGTGTCCAACTCATAGAAATAACTTCATGCCCCATCTCCCTTACTTCCAGCTAGTAAGGATCACGTAATTTCTAACAAAGTTTTGACACAGATTCCCAATTCGGGCATTCAGAACATATAGCACGTTGCTGTAAGCAAGCACATTCTCATTCAAAGTTGCAAGTTACTATGTAGGAACAAGTTTGTATAGGTATTTCAAAGATGCCCAGAACTGAGCTAAACTTGGTATGTGTCCAAATCCAAGAAATAACTTCATGCCCCATATCCCTTACTTCCAGCTAGTAAGGATCACATAATTCCTAACAAAGTTTTGACACAGATTCCCAATTCGGGCATTCAGAACATATAGCACATTGCTGTAAGCAAGCAGATTCTCATTCAAAGATGCAAGTTACTATGTAGGAACAAGTTTGTATAGGTATTTCAAAGATGCCCAGAACTGAGCTAAACTTGGTATGTGTCCAACTCCTAGAAATAACTTCATGCCCCATCTCCATTACTTCCAGCTAGTAAGGATCACATAATTCCTAACAAAGTTTTGACACAGATTCCCAATTCGGGCATTCAGAACATATAGCACGTTGCTGTAAGCAAGCAGATTCTCATTCAAAGAGGCAAGTTACTATGTAGGAACAAGTTTGTATAGGTATTTCAAAGATGCCCAGAACTTAGCTAAACTTGGTATGTGTCCAACTCCTAGAAATAACTTCATGCCCCATCTCCCTTACTTCCAGCTAGTAAGGATCACATAATTCCTAACAAAGTTTTGACACAGATTGCCAATTCGGGCATTCAGAACATATAGCACGTTGCTGTAAGCAAGCACATTCTCATTCAAAGAGGCAAGTTACTATGTAGGAACAAGTTTGTATAGGTATTTCAAGGATGCCCAGAACTGAGCTAAACTTGGTATGTGTCCAACTCCTAGAAATAACTTCATGCCCCATCTCCCTTACTTCCAGCTAGTAAGGATCACATAATTCCTAACAAAGTTTTGACACAGATTCCCAATTCGGGCATTCAGAACATATAGCACGTTGCTGTAAGCAAGCAGATTCTCATTCAAAGATGCAAGTTACTATGTAGGAACAAGTTTGTATAGGTATTTCAAAGATGCCCAGAACTGAGCTAAACTTGGTATGTGTCCAACTCCTAGAAATAACTTCATGCCCCATCTCCCTTACTTCCAGCTAGTAAGGATCACATAATTCCTAACAAAGTTTTGACACAGATTCCCAATTCGGGCATTCAGAACATATAGCACGTTGCTGTAAGCAAGCACATTCTCATTCAAAGTTGCAAGTTACTATGTAGGAACAAGTTTGTATAGGTATTTCAAAGATGCCCAGAACTGAGCTAAACTTGGTATGTGTCCAACTCCGAGAAATAACTTCATGCCCCATCTCCCTTACTTCCCGCTAGTAAGGATCACATAATTCCTAACAAAGTTTTGACACAGATTCCCAATTCGGGCATTCAGAACATATAGCACGTTGCTGTAAGCAAGCACATTCTCATTCAAAGTTGCAAGTTACTATGTAGGAACAAGTTTGTATAGGTATTTCAAAGATGCCCAGAACTGAGCTAAACTTGGTATGTGTCCAACTCCGAGAAATAACTTCATGCCCCATCTCCCTTACTTCCAGCTAGTAAGGATCACATAATTCCTAACAAAGTTTTGACACAGATTCCCAATTCGGGCATTCAGAACATATAGCACGTTGCTGTAAGCAAGCAGATTCTCATTAAAGATGCAAGTTACTATGTAGGAACAAGTTTGTATAGGTATTTCAAAGATGCCCAGAACTGAGCTAAACTCGGTATGTCTCCAACTCCAAGAAATAACTTCATGCCCCATCTCCCTTACTTCCAGCTAGTAAGGATCACATAATTCCTAACAAAGTTTTCACACAGATTCCCAATTCGGGCATTCAGAACATATAGCACGTTGCTGTAAGCAAGCACATTCTCATTCAAAGTTGCAAGTCACTATGTAGGAACAAGTTTGTATAGGTATTTCAAAGATCCCCAGAACTGAGCTAAACTTGGTATGTGTCCAACTCCTAGAAATAACTTCATGCCCCATCTCCCTTACTTCCAGCTAGTAAGGATCACATAATTCCTAACAAAGTTTTGACACAGATTCCCAATTCGGGCATTCAGAACATATAGCACGTTGCTGTAAGCAAGCAGATTCTCATTCAAAGAGGCAAGTTACTATGTAGGAACAAGTTTGTATAGGTATTTCAAAGATGCCCAGAACTTAGCTAAACTTGGTATGTGTCCAACTCCTAGAAATAACTTCATGCCCCATCTCCCTTACTTCCAGCTAGTAAGGATCACATAATTCCTAACAAAGTTTTGACACAGATTGCCAATTCGGGCATTCAGAACATATAGCACGTTGCTGTAAGCAAGCACATTCTCATTCAAAGATGCAAGTTACTATGTAGGAACAAGTTTGTATAGGTATTTCAAGGATGCCCAGAACTGAGCTAAACTTGGTATGTGTCCAACTCCTAGAAATAACTTCATGTCCCATCTCCCTTACTTCCAGCTAGTAAGGATCACATAATTCCTAACAAAGTTTTGACACAGATTCCCAATTCGGGCATTCAGAACATATAGCACGTTGCTGTAAGCAAGCACATTTTCATTCAAAGTTGCAAGTTACTATGTAGGAACAAGTTTGTATAGGTATTTCAAAGATGCCCAGAACTGAGCTAAACTTGGTATGTGTCCAACTCCTAGAAATAACTTCATGCCCCATCTCCCTTACTTCCAGCTAATAAGGATCACATAATTCCTAACAAAGTTTTGACACAGATTCCCAATTCGGGCATTCAGAACATATAGCACGTTGCTGTAAGCAAGCAGATTCTCATTCAAAGATGCAAGTTACTATGTAGGAACAAGTTTGTATAGGTATTTCAAAGATGCCCAGAACTGAGCTAAACTTGGTATGTGTCCAACTCCTAGAAATAACTTCATGCCCCATCTCCCTTACTTCCAGCTAGTAAGGATCACATAATTCCTAACAAAGTTTTGACACAGATTCCCAATTCGGGCATTCAGAACATATAGCACGTTGCTGTAAGCAAGCACATTTTCATTCAAAGTTGCAAGTTACTATGTAGGAACAAGTTTGTATAGGTATTTCAAAGATGCCCAGAACTGAGCTAAACTTGGTATGTGTCCAACTCCTAGAAATAACTTCATGCCCCATCTCCCTTACTTCCAGCTAGTAAGGATCACATAATTCCTAACAAAGTTTTGACACAGATTGCCAATTCGGGCATTCAGAACATATAGCACGTTGCTGTAAGCAAGCAGATTCTCATTCAAAGATGCAAGTTACTATGTAGGAACAAGTTTGTATAGGTATTTCAAAGATGCCCAGAACTGAGCTAAACTTGGTATGTGTCCAACTTCTAGAAATAACTTCATTCCCCATCTCCCTTACTTCCAGCTAGTAAGGATCACATAATTCCTAACAAAGTTTTGACACAGATTCCCAATTCGGGCATTCAGAACATATAGCACGTTGCTGTAAGCAAGCACATTTTCATTCAAAGTTGCAAGTTACTATGTAGGAACAAGTTTGTATAGGTATTTCAAAGATGCCCAGAACTGAGCTAAACTTGGTATGTGTCCAACTCCTAGAAATAACTTCATGCCCCATCTCCCTTACTTCCAGCTAGTAAGGATCACATAATTCCTAACAAAGTTTTGACACAGATTCCCAATTCGGGCATTCAGAACATATAGCACGTTGCTGTAAGCAAGCAGATTCTCATTCAAAGTTGCAAGTTACTATGTAGGAACAAGTTTGTATAGGTATTTCAAAGATGCCCAGAACTGAGCTAAACTTGGTATGTGTCCAACTCCTAGAAATAACTTCATGCCCCATCTCCCTTACTTCCAGCTAGTAAGGATCACATAATTCCTAACAAAGTTTTGACACAGATTCCCAATTCGGGCATTCAGAACATATAGCACGTTGCTGTAAGCAAGCACATTTTCATTCAAAGTTGCAAGTTACTATGTAGGAACAAGTTTGTATAGGTATTTCAAAGATGCCCAGAACTGAGCTAAACTTGGTATGTGTCCAACTCCTAGAAATAACTTCATGCCCCATCTCCCTTACTTCCAGCTAGTAAGGATCACATAATTCCTAACAAAGTTTTGACACAGATTCCCAATTCGGGCATTCAGAACATATAGCACGTTGCTGTAAGCAAGTAGATTCTCATTCAAAGATGCAAGTTACTATGTAGGAACAAGTTTGTATAGGTATTTCAAAGATGCCCAGAACTGAGCTAAACTTGGTATGTGTCCAACTCCTAGAAATAACTTCATGACCCATCTGCCTTACTTCCAGCTAGTAAGGATCACATAATTCCTAACAAAGTTTTGACACAGATTCCCAATTCGGGCATTCAGAACATATAGCACGTTGCTGTAAGCAAGCACATTTTCATTCAAAGTTGGAAGTTACTATGTAGGAACAAGTTTGTATAGGTATTTCAAAGATGCCCAGAACTGAGCTAAACTTGGTATGTGTCCAACTCCTAGAAATAACTTCATGCCCCATCTCCCTTACTTCCACCTAGTAAGGATCACATAATTCCTAACAAAGTTTTGACACAGATTCCCAATTCGGGCATTCAGAACATATAGCACGTTGCTGTAAGCAAGCACATTCTCATTCAAAGATGCAAGTTACTATGTAGGAACAAGTTTGTATAGGTATTTCAAAGATGCCCAGAACTGAGCTAAACTTGGTATGTGTCCAACTCCTAGAAATAACTTCATGCTCCATCTCCCTTACTTCCAGCTAGTAAGGATCACATAATTCCTAACAAAGTTTTGACACAGATTCCCTATTCGGGCATTCAGAACATATAGCACGTTGCTGCAAGCAAGCACATTCTCATTCAAAGATGCAAGTTACTATGTAGGAACAAGTTTGTATAGGTATTTCAAAGATGCCCAGAACTGAGCTAAACTTGGTATGTGTCCAACTCCTAGAAATAACTTCATGCCCCATCTCCCTTACTTCCAGCTAGTAAGGATCACATAATTCCTAACAGAGTTTTGACACAGATTCCCTATTCGGGCATTCAGAACATATAGCACGTTGCTGTAAGCAAGCACATTCTCATTCAAAGTTGCAAGTTACTATGTAGGAACAAGTTTGTATAGGTATTTCAAAGATGCCCAGAACTGAGCTAAACTTGGTATGTGTCCAACTCCTAGAAATAACTTCATGCCCCATCTCCCTTACTTCCAGCTAGTAAGGATCACATAATTCCTAACAAAGTTTTGACACAGATTCCCAATTCGGGCATTGAGAACATATAGCACGTTGCTGTAAGCAAGCACATTTTCATTCAAAGTTGCAAGTTACTATGTAGGAACAAGTTTGTATAGGTATTTCAAAGATGCCCAGAACTGAGCTAAACTTGGTATGTGTCCAACTCCTAGAAATAACTTCATGCCCCATCTCCCTTACTTCCAGCTAGTAAGGATCACATAATTCCTAACAGAGTTTTGACACAGATTCCCAATTCGGGCATTCAGAACATATAGCACGTTGCTGTAAGCAAGCAGATTCTCATTCAAAGATGCAAGTTACTATGTAGGAACAAGTTTGTATAGGTATTTCAAAGATGCCCAGAACTGAGCTAAACTTGGTGTGTGTCCAACTCATAGAAATAACTTCATGCCCCATCTCCCTTACTTCCAGCTAGTAAGGATCACGTAATTCCTAACAAAGTTTTGACACAGATTCCCAATTCGGGCATTTAGAACATATAGCACGTTGCTGTAAGCAAGCACATTCTCATTCAAAGTTGCAAGTTACTATGTAGGAACAAGTTTGTATAGGTATTTCAAAGATGCCCAGAACTGAGCTAAACTTGGTATGTGTCCAACTCCTAGAAATAACTTGATGCCCCATCTCCCTTACTTCCAGCTAGTAAGGATCACATAATTCCTAACAAAGTTTTGACACAGATTCCCAATTCGGGCATTCAGAACATATAGCACGTTGCTGTAAGCAAGCACATTCTCATTCAAAGTTGCAAGTTACTATGTAGGAACAAGTTTGTATAGGTATTTCAAAGAGGCCCAGAACTGAGCTAAACTTGGTATGTGTCCAACTCCTAGAAATAACTTCATGCCCCATCTCCCTTACTTCCAGCTAGTAAGGATCACATAATTCCTAACAAATTTTTGACACAGATTCCCAATTCGGGCATTCAGAACATATAGCACGTTGCTGTAAGCAAGCACATTCTCATTCAAAGATGCAAGTTACTATGTAGGAACAAGTTTGTATAGGTATTTCAAAGAGGCCCAGAACTGAGCTAAACTTGGTATGTGTCCAACTCCTAGAAATAACTTCATGCCCCATCTCCCTTACTTCCAGCTAGTAAGGATCACATAATTCCTAACAAAGTTTTGACACAGATTCCCAATTCGGGCATTCAGAACATATAGCACGTTGCTGTAAGCAAGCACATTCTCATTCAAAGTTGCAAGTTACTATGTAGGAACAAGTTTGTATAGGTATTTCAAAGATGCCCAGAACTGAGCTAAACTTGGTATGTGTCCAAATCCAAGAAATAACTTCATGCCCCATCTGCCTTACTTCCAGCTAGTAAGGATCACATAATTCCTAACAAAGTTTTGACACAGATTCCCAATTCGGGCATTCAGAACATATAGCACGTTGCTGTAAGCAAGCAGATTCTCATTCAAAGATGCAAGTTACTATGTAGGAACAAGTTTGTATAGGTATTTCAAAGATGCCCAGAACTGAGCTAAACTTGGTATGTGTCCAACTCCTAGAAATAACTTCATGCCCCATCTCCCTTACTTCCAGCTAGTAAGGATCACATAATTCCTAACAAAGTTTTGACACAGATTCCCAATTCGGGGATTCAGAACATATAGCACGTTGCTGTAAGCAAGCACATTCTCATTCAAAGTTGCAAGTTACTATGTAGGAACAAGTTTGTATAGGTATTTCAAAGATGCCCAGAACTGAGCTAAACTTGGTATGTGTCCAACTCCGAGAAATAACTTCATGCCCCATCTCCCTTACTTCCAGCTAGTAAGGATCACATAATTCCTAACAAAGTTTTGACACAGATTCCCAATTCGGGCATTCAGAACTTATAGCACGTTGCTGTAAGCAAGCACATTCTCATTCAAAGTTGCAAGTTACTATGTAGGAACAAGTTTGTATAGGTATTTCAAAGATCCCCAGAACTGAGCTAAACTTGGTATGTGTCCAACTCCTAGAAATAACTTCATGCCCCATCTCCCTTACTTCCAGCTAGTAAGGATCACATAATTCCTAACAAAGTTTTGACACAGATTCCCAATTCGGGCATTCAGAACATATAGCACGTTGCTGTAAGCAAGCAGATTCTCATTCAAAGAGCCAAGTTACTATGTAGGAACAAGTTTGTATAGGTATTTCAAAGATGCCCAGAACTTATCTAAACTTGGTATGTGTCCAACTCCTAGAAATAACTTCATGCCCCATCTCCCTTACTTCCAGCTAGTAAGGATCACATAATTCCTAACAAAGTTTTGAAACAGATTGCCAATTCGGGCATTCAGAACATATAGCACGTTGCTGTAAGCAAGCACATTCTCATTCAAAGATGCAAGTTACTATGTAGGAACAAGTTTGTATAGGTATTTCAAGGATGCCCAGAACTGAGCTAAACTTGGTATGTGTCCAACTCCTAGAAATAACTTCATGTCCCATCTCCCTTACTTCCAGCTAGTAAGGATCACATAATTCCTAACAAAGTTTTGACACAGATTCCCAATTCGGGCATTCAGAACATATAGCACGTTGCTGTAAGCAAGCACATTTTCATTCAAAGTTGCAAGTTACTATGTAGGAACAAGTTTGTATAGGTATTTCAAAGATGCCCAGAACTGAGCTAAACTTGGTATGTGTCCAACTCCTAGAAATAACTTCATGCCCCATCTCCCTTACTTCCAGCTAGTAAGGATCACATAATTCCTAACAAAGTTTTGACACAGATTCCCAATTCGGGCATTCAGAACATATAGCACGTTGCTGTAAGCAAGCACATTTTCATTCAAAGTTGCAAGTTACTATGTAGGAACAAGTTTGTATAGGTATTTCAAAGATGCCCAGAACTGAGCTAAACTTGGTATGTGTCCAACTCCGAGAAATAACTTTATGCCCCATCTCCCTTACTTCCAGCTAGTAAGGATCACATAATTCCTAACAAAGTTTTGACACAGATTCCCAATTCGGGCATTCAGAACATATAGCACGTTGCTGTAAGCAAGCACATTCTCATTCAAAGTTGCAAGTTACTATGTAGGAACAAGTTTGTATAGGTATTTCAAAGATGCCCAGAACTGAGCTAAACTTGGTATGTGTCCAACTCCTAGAAATAACTTCATGCCCCATCTCCCTTACTTCCAGCTAGTAAGGATCACATAATTCCTAACAAAGTTTTGACACAGATTCCCAATTCGGGCATTCAGAACATATAGCACGTTGCTGTAAGCAAGCAGATTCTCATTAAAGATGCAAGTTACTATGTAGGAACAAGTTTGTATAGGTATTTCAAAGATGCCCAGAACTGAGCTAAACTCGGTATGTCTCCAACTCCAAGAAATAACTTCATGCCCCATCTCCCTTACTTCCAGCTAGTAAGGATCACATAATTCCTAACAAAGTTTTGACACAGATTCCCAATTCGGGCATTCAGAATATATAGCACGTTGCTGTAAGCAAGCACATTCTCATTCAAAGTTGCAAGTCACTATGTAGGAACAAGTTTGTATAGGTATTTCAAAGATGCCCAGAACTGAGCTAAACTTGGTATGTGTCCAACTCCTAGAAATAACTTCATGCCCCATCTCCCTTACTTCCAGCTAGTAAGGATCACATAATTCCTAACAAAGTTTTGACACAGATTCCCAATTCGGGCATTCAGAACATATAGCACGTTGCTGTAAGCAAGCACATTCTCATTCAAAGTTGCAAGTTACTATGTAGGAACAAGTTTGTATAGGTATTTCAAAGATGCCCAGAACTGAGCTAAACTTGGTATGTGTCCAACTCCAAGAAATAACTTCATGCCCCATCTCCCTTACTTCCAGCTAGTAAGGATCACATAATTCCTAACAAAGTTTTGACACAGATTCCCAATTCGGGCATTCAGAACATATAGCACGTTGCTGTAAGCAAGCACATTCTCATTCAAAGATGCAAGTTACTATGTACGAACAAGTTTGTATAGGTATTTCAAAGATGCCCAGAACTGAGCTAAACTTGGTATGTGTCCAACTCCTAGAAATAACTTCATGCCCCATCTCCCTTACTTCCAGCTAGTAAGGATCACATAATTCCTAACAAAGTTTTGACACAGATTCCCAATTCGGGCATTCAGAACATATAGCACGTTGCTGTAAGCAAGCAGATTCTCATTCAAAGTTGCAAGTTAATATGTAGGAACAAGTTTGTATAGGTATTTCAAAGATGCCCAGAACTGAGCTAAACTTGGTATGTCTACAACTCCTTGAAATAACTTCATGCCCCATCTCCCTTACTTCCAGCTAGTAAGGATGACATAATTCCTAACAATGTTTTGACACAGATTCCCAATTCGGGCATTCAGAACATATAGCACGTTGCTGTAAGCAAGCACATTTTCATTCAAAGTTGCAAATTACTATGTAGGAACAAGTTTGTATAGGTATTTCAAAGATGCCCAGAACTGAGCTAAACTTGGTATGTGTCCAACTCCTAGAAATAACTTCATGCCCCATCTCCCTTACTTCCAGCTAGTAAGGATCACATAATTCCTAACAAAGTTTTGACACAGATTCCCAATTCGGGCATTCAGAACATATAGCACGTTGCTGTAAGCAAGCAGATTCTCATTCAAAGGAGCAAGTTACTATGTAGGAACAAGGTTGTATAGGTATTTCAAAGATGCCCAGAGCTGAGCTAAACTTGGTATGTGTCCAACTCATAGAAATAACTTCATGCCCCATCTCCCTTACTTCCAGCTAGTAAGGATCACATAATTCCTAACAAACTTTTGACACAGATTGCCAATTCGGGCATTCAGAACATATAGCACGTTGCTGTAAGCAAGCACATTCTCATTCAAAGATGCAAGTTACTATGTTGGAACAAGTTTGTATAGGTATTTCAAGGATGCACAGAACTGAGCTAAACTTGGTATGTGTCCAACTCCTAGAAATAACTTCATGCCCCATCTCCCTTACTTCCAGCTAGTAAGGATCATATAATTCCTAACAAAGTTTTGACACAGATTCCCAATTCGGGCATTCAGAACATATAGCACGTTGCTGTAAGCAAGCACATTTTCATTCAAAGTTGCAAGTTACTATGTAGGAACAAGTTTGTATAGGTATTTCAAAGATGCCCAGAACTGAGCTAAACTTGGTATGTGTCCAACTCCTAGAAATAACTTCATGCCCCATCTCCCTTACTTCCAGCTAGTAGGGATCACATAATTCCTAACAAAGTTTTGACACAGATTCCCAATTCGGGCATTCAGAACATATAGCACGTTGCTGTAAGCAAGCAGATTCTCATTCAAAGATGCAAGTTACTATGTAGGAACAAGTTTGTATAGGTATTTCAAGGATGCCCAGAACTGAGCTAAACTTGGTATGAGTCCAACTCCTAGAAATAACTTGATGCCCCATCTCCCTTACTTCCAGCTAGTAAGGATCACATGATTCCTAACAAAGTTTTGACACAGATTGCCAATTCGGGCATTCAGAACATATAGCAAGTTGCTGTAAGCAAGCACATTCTCATTCAACGATGCAAGTTACTATGTAGGAACAAGTTTGTATAGGTATTTCAAAGATGCCCAGAACTGAGCTAAACTTGGTATGTCTCCAACTCCAAGAAATAACTTCATGCCCCATCTCCCTTACTTCCAGCTAGTAAGGATCACATAATTCCTAACAAAGTTTTGACACAGATTCCAAATTCGGGCATTCAGAACATATAGCACGTTGCTGTAAGCAAGCACATTCTCAATCAAAGTTGCAAGTTGCTATGTAGGAACAAGTTTGTAGAGGTATTTCAAAGATGCCCAGAACTGAACTAAACTCGGTATGTCTCCAACTCCAAGAAATAACTTCATGCCCCATCTCCCTTACTTCCAGCTAGTAAGGATCACATAATTCCTAACAAAGTTTTGACACAGATTCCCAATTCGGGCATTCAGAACATATAGCACGTTGCTGTAAGCAAGCACATTCTCATTCAAAGTTGCAAGTTACTATGTAGGAACAAGTTTGTATAGGTATTTCAAAGATGCCCAGAACTGAGCTAAACTTGGTATGTGTCCAACTCCTAGAAATAACTTCATGCCCCATCTCCCTTACTTCCAGCTAGTAAGGATCACATAATTCCTAACAAAGTTTTGACACAGATTCCCAATTCGGGCATTCAGAACATATAGCACGTTGCTGTAAGCAAGCACATTCTCATTCAAAGTTGCAAGTTACTATGTAGGAACAAGTTTGTATAGGTATTATAAAGATGCCCAGAACTGAGCTAAACTTGGTATGTGTCCAACTCCTAGATATAACTTCATGCCCCATCTCCCTTACTTCCAGCTAGTAAGGATCACATAATTCCTATCAAAGTTTTGACACAGATTCCCAATTCGGGCATTCAGAACATATAGCACGTTGCTGCAAGCAAGCACATTCTCATTCAAAGATGCAAGTTACTATGTAGGAACAAGTTTGTATAGGTATTTCAAAGATGCCCAGAACTGAGCTAAACTTGGTATGTGTCCAACTCCTAGAAATAACTTCATGCCCCATCTCACTTACTTCCAGCTAGTAAGGATCACATAATTCCTAACAAAGTTTTGACACAGATTCCCACTTCGGGCATTCAGAACATATAGCACGTTTCTGTAAGCAAGCACATTCTCATTCAAAGATGCAAGTTACTATGTAGGAAGAAGTTTGTATAGGTATTTCAAAGATGCCCAGAACTGAGCTAAACTTGGTATGTGTCCAACTCCTAGAAATAACTTCATGCCCCATCTCCCTTACTTCCAGCTAGTAAGGATCACATAAGTCCTAACAAAGTTTTGACACAGATTGCCAATTCGGGCATTCAGAACATATAGCACGTTGCTGTAAGCAAGCACATTCTCATTCAAAGATGCAAGTTACTATGTAGGAACAAGTTTGTATAGCTATTTCAAAGATGCCCAGAACTGAGCTAAACTTGGTATGTGTCCAACTCCTAGAAATAACTTCATGCCCCATCTCCCTTACTTCCAGCTAGTAAGGATCACATAATTCCTAACAAAGTTTTGACACAGATTGCCAATTCGGGCATTCAGAACATATAGCACGTTGCTGCAAGCAAGCACATTCTCATTCAAAGATGCAAGTTACTATGTAGGAACAAGTTTGTATAGGTATTTCAAAGATGCCCAGAACTGAGCTAAACTTGGTATGTGTCCAACTCCTAGAAATAACTTCATGCCCCATCTCCCTTACTTCCAGCTAGTAAGGATCACATAATTCCTAACAAAGTTTTGACACAGATTCCCAATTCGGGCATTTAGAACATATAGCACGTTGCTGTAAGCAAGCACATTCTCATTCAAAGTTGCAAGTTACTATGTAGGAACAAGTTTGTATAGGTATTTCAAAGATGCCCAGAACTGAGCTAAACTTGGTATGTGTCCAACTCCTAGAAATAACTTGATGCCCCATCTCCCTTACTTCCAGCTAGTAAGGATCACATAATTCCTAACAAAGTTTTGACACAGATTCCCAATTCGGGCATTCAGAACATATAGCACGTTGCTGTAAGCAAGCACATTCTCATTCAAAGTTGCAAGTTACTATGTAGGAACAAGTTTGTATAGGTATTTCAAAGAGGCCCAGAACTGAGCTAAACTTGGTATGTGTCCAACTCCTAGAAATAACTTCATGCCCCATCTCCCTTACTTCCAGCTAGTAAGGATCACATAATTCCTAACAAATTTTTGACACAGATTCCCAATTTGGGCATTCAGAACATATAGCACGTTGCTGTAAGCAAGCACATTCTCATTCAAAGATGCAAGTTACTATGTAGGAACAAGTTTGTATAGGTATTTCAAAGAGGCCCAGAACTGAGCTAAACTTCGTATGTGTCCAACTCCTAGAAATAACTTCATGCCCCATCTCCCTTACTTCCAGCTAGTAAGGATCACATAATTCCTAACAAAGTTTTGACACAGATTCCCAATTCGGGCATTCAGAACATATAGCACGTTGCTGTAAGCAAGCACATTCTCATTCAAAGTTGCAAGTTACTATGTAGGAACAAGTTTGTATAGGTATTTCAAAGATGCCCAGAACTGAGCTAAACTTGGTATGTGTCCAACTCCTAGAAATAACTTCATGCCCCATCTCCCTTACTTCCAGCTAGTAAGGATCACATAATTCCTAACAAAGTTTTGACACAGATTCCCAATTCGGGCATTCAGAACATATAGCACGTTGCTGTAAGCAAGCAGATTCTCATTCAAAGATGCAAGTTACTATGTAGGAACAAGTTTGTATAGGTATTTCAAAGATGCCCAGAACTGAGCTAAACTTGGTATGTGTCCAACTCCTAGAAATAACTTCATGCCCCATCTCCCTTACTTCCAGCTAGTAAGGATCACATAATTCCTAACAAAGTTTTGACACAGATTCCCAATTCGGGGATTCAGAACATATAGCACGTTGCTGTAAGCAAGCACATTCTCATTCAAAGTTGCAAGTTACTATGTAGGAACAAGTTTGTATAGGTATTTCAAAGATGCTCAGAACTGAGCTAAACTTGGTATGTGTCCAACTCCTAGAAATAACTTCATGCCCCATCTCCCTTACTTCCAGCTAGTAAGGATCACATAATTCCTAACAAAGTTTTGACACAGATTCCCAATTCGGGCATTCAGAACATATAGCACGTTGCTGTAAGCAAGCACATTCTCATTCAAAGTTGCAAGTTACTATGTAGGAACAAGTTTGTGTAGGTATTTCAAAGATGCCCAGAACTGAGCTAAACTTGGTATGTGTCCAACTCCTAGAAATAACTTCATGCCCCATCTCCCTTACTTTCAGCTAGTAAGGATCACATAATTCCTAACAAAGTTTTGACACAGATTCCCAATTCGGGCATTCAGAACATATAGCACGTTGCTGTAAGCAAGCAGATTCTCATTCAAAGAGGCAAGTTACTATGTAGGAACAAGTTTGTATAGGTATTTCAAAGATGCCCAGAACTTAGCTAAACTTGGTATGTGTCCAACTCCTAGAAATAACTTCATGCCCCATCTCCCTTACTTCCAGCTAGTAAGGATCACATAATTCCTAACAAAGTTTTGACACAGATTCCCAATTCGGGCATTCAGAACATATAGCACGTTGCTGTAAGCAAGCACATTTTCATTCAAAGTTGCAAGTTACTATGTAGGAACAAGTTTGTATAGGTATTTCAAAGATGCCCAGAACTGAGCTAAACTTGGTATGTGTCCAACTCCTAGAAATAACTTCATGTCCCATCTCCCTTACTTCCAGCTAGTAAGGATCACATAATTCCTAACAAAGTTTTGACACAGATTCCCAATTCGGGCATTCAGAACATATAGCACGTTGTTGTAAGCAAGCACATTTTCATTCAAAGTTGCAAGTTACTATGTAGGAACAAGTTTGTGTAGGTATTTCAAAGATGCCCAGAACTGAGCTAAACTTGGTATGTGTCCAACTCCTAGAAATAACTTCATGCCCCATCTCCCTTACTTCCAGCTAGTAAGGATCACATAATTCCTAACAAAGTTTTGACACAGATTCCCAATTCGGGCATTCAGAACATATAGCACGTTGCTGTAAGCAAGCAGATTCTCATTCAAAGATGCAAGTTACTATGTAGGAACAAGTTTGTATAGGTATTTCAAAGATGCCCAGAACTGAGCTAAACTTGGTATGTGTCCAACTCCTAGAAATAACTTCATGCCCCATCTCCCTTACTTCCAGCTAGTAAGGATCACATAATTCCTAACAAAGTTTTGACACAGATTCCCAATTCGGGCATTCAGAACATATAGCACGTTGCTGTAAGCAAGCACATTTTCATTCAAAGTTGCAAGATACTATGTAGGAACAAGTTTGTATAGGTATTTCAAAGATGCCCAGAACTGAGCTAAACTTGGTATGTGTCCAACTCCTAGAAATAACTTCATGCCCCATCTCCCTTACATCCAGCTAGTAAGGATCACATAATTCCTAACAAAGTTTTGACACAGATTCCCAATTCGGGCATTCAGAACATATAGCACGTTTCTGTAAGCAAGCACATTCTCATTCAAAGATGCAAGTTACTATGTAGGAAGAAGTTTGTATAGGTATTTCAAAGATGCCCAGAACTGAGCTAAAATTGGTATGTGTCCTACTCCTAGAAATAACTTCATGCCCCATCTCCCTTACTTCCAGCTAGTAAGGATCACATAAGTCCTAACAAAGTTTTGACACAGATTGCCAATTCGGGCATTCAGAACATATAGCACGTTGCTGTAAGCAAGCACATTCTCATTCAAAGATGCAAGTTACTATGTAGGAACAAGTTTGTATAGCTATTTCAAAGATGCCCAGAACTGAGCTAAACTTGGTATGTGTCCAACTCCTAGAAATAACTTCATGCCCCATCTCCCTTACTTCCAGCTAGTAAGGATCACATAATTCCTAACAAAGTTTTGACACAGATTGCCAATTCGGGCATTCAGAACATATAGCACGTTGCTGCAAGCAAGCACATTCTCATTCAAAGATGCAAGTTACTATGTAGGAACAAGTTTGTATAGGTATTTCAAAGATGCCCAGAACTGAGCTAAACTTGGTATGTGTCCAACTCCTAGAAATAACTTCATGCCCCATCTCCCTTACTTCCAGCTAGTAAGGATCACATAATTCCTAACAAAATTTTGACACAGATTCCCAATTCGGGCATTTAGAACATATAGCACGTTGCTGTAAGCAAGCACATTCTCATTCAAAGTTGCAAGTTACTATGTAGGAACAAGTTTGTATAGGTATTTCAAAGATGCCCAGAACTGAGCTAAACTTGGTATGTGTCCAACTCCTAGAAATAACTTGATGCCCCATCTCCCTTACTTCCAGCTAGTAAGGATCACATAATTCCTAACAAAGTTTTGACACAGATTCCCAATTCGGGCATTCAGAACATATAGCACGTTGCTGTAAGCAAGCAGATTCTCATTCAAAGATGCAAGTTACTATGTAGGAACAAGTTTGTATAGGTATTTCAAAGATGCCCAGAACTGAGCTAAACTTGGTATGTGTCCAACTCCTAGAAATAACTTCATGCCCCATCTCCCTTACTTCCAGCTAGTAAGGATCACATAATTCCTAACAAAGTTTTGACACAGATTCCCAATTCGGGGATTCAGAACATATAGCACGTTGCTGTAAGCAAGCACATTCTCATTCAAAGTTGCAAGTTACTATGTAGGAACAAGTTTGTATAGGTATTTCAAAGATGCCCAGAACTGAGCTAAACTTGGTATGTGTCCAACTCCTAGAAATAACTTCATGCCCCATCTCCCTTACTTCCAGCTAGTAAGGATCACATAATTCCTAACAAAGTTTTGACACAGATTCCCAATTCGGGCATTCAGAACATATAGCACGTTGCTGTAAGCAAGCACATTCTCATTCAAAGTTGCAAGTTACTATGTAGGAACAAGTTTGTGTAGGTATTTCAAAGATGCCCAGAACTGAGCTAAACTTGGTATGTGTCCAACTCCTAGAAATAACTTCATGCCCCATCTCCCTTACTTCCAGCTAGTAAGGATCACATAATTCCTAACAAAGTTTTGACACAGATTCCCAATTCGGGCATTCAGAACATATAGCACGTTGCTGTAAGCAAGCAGATTCTCATTCAAAGAGGCAAGTTACTATGTAGGAACAAGTTTGTATAGGTATTTCAAAGATGCCCAGAACTTAGCTAAACTTGGTATGTGTCCAACTCCTAGAAATAACTTCATGCCCCATCTCCCTTACTTCCAGCTAGTAAGGATCACATAATTCCTAACAAAGTTTTGACACAGATTGCCAATTCGGGCATTCAGAACATATAGCACGTTGCTGTAAGCAAGCACATTTTCATTCAAAGTTGCAAGTTACTATGTAGGAACAAGTTTGTATAGGTATTTCAAAGATGCCCAGAACTGAGCTAAACTTGGTATGTGTCCAACTCCTAGAAATAACTTCATGTCCCATCTCCCTTACTTCCAGCTAGTAAGGATCACATAATTCCTAACAAAGTTTTGACACAGATTCCCAATTCGGGCATTCAGAACATATAGCACGTTGTTGTAAGCAAGCACATTTTCATTCAAAGTTGCAAGTTACTATGTAGGAACAAGTTTGTGTAGGTATTTCAAAGATGCCCAGAACTGAGCTAAACTTGGTATGTGTCCAACTCCTAGAAATAACTTCATGCCCCATCTCCCTTACTTCCAGCTAGTAAGGATCACATAATTCCTAACAAAGTTTTGACACAGATTCCCAATTCGGGCATTCAGAACATATAGCACGTTGCTGTAAGCAAGCAGATTCTCATTCAAAGATGCAAGTTACTATGTAGGAACAAGTTTGTGTAGGTATTTCAAAGATGCCCAGAACTGAGCTAAACTTGGTATGTGTCCAACTCCTAGAAATAACTTCATGCCCCATCTCCCTTACTTCCAGCTAGTAAGGATCACATAATTCCTAACAAAGTTTTGACACAGATTCCCAATTCGGGCATTCAGAACATATAGCACGTTGCTGTAAGCAAGCACATTTTCATTCAAAGTTGCAAGATACTATGTAGGAACAAGTTTGTATAGGTATTTCAAAGATGCCCAGAACTGAGCTAAACTTGGTATGTGTCCAACTCCTAGAAATAACTTCATGCCCCATCTCCCTTACATCCAGCTAGTAAGGATCACATAATTCCTAACAAAGTTTTGACACAGATTCCCAATTCGGGCATTCAGAACATATAGCACGTTGCTGTAAGCAAGCACATTCTCATTCAAAGATGCAAGTTACTATGTAGGAAGAAGTTTGTATAGGTATTTCAAAGATGCCCAGAACTGAGCTAAACTTGGTATGTGTCCAACTCCTAGAAATAACTTAATGCCCCATCTCCCTTACTTCCAGCTAGTAAGGATCACATAAGTCCTAACAAAGTTTTGACACAGATTGCCAATTCGGGCATTCAGAACATATAGCACGTTGCTGTAAGCAAGCACATTCTCATTCAAAGATGCAAGTTACTATGTAGGAACAAGTTTGTATAGCTATTTCAAAGATGCCCAGAACTGAGCTAAACTTGGTATGTGTCCAACTCCTAGAAATAACTTCATGCCCCATCTCCCTTACTTCCAGCTAGTAAGGATCACATAATTCCTAACAAAGTTTTGACACAGATTGCCAATTCGGGCATTCAGAACATATAGCACGTTGCTGCAAGCAAGCACATTCTCATTCAAAGATGCAAGTTACTATGTAGGAACAAGTTTGTATAGGTATTTCAAAGATGCCCAGAACTGAGCTAAACTTGGTATGTGTCCAACTCCTAGAAATAACTTCATGCCCCATCTCCCTTACTTCCAGCTAGTAAGGATCACATAATTCCTAACAAAGTTTTGACACAGATTCCCAATTCGGGCATTTAGAACATATAGCACGTTGCTGTAAGCAAGCACATTCTCATTCAAAGTTGCAAGTTACTATGTAGGAACAAGTTTGTATAGGTATTTCAAAGATGCCCAGAACTGAGCTAAACTTGGTATGTGTCCAACTCCTAGAAATAACTTGATGCCCCATCTCCCTTACTTCCAGCTAGTAAGGATCACATAATTCCTAACAAAGTTTTGACACAGATTCCCAATTCGGGCATTCAGAACATATAGCACGTTGCTGTGAGCAAGCAGATTCTCATTCAAAGATGCAAGTTACTATGTAGGAACAAGTTTGTATAGGTATTTCAAAGATGCCCAGAACTGAGCTAAACTTGGTATGTGTCCAACTCCTAGAAATAACTTCATGCCCCATCTCCCTTACTTCCAGCTAGTAAGGATCACATAATTCCTAACAAAGTTTTGACACAGATTCCCAATTCGGGGATTCAGAACATATAGCACGTTGCTGTAAGCAAGCACATTCTCATTCAAAGTTGCAAGTTACTATGTAGGAACAAGTTTGTATAGGTATTTCAAAGATGCCCAGAACTGAGCTAAACTTGGTATGTGTCCAACTCCTAGAAATAACTTCATGCCCCATCTCCCTTACTTCCAGCTAGTAAGGATCACATAATTCCTAACAAAGTTTTGACACAGATTCCCAATTCGGGCATTCAGAACATATAGCACGTTGCTGTAAGCAAGCACATTCTCATTCAAAGTTGCAAGTTACTATGTAGGAACAAGTTTGTGTAGGTATTTCAAAGATGCCCAGAACTGAGCTAAACTTGGTATGTGTCCAACTCCTAGAAATAACTTCATGCCCCATCTCCCTTACTTCCAGCTAGTAAGGATCACATAATTCCTAACAAAGTTTTGACACAGATTCCCAATTCGGGCATTCAGAACATATAGCACGTTGCTGTAAGCAAGCAGATTCTCATTCAAAGAGGCAAGTTACTATGTAGGAACAAGTTTGTATAGGTATTTCAAAGATGCCCAGAACTTAGCTAAACTTGGTATGTGTCCAACTCCTAGAAATAACTTCATGCCCCATCTCCCTTACTTCCAGCTAGTAAGGATCACATAATTCCTAACAAAGTTTTGACACAGATTGCCAATTCGGGCATTCAGAACATATAGCACGTTGCTGTAAGCAAGCACATTTTCATTCAAAGTTGCAAGTTACTATGTAGGAACAAGTTTGTATAGGTATTTCAAAGATGCCCAGAACTGAGCTAAACTTGGTATGTGTCCAACTCCTAGAAATAACTTCATGTCCCATCTCCCTTACTTCCAGCTAGTAAGGATCACATAATTCCTAACAAAGTTTTGACACAGATTCCCAATTCGGGCATTCAGAACATATAGCACGTTGTTGTAAGCAAGCACATTTTCATTCAAAGTTGCAAGTTACTATGTAGGAACAAGTTTGTATAGGTATTTCAAAGATGCCCAGAACTGAGCTAAACTTGGTATGTGTCCAACTCCTAGAAATAACTTCATGCCCCATCTCCCTTACTTCCAGCTAGTAAGGATCACATAATTCCTAACAAAGTTTTGACACAGATTCCCAATTCGGGCATTCAGAACATATAGCACGTTGCTGTAAGCAAGCAGATTCTCATTCAAAGATGCAAGTTACTATGTAGGAACAAGTTTGTATAGGTATTTCAAAGATGCCCAGAACTGAGCTAAACTTGGTATGTGTCCAACTCCTAGAAATAACTTCATGCCCCATCTCCCTTACTTCCAGCTAGTAAGGATCACATAATTCCTAACAAAGTTTTGACACAGATTCCCAATTCGGGCATTCAGAACATATAGCACGTTGCTGTAAGCAAGCACATTTTCATTCAAAGTTGCAAGATACTATGTAGGAACAAGTTTGTATAGGTATTTCAAAGATGCCCAGAACTGAGCTAAACTTGGTATGTGTCCAACTCCTAGAAATAACTTCATGCCCCATCTCCCTTACATCCAGCTAGTAAGGATCACATAATTCCTAACAAAGTTTTGACACAGATTCCCAATTCGGGCATTCAGAACATATAGCACGTTGCTGTAAGCAAGCACATTTTCATTCAAAGTTGCAAGTTACTATGTAGGAACAAGTTTGTATAGGTATTTCAAAGATGCCCAGAACTGAGCTAAACTTGGTATGTGTCCAACTCCTAGAAATAACTTCATGCCCCATCTCCCTTACTTCCAGCTAGTAGGGATCACATAATTCCTAACAAAGTTTTGACACAGATTCCCAATTCGGGCATTCAGAACATATAGCACGTTGCTGTAAGCAAGCAGATTCTCATTCAAAGATGCAAGTTACTATGGAGGAACAAGTTTGTATAGGTATTTCAAGGATGCCCAGAACTGAGCTAAACTTGGTATGTGTCCAACTCCTAGAAATAACTTCATGCCCCATCTCCCTTACTTCCAGCTAGTAAGGATCACATAATTCCTAACAAAGTTTTGACACAGATTGCCAATTCGGGCATTCAGAACATATAGCACGTTGCTGTGAGCAAGCACATTTTCATTCAAAGTTGCAAGTTACTATGTAGGAACAAGTTTGTATAGGTATTTCAAGGATGCCCAGAACTGAGCTAAACTTGGTATGTGTCCAACTCCTAGAAATAACTTCATGTCCCATCTCCCTTACTTCCAGCTAGTAAGGATCACATAATTCCTAACAAAGTTTTGACACAGATTCCCAATTCGGGCATTCAGAACATATAGCACGTTGCTGTAAGCAAGCACATTTTCATTCAAAGTTGCAAGTTACTATGTAGGAACAAGTTTGTATAGGTATTTCAAAGATGCCCAGAACTGAGCTAAACTTGGTATGTGTCCAACTCCTAGAAATAACTTCATGCCCCATCTCCCTTACTTCCAGCTAGTAAGGATCACATAATTCCTAACAAAGTTTTGACACAGATTCCCAATTCGGGCATTCAGAACATATAGCACGTTGCTGTAAGCAAGCAGATTCTCATTCAAAGATGCAAGTTACTATGTAGGAACAAGTTTGTATAGGTATTTCAAAGATGCCCAGAACTGAGCTAAACTTGGTATGTGTCCAACTCCTAGATATAACTTCATGCCCCATCTCCCTTACTTCCAGCTAGTAAGGATCACATAATTCCTAACAAAGTTTTGACACAGATTCCCAATTCGGGCATTCAGAACATATAGCACGTTGCTGTAAGCAAGCACATTTTCATTCAAAGTTGCAAGTTACTATGTAGGAACAAGTTTGTATAGGTATTTCAAAGATGCCCAGAACTGAGCTAAACTTGGTATGTGTCCAGCTCCTAGAAATAACTTCATGCCCCATCTCCCTTACTTCCAGCTAGTAAGGATCACATAATTCCTAACAAAGTTTTGACACAGATTGCCAATTCGGGCATTCAGAACATATAGCACGTTGCTGTAAGCAAGCAGATTCTCATTCAAAGATGCAAGTTACTATGTAGGAACAAGTTTGTATAGGTATTTCAAAGATGCCCAGAACTGAGCTAAACTTGGTATGTGTCCAACACCTAGAAATAACTTCATGCCCCATCTCCCTTACTTCCAGCTAGTAAGGATCACATAATTGCTAACAAAGTTTTGACACAGATTCCCAATTCGGGCATTCAGAACATATAGCACGTTGCTGTAAGCAAGCACATTTTCATTCAAAGTTGCAAGTTACTATGTAGGAACATGTTTGTATAGGTATTTCAAAGATGCCCAGAACTGAGCTAAACTTGGTATGTGTCCAACTCCTAGAAATAACTTCATGCCCCATCTCCCTTACTTCCAGCTAGTAAGGATCACATAATTCCTAACAAAGTTTGGACACAGATTCCCAATTCGGGCATTCAGAACATATAGCACGTTGCTGTAAGCAAGCAGATTCTCATTCAAAGTTGCAAGTTACTATGTAGGAACAAGTTTGTATAGGTATTTCAAAGATGCCCAGAACTGAGCTAAACTTGGTATGTGTCCAACTCCTAGAAATAACTTCATGCCCCATCTCCCTTACTTCCAGCTAGTAAGGATCACATAATTGCTAACAAAGTTTTGACACAGATTGCCAATTCGGGCATTCAGAACATATAGCACGTTGCTGTAAGCAAGCACATTTTCATTCAAAGTTGCAAGTTACTATGTAGGAACAAGTTTGTATAGGTATTTCAAAGATGCCCAGAACTGAGCTAAACTTGGTATGTCTCCAACTCCTAGAAATAACTTCATGCCCCATCTCCCTTACTTCCAGCTAGTAAGGATCACATAATTCCTAACAAAGTTTTGACACAGATTCCCAATTCGGGCATTCAGAACATATAGCACGTTGCTGTAAGCAAGCACATTCTCATTCAAAGATGCAAGTTACTATGTAGGAACAAGTTTGTATAGGTATTTCAAAGATGCCCAGAACTGAGCTAAACTTGGTATGTGTCCAACTCCTAGAAATAACTTCATGCCCCATCTCCCTTACTTCCAGCTAGTAAGGATCACATAATTCCTAACAAAGTTTTGACACAGATTCCCAATTCGGGCATTTAGAACATATAGCACGTTGCTGTAAGCAAGCACATTCTCATTCAAAGTTGCAAGTTACTATGTAGGAACAAGTTTGTATAGGTATTTCAAAGATGCCCAGAACTGAGCTAAACTTGGTATGTGTCCAACTCCTAGAAATAACTTGATGCCCCATCTCCCTTACTTCCAGCTAGTAAGGATCACATAATTCCTAACAAAGTTTTGACACAGATTCCCAATTCGGGCATTCAGAACATATAGCACGTTGCTGTAAGCAAGCAGATTCTCATTCAAAGATGCAAGTTACTATGTAGGAACAAGTTTGTATAGGTATTTCAAAGATGCCCAGAACTGAGCTAAACTTGGTATGTGTCCAACTCCTAGAAATAACTTCATGCCCCATCTCCCTTACTTCCAGCTAGTAAGGATCACATAATTCCTAACAAAGTTTTGACACAGATTCCCAATTCGGGGATTCAGAACATATAGCACGTTGCTGTAAGCAAGCACATTCTCATTCAAAGTTGCAAGTTACTATGTAGGAACAAGTTTGTATAGGTATTTCAAAGATGCCCAGAACTGAGCTAAACTTGGTATGTGTCCAACTCCTAGAAATAACTTCATGCCCCATCTCCCTTACTTCCAGCTAGTAAGGATCACATAATTCCTAACAAAGTTTTGACACAGATTCCCAATTCGGGCATTCAGAACATATAGCACGTTGCTGTAAGCAAGCACATTCTCATTCAAAGTTGCAAGTTACTATGTAGGAACAAGTTTGTGTAGGTATTTCAAAGATGCCCAGAACTGAGCTAAACTTGGTATGTGTCCAACTCCTAGAAATAACTTCATGCCCCATCTCCCTTACTTCCAGCTAGTAAGGATCACATAATTCCTAACAAAGTTTTGACACAGATTCCCAATTCGGGCATTCAGAACATATAGCACGTTGCTGTAAGCAAGCAGATTCTCATTCAAAGAGGCAAGTTACTAAGTAGGAACAAGTTTGTATAGGTATTTCAAAGATGCCCAGAACTTAGCTAAACTTGGTATGTGTCCAACTCCTAGAAATAACTTCATGCCCCATCTCCCTTACTTCCAGCTAGTAAGGATCACATAATTCCTAACAAAGTTTTGACACAGATTGCCAATTCGGGCATTCAGAACATATAGCACGTTGCTGTAAGCAAGCACATTTTCATTCAAAGTTGCAAGTTACTATGTAGGAACAAGTTTGTATAGGTATTTCAAAGATGCCCAGAACTGAGCTAAACTTGGTATGTGTCCAACTCCTAGAAATAACTTCATGTCCCATCTCCCTTACTTCCAGCTAGTAAGGATCACATAATTCCTAACAAAGTTTTGACACAGATTCCCAATTCGGGCATTGAGAACATATAGCACGTTGTTGTAAGCAAGCACATTTTCATTCAAAGTTGCAAGTTACTATGTAGGAACAAGTTTGTGTAGGTATTTCAAAGATGCCCAGAACTGAGCTAAACTTGGTATGTGTCCAACTCCTAGAAATAACTTCATGCCCCATCTCCCTTACTTCCAGCTAGTAAGGATCACATAATTCCTAACAAAGTTTTGACACAGATTCCCAATTCGGGCATTCAGAACATATAGCACGTTGCTGTAAGCAAGCAGATTCTCATTCAAAGATGCAAGTTACTATGTAGGAACAAGTTTGTATAGGTATTTCAAAGATGCCCAGAACTGAGCTAAACTTGGTATGTGTCCAACTCCTAGAAATAACTTCATGCCCCATCTCCCTTACTTCCAGCTAGTAAGGATCACATAATTCCTAACAAAGTTTTGACACAGATTCCCAATTCGGGCATTCAGAACATATAGCACGTTGCTGTAAGCAAGCACATTTTCATTCAAAGTTGCAAGATACTATGTAGGAACAAGTTTGTATAGGTATTTCAAAGATGCCCAGAACTGAGCTAAACTTGGTATGTGTCCAACTCCTAGAAATAACTTCATGCCCCATCTCCCTTACATCCAGCTAGTAAGGATCACATAATTCCTAACAAAGTTTTGACACAGATTCCCAATTCGGGCATTCAGAACATATAGCACGTTGCTGTAAGCAAGCACATTCTCATTCAAAGATGCAAGTTACTATGTAGGAAGAAGTTTGTATAGGTATTTCAAAGATGCCCAGAACTGAGCTAAACTTGGTATGTGTCCAACTCCTAGAAATAACTTCATGCCCCATCTCCCTTACTTCCAGCTAGTAAGGATCACATAAGTCCTAACAAAGTTTTGACACAGATTGCCAATTCGGGCATTCAGAACATATAGCACGTTGCTGTAAGCAAGCACATTCTCATTCAAAGATGCAAGTTACTATGTAGGAACAAGTTTGTATAGCTATTTCAAAGATGCCCAGAACTGAGCTAAACTTGGTATGTGTCCAACTCCTAGAAATAACTTCATGCCCCATCTCCCTTACTTCCAGCTAGTAAGGATCACATAATTCCTAACAAAGTTTTGACACAGATTGCCAATTCGGGCATTCAGAACATATAGCACGTTGCTGCAAGCAAGCACATTCTCATTCAAAGATGCAAGTTACTATGTAGGAACAAGTTTGTATAGGTATTTCAAAGATGCCCAGAACTGAGCTAAACTTGGTATGTGTCCAACTCCTAGAAATAACTTCATGCCCCATCTCCCTTACTTCCAGCTAGTAAGGATCACATAATTCCTAACAAAGTTTTGACACAGATTCCCAATTCGGGCATTTAGAACATATAGCACGTTGCTGTAAGCAAGCACATTCTCATTCAAAGTTGCAAGTTACTATGTAGGAACAAGTTTGTATAGGTATTTCAAAGATGCCCAGAACTGAGCTAAACTTGGTATGTGTCCAACTCCTAGAAATAACTTGATGCCCCATCTCCCTTACTTCCAGCTAGTAAGGATCACATAATTCCTAACAAAGTTTTGACACAGATTCCCAATTCGGGCATTCAGAACATATAGCACGTTGCTGTAAGCAAGCAGATTCTCATTCAAAGATGCAAGTTACTATGTAGGAACAAGTTTGTATAGGTATTTCACAGATGCCCAGAACTGAGCTAAACTTGGTATGTGTCCAACTCCTAGAAATAACTTCATGCCCCATCTCCCTTACTTCCAGCTAGTAAGGATCACATAATTCCTAACAAAGTTTTGACACAGATTCCCAATTCGGGGATTCAGAACATATAGCACGTTGCTGTAAGCAAGCACATTCTCATTCAAAGTTGCAAGTTACTATGTAGGAACAAGTTTGTATAGGTATTTCAAAGATGCCCAGAACTGAGCTAAACTTGGTATGTGTCCAACTCCTAGAAATAACTTCATGCCCCATCTCCCTTACTTCCAGCTAGTAAGGATCACATAATTCCTAACAAAGTTTTGACACAGATTCCCAATTCGGGCATTCAGAACATATAGCACGTTGCTGTAAGCAAGCACATTCTCATTCAAAGTTGCAAGTTACTATGTAGGAACAAGTTTGTGTAGGTATTTCAAAGATGCCCAGAACTGAGCTAAACTTGGTATGTGTCCAACTCCTAGAAATAACTTCATGCCCCATCTCCCTTACTTCCAGCTAGTAAGGATCACATAATTCCTAACAAAGTTTTGACACAGATTCCCAATTCGGGCATTCAGAACATATAGCACGTTGCTGTAAGCAAGCAGATTCTCATTCAAAGAGGCAAGTTACTATGTAGGAACAAGTTTGTATAGGTATTTCAAAGATGCCCAGAACTTAGCTAAACTTGGTATGTGTCCAACTCCTAGAAATAACTTCATGCCCCATCTCCCTTACTTCCAGCTAGTAAGGATCACATAATTCCTAACAAAGTTTTGACACAGATTGCCAATTCGGGCATTCAGAACATATAGCACGTTGCTGTAAGCAAGCACATTTTCATTCAAAGTTGCAAGTTACTATGTAGGAACAAGTTTGTATAGGTATTTCAAAGATGCCCAGAACTGAGCTAAACTTGGTATGTGTCCAACTCCTAGAAATAACTTCATGTCCCATCTCCCTTACTTCCAGCTAGTAAGGATCACATAATTCCTAACAAAGTTTTGACACAGATTCCCAATTCGGGCATTCAGAACATATAGCACGTTGTTGTAAGCAAGCACATTTTCATTCAAAGTTGCAAGTTACTATGTAGGAACAAGTTTGTATAGGTATTTCAAAGATGCCCAGAACTGAGCTAAACTTGGTATGTGTCCAACTCCTAGAAATAACTTCATGCCCCATCTCCCTTACTTCCAGCTAGTAAGGATCACATAATTCCTAACAAAGTTTTGACACAGATTCCCAATTCGGGCATTCAGAACATATAGCACGTTGCTGTAAGCAAGCAGATTCTCATTCAAAGATGCAAGTTACTATGTAGGAACAAGTTTGTATAGGTATTTCAAAGATGCCCAGAACTGAGCTAAACTTGGTATGTGTCCAACTCCTAGAAATAACTTCATGCCCCATCTCCCTTACTTCCAGCTAGTAAGGATCACATAATTCCTAACAAAGTTTTGACACAGATTCCCAATTCGGGCATTCAGAACATATAGCACGTTGCTGTAAGCAAGCACATTTTCATTCAAAGTTGCAAGATACTATGTAGGAACAAGTTTGTATAGGTATTTCAAAGATGCCCAGAACTGAGCTAAACTTGGTATGTGTCCAACTCCTAGAAATAACTTCATGCCCCATCTCCCTTACATCCAGCTAGTAAGGATCACATAATTCCTAACAAAGTTTTGACACAGATTCCCAATTCGGGCATTCAGAACATATAGCACGTTGCTGTAAGCAAGCACATTTTCATTCAAAGTTGCAAGTTACTATGTAGGAACAAGTTTGTATAGGTATTTCAAAGATGCCCAGAACTGAGCTAAACTTGGTATGTGTCCAACTCCTAGAAATAACTTCATGCCCCATCTCCCTTACTTCCAGCTAGTAGGGATCACATAATTCCTAACAAATTTTTGACACAGATTCCCAATTCGGGCATTCAGAACATATAGCACGTTGCTGTAAGCAAGCAGATTCTCATTCAAAGATGCAAGTTACTATGGAGGAACAAGTTTGTATAGGTATTTCAAGGATGCCCAGAACTGAGCTAAACTTGGTATGTGTCCATCTCCTAGAAATAACTTCATGCCCCATCTCCCTTACTTCCAGCTAGTAAGGATCACATAATTCCTAACAAAGTTTTGACACAGATTGCCAATTCGGGCATTCAGAACATATAGCACGTTGCTGTGAGCAAGCACATTTTCATTCAACGTTGCAAGTTACTATGTAGGAACAAGTTTGTATAGGTATTTCAAGGATGCCCAGAACTGAGCTAAACTTGGTATGTGTCCAACTCCTAGAAATAACTTCATGTCCCATCTCCCTTACTTCCAGCTAGTAAGGATCACATAATTCCTAACAAAGTTTTGACACAGATTCCCAATTCGGGCATTCAGAACATATAGCACGTTGCTGTAAGCAAGCACATTTTCATTCAAAGTTGCAAGTTACTATGTAGGAACAAGTTTGTATAGGTATTTCAAAGATGCCCAGAACTGAGCTAAACTTGGTATGTGTCCAACTCCTAGAAATAACTTCATGCCCCATCTCCCTTACTTCCAGCTAGTAAGGATCACATAATTCCTAACAAAGTTTTGACACAGATTCCCAATTCGGGCATTCAGAACATATAGCACGTTGCTGTAAGCAAGCAGATTCTCATTCAAAGATGCAAGTTACTATGTAGGAACAAGTTTGTATAGGTATTTCAAAGATGCCCAGAACTGAGCTAAACTTGGTATGTGTCCAACTCCTAGATATAACTTCATGCCCCATCTCCCTTACTTCCAGCTAGTAAGGATCACATAATTCCTAACAAAGTTTTGACACAGATTCCCAATTCGGGCATTCAGAACATATAGCACGTTGCTGTAAGCAAGCACATTTTCATTCAAAGTTGCAAGTTACTATGTAGGAACAAGTTTGTATAGGTATTTCAAAGATGCCCAGAACTGAGCTAAACTTGGTATGTGTCCAGCTCCTAGAAATAACTTCATGCCCCATCTCCCTTACTTCCAGCTAGTAAGGATCACATAATTCCTAACAAAGTTTTGACACAGATTGCCAATTCGGGCATTCAGAACATATAGCACGTTGCTGTAAGCAAGCAGATTCTCATTCAAAGATGCAAGTTACTATGTAGGAACAAGTTTGTATAGGTATTTCAAAGATGCCCAGAACTGAGCTAAACTTGGTATGTGTCCAACTCCTAGAAATAACTTCATGCCCCATCTCCCTTACTTCCAGCTAGTAAGGATCACATAATTCCTAACAAAGTTTTGACACAGATTCCCAATTCGGGCATTCAGAACATATAGCACGTTGCTGTAAGCAAGCACATTTTCATTCAAAGTTGCAAGTTACTATGTAGGAACATGTTTGTATAGGTATTTCAAAGATGCCCAGAACTGAGCTAAACTTGGTATGTGTCCAACTCCTAGAAATAACTTCATGCCCCATCTCCCTTACTTCCAGCTAGTAAGGATCACATAATTCCTAACAAAGTTTGGACACAGATTCCCAATTCGGGCATTCAGAACATATAGCACGTTGCTGTAAGCAAGCAGATTCTCATTCAAAGTTGCAAGTTACTATGTAGGAACAAGTTTGTATAGGTATTTCAAAGATGCCCAGAACTGAGCTAAACTTGGTATGTGTCCAACTCCTAGAAATAACTTCATGCCCCATCTCCCTTACTTCCAGCTAGTAAGGATCACATAATTGCTAACAAAGTTTTGACACAGATTGCCAATTCGGGCATTCAGAACATATAGCACGTTGCTGTAAGCAAGCACATTTTCATTCAAAGTTGCAAGTTACTATGTAGGAACAAGTTTGTATAGGTATTTCAAAGATGCCCAGAACTGAGCTAAACTTGGTATGTCTCCAACTCCTAGAAATAACTTCATGCCCCATCTCCCTTACTTCCAGCTAGTAAGGATCACATAATTCCTAACAAAGTTTTGACACAGATTCCCAATTCGGGCATTCAGAACATATAGCACGTTGCGGTAAGCAAGCAGATTCTCATTCAAAGATGCAAGTTACTATGTAGGAACAAGTTTGTATAGGTATTTCAAAGATGCCCAGAACTGAGCTAAACTTGGTATGTGTCCAACTCCTAGAAATAACTTCATGCCCCATCTCCCTTACTTCCAGCTAGTAAGGATCACATAATTCCTAACAAAGTTTTGACACAGATTCCCAATTCGGGCAATCAGAACATATAGCACGTTGCTGTAAGCAAGCACATTTTCATTCAAAGTTGCAAGTTACTATGTAGGAACAAGTTTGTATAGGTATTTCAAAGATGCCCAGAACTGAGCTAAACTTGGTATGTGTCCAACTCTGAGAAATAACTTCATGCCCCATCTCCCTTACTTCCAGCTAGTAAGGATCACATAATTCCTAACAAAGTTTTGACACAGATTCCCAATTCGGGCATTCAGAACATATAGCACGTTGCTGTAAGCAAGCACATTCTCATTCAAAGTTGCAAGTTACTATGTAGGAACAAGTTTGTATAGGTATTTCAAAGATGCCCAGAGCTGAGCTAAACTTGGTATGTGTCCAACTCCTAGAAATAACTTCATGCCCCATCTCCCTTACTTCCAGCTAGTAAGGATCACATAATTCCTAACAAAGTTTTGACACAGATTCCCAATTCGGGCATTCAGAACATATAGCACGTTGCTGTAAGCAAGCACATTCTCATTCAAAGTTGCAAGTTACTATGTAGGAACAAGTTTGTGTAGGTATTTCAAAGATGCCCAGAACTGAGCTAAACTTGGTATGTGTCCAACTCCTAGAAATAACTTCATGCCCCATCTCCCTTACTTCCAGCTAGTAAGGATCACATAATTCCTAACAAAGTTTTGACACAGATTCCCAATTCGGGCATTCAGAACATATAGCACGCTGCTGTAAGCAAGCAGATTCTCATTCAAAGTTGCAAGTTACTATGTAGGAACAAGTTTGTATAGGTATTTCAAAGATGCCCAGAACTGAGCTAAACTTGGTATGTGTCCAACTCCTAGAAATAACTTCATGCCCCATCTCCCTTACTTCCAGCTAGTAAGGATCACATAATTGCTAACAAAGTTTTGACACAGATACCCAATTCGGGCATTCAGAACATATAGCACGTTGCTGTAAGCAAGCACATTTTCATTAAAAGTTGCAAGTTACTATGTAGGAACAAGTTTGTATAGGTATTTCAAAGATGCCCAGAACTGAGCTAAACTTGGTATGTGTCCAACTCCTAGAAATAACTTCATGCCCCATCTCCCTTACTTCCAGCTAGTAAGGATCACATAATTCCTAACAAAGTTTTGACACAGATTCCCAATTCGGGCATTCAGAACATATAGCACGTTGCTGTAAGCAAGCAGATTCTCATTCAAAGATGCAAGTTACTATGTAGGAACAAGTTTGTATAGGTATTTCAAAGATGCCCAGAACTGAGCTAAACTTGGTATGTGTCCAACTCCTAGAAATAACTTCATGCCCCATCTCCCTTACTTCCAGCTAGTAAGGATCACATAATTCCTAACAAAGTTTTGACACAGATTCCCAATTCGGGCATTCAGAACATATAGCACGTTGCTGTAAGCAAGCACATTTTCATTCAAAGTTTCAAGTTACTATGTAGGAACAAGTTTGTATAGGTATTTCAAAGATGCCCAGAACTGAGCTAAACTTGGTATGTGTCCAACTCTGAGAAATACCTTCATGCCCCATCTCCCTTACTTCCAGCTAGTAAGGATCACATAATTCCTAACAAAGTTTTGACACAGATTCCCAATTCGGGCATTCAGAACATATAGCACGTTGCTGTAAGCAAGCACATTCTCATTCAAAGTTGCAAGTTACTATGTAGGAACAAGTTTGTATAGGTATTTCAAAGATACCCAGAGCTGAGCTAAACTTGGTATGTGTCCAACTCCTAGAAATAACTTCATGCCCCATCTCCCTTACTTCCAGCTAGTAAGGATCACATAATTCCTAACAAAGTTTTGACACAGATTCCCAATTCGGGCATTCAGAACATATAGCACGTTGCTGTAAGCAAGCACATTCTCATTCAAAGTTGCAAGTTACTATGTAGGAACAAGTTTGTATAGGTATTTCAAAGATGCCCAGAACTGAGCTAAACTTGGTATGTGTCCAACTCCTAGAAATAACTTCATGCCCCATCTCCCTTACTTCCAGCTAGTAAGGATCACATAATTCCTAACAAAGTTTTGACACAGATTCCCAATTCGGGCATTCAGAACATATAGCACGTTGCTGTAAGCAAGCAGATTCTCATTCAAAGATGCAAGTTACTATGTAGGAACAAGTTTGTATAGGTATTTCAAAGATGCCCAGAACTGAGCTAAACTTGGTATGTTTCCAACTCCTAGAAATAACTTCATGCCCCATCTCCCTTACTTCCAGCTAGTAAGGATCACATAATTCCTAACAAAGTTTTGACACAGATTCCCAATTCGGGCATTCAGAACATATAGCACGTTGCTGTAAGCAAGCACATTTTCATTCAAAGTTGCAAGTTACTATGTAGGAACAAGTTTGTATAGGTATTTCAAAGATGCCCAGAACTGAGCTAAACTTGGTATGTGTCCAACTCCTAGAAATAACTTCATGCCCCATCTCCCTTACTTCCAGCTAGTAAGGATCACATAATTGCTAACAAAGTTTTGACACAGATTGCCAATTCGGGCATTCAGAACATATAGCACGTTGCTGTAAGAAAGCACATTTTCATTCAAAGTTGCAAGTTACTATGTAGGAACAAGTTTGTATAGGTATTTCAAAGATGCCCAGAACTGAGCTAAACTTGGTATGTGTCCAACTCCTAGAAATAACTTCATGCCCCATCTCCCTTACTTCCAGCTTGTAAGGATCACATAATTCCTAACAAAGTTTTGACACAGATTCCCAATTCGGGCATTCAGAACATATAGCACGTTGCTGTAAGCAAGCAGATTCTCATACAAAGATGCAAGTTACTATGTAGGAACAAGTTTCTATAGGTATTTCAAAGATGCCCAGAACTGAGCTAAACTTGGTATGTGTCCAACTCCTAGAAATAACTTCATGCCCCATCTCCCTTACTTCCAGCTAGTAAGGATCATATAATTCCTAACAAAGTTTTGACACAGATTCCCAATTCGGGCATTCAGAACATATAGCACGTTGCTGTAAGCAAGCACATTTTCATTCAAAGTTGCAAGTTACTATGTAGGAACAAGTTTGTATAGGTATTTCAAAGATGCCCAGAACTGAGCTAAACTTGGTATGTGTCCAACTCCGAGAAATAACTTCATGCCCCATCTCCCTTACTTCCAGCTAGTAAGGATCACATAATTCCTAACAAAGTTTTGACACAGATTCCCAATTCGGGCATTCAGAACATATAGCACGTTGCTGTAAGCAAGCACATTCTCATTCAAAGTTGCAAGTTACTATGTAGGAACAAGTTTGTATAGGTATTTCAAAGATGCCCAGAACTGAGCTAAACTTGGTATGTGTCCAACTCCTAGAAATAACTTCATGCCCCATCTCCCTTACTTCCAGCTAGTAAGGATCACATAATTCCTAACAAAGTTTTGACACAGATTCCCAATTCGGGCATTCAGAACATATAGCACGTTGCTGTAAGCAAGCAGATTCTCATTAAAGATGCAAGTTACTATGTAGGAACAAGTTTGTATAGGTATTTCAAAGATGCCCAGAACTGAGCTAAACTCGGTATGTCTCCAACTCCAAGAAATAACTTCATGCCCCATCTCCCTTACTTCCAGCTAGTAAGGATCACATAATTCCTAACAAAGTTTTGACACAGATTCCCAATTCGGGCATTCAGAACATATAGCACGTTGCAGTAAGCAAGCACATTTTCATTCAAAGTTGCAAGTTACTATGTAGGAACAAGTTTGTATAGGTATTTCAAAGATGCCCAGAACTGAGCTAAACTTGGTATGTGTCCAACTCCTAGAAATAACTTCATGCCCCATCTCCCTTACTTCCAGCTAGTAAGGATCACATAATTCCTAACAAAGTTTTGACACAGATTGCCAATTCGGGCATTCAGAACATATAGCACGTTGCTGTAAGCAAGCACATTCTCATTCAAAGATGCAAGTTACTATGTAGGAACAAGTTTGTATAGGTATTTCAAAGATGCCCAGAACTGAGCTAAACTTGGTATGTGTCCAACTCCTAGAAATAACTTCATGCCCCATCTCCCTTACTTCCAGCTAGTAAGGATCACATAATTCCTAACAAAGTTTTGACACAGATTCCCAATTCGGGCATTCAGAACATATAGCACGTTGCTGTAAGCAAGCAGATTCTCATTCAAAGATGCAAGTTACTATGTAGGAACAAGTTTGTATAGGTATTTCAAAGATGCCCAGAACTGAGCTAAACTTGGAATGTGTCCAACTCCTAGAAATAACTTCATGCCCCATCTCCCTTACTTCCAGCTAGTAAGGATCACATAATTGCTAACAAAGTTTTGACACAGATTCCCAATTAGGGCATTCAGAACATATAGCACGTTGCTGTAAGCAAGCACATTTTCATTCAAAGTTGCAAGTTACTATGTAGGAACAAGTTTGTATAGGTATTTCAAAGATGCCCAGAACTGAGCTAAACTTGGTATGTGTCCAAGTCCTAGAAATAACTTCATGCCCCATCTCCCTTACTTCCAGCTAGTAAGGATCACATAATTCCTAACAAACTTTTGACACAGATTCCCAATTCGGGCATTCAGAAAATATAGCACGTTGCTGTAAGCAAGCAGATTCTCATTCAAAGATGCAAGTTACTATGTAGGAACAAGTTTGTATAGGTATTTCAAAGATGCCCAGAACTGAGCTAAACTTGGTATGTGTCCAACTCCTAGAAATAACTTCATGCCACATCTGCCTTACTTCCAGCTAGTAAGGATCACATAATTCCTAACAAAGTTTTGACACAGATTCCCAATTCGGGCATTCAGAACATATAGCACGTTGCTGTAAGCAAGCACATTTTCATTCAAAGTTGCAAGTTACTATGTAGGAACAAGTTTGTATAGGTATTTCAAAGATGCCCAGAACTGAGCTAAACTTGGTATGTGTCCAACTCCTAGAAATAACTTCATGCCCCATCTCCCTTCTTCCACCTAGTAAGGATCACATAATTCCTAACAAAGTTTTGACACAGATTCCCAATTCGGGCATTCAGAACATATAGCACGTTGCTGTAAGCAAGCACATTCTCATTCAAAGATGCAAGTTACTATGTAGGAACAAGTTTGTATAGGTATTTCAAAGATGCCCAGAACTTAGCTAAACTTGGTATGTGTCCAACTCCTAGAAATAACTTCATGCCCCATCTCCCTTACTTCCAGCTAGTAAGGATCACATAATTCCTAACAAAGTTTTGACACAGATTGCCAATTCGGGCATTCAGAACATATAGCACGTTGCTGTGAGCAAGCACATTTTCATTCAAAGTTGCAAGTTACTATGTAGGAACAAGTTTGTATAGGTATTTCAAGGATGCCCAGAACTGAGCTAAACTTGGTATGTGTCCAACTCCTAGAAATAACTTCATGTCCCATCTCCCTTACTTCCAGCTAGTAAGGATCACATAATTCCTAACAAAGTTTTGACACAGATTCCCAATTCGGGCATTCAGAACATATAGCACGTTGCTGTAAGCAAGCACATTTTCATTCAAAGTTGCAAGTTACTATGTAGGAACAAGTTTGTATAGGTATTTCAAAGATGCCCAGAACTGAGCTAAACTTGGTATGTGTCCAACTCCTAGAAATAACTTCATGCCCCATCTCCCTTACTTCCAGCTAGTAAGGATCACATAATTCCTAACAAAGTTTGGACACAGATTCCCAATTCGGGCATTCAGAACATATAGCACGTTGCTGTAAGCAAGCAGATTCTCATTCAAAGTTGCAAGTTACTATGTAGGAACAAGTTTGTATAGGTATTTCAAAGATGCCCAGAACTGAGCTAAACTTGGTATGTGTCCAACTCCTAGAAATAACTTCATGCCCCATCTCCCTTACTTCCAGCTAGTAAGGATCACATAATTCCTAACAAAGTTTTGACACAGATTCCCAATTCGGGCATTCAGAACATATAGCACGTTGCTGTAAGCAAGCAGATTCTCATTCAAAGTTGCAAGTTACTATGTAGGAACAAGTTTGTATAGGTATTTCAAAGATGCCCAGAACTGAGCTAAACTTGGTATGTGTCCAAACTCCTAGAAATAACTTCATGCCCATCTCCCTTACTTCCAGCTAGTAAGGATCACATAATTCCTAACAAAGTTTTGACACAGATTCCCAATTCGGGCATTCAGAACATATAGCACGTTGCTGTAAGCAAGCAGATTCTCATTCAAAGATGCAAGTTACTATGTAGGAACAAGTTTGTATAGGTATTTCAAAGATGCCCAGAACTGAGCTAAACTTGGTATGTGTCCAACTCCTAGAAATAACTTCATGTCCCATCTCCCTTACTTCCAGCTAGTAAGGATCACATAATTCCTAACAAAGTTTTGACACAGATTCCCAATTCGGGCATTCAGAACATATAGCACGTTGCTGTAAGCAAGCACATTTTCATTCAAAGTTGCAAGTTACTATGTAGGAACAAGTTTGTATAGGTATTTCAAAGATGCCCAGAACTGAGCTAAACTTGGTATGTGTCCAACTCCTAGAAATAACTTCATGCCCCATCTCCCTTACTTCCAGCTAGTAAGGATCACAGAATTCCTAACAAAGTTTTGACACAGATTCCCAATTCGGGCATTCAGAACATATAGCACGTTGCTGTAAGCAAGCAGATTCTCATTCAAAGATGCAAGTTACTATGTAGGAACAAGTTTGTATAGGTATTTCAAAGATGCCCAGAACTGAGCTAAACTTGGTATGTGTCCAACTCCTAGATATAACTTCATGCCCCATCTCCCTTACTTCCAGCTAGTAAGGATCACATAATTCCTAACAAAGTTTTGACACAGATTCCCAATTCGGGCATTCAGAACATATAGCACGTTGCTGTAAGCAAGCACATTTTCATTCAAAGTTGCAAGTTACTATGTAGGAACAAGTTTGTATAGGTATTTCAAAGATGCCCAGAACTGAGCTAAACTTGGTATGTGTCCAACTCCTAGAAATAACTTCATGCCCCATCTCCCTTACTTCCAGCTAGTAAGGATCACATAATTCCTAACAAAGTTTGGACACAGATTCCCAACTCGGGCATTCAGAACATATAGCACGTTGCTGTAAGCAAGCAGATTCTCATTCAAAGTTGCAAGTTACTATGTAGGAACAAGTTTGTATAGGTATTTCAAAGATGCCCAGAACTGAGCTAAACTTGGTATGTGTCCAACTCCTAGAAATAACTTCATGCCCCATCTCCCTTACTTCCAGCTAGTAAGGATCACATAATTCCTAACAAAGTTTTGACACAGATTCCCAATTCGGGCATTCAGAACATATAGCACGTTGCTGTAAGCAAGCAGATTCTCATTCAAAGTTGCAAGTTACTATGTAGGAACAAGTTTGTATAGGTATTTCAAAGATGCCCAGAACTGAGCTAAACTTGGTATGTGTCCAACTCCTAGAAATAACTTCATGCCCCATCTCCCTTACTTCCAGCTAGTAAGGATCACATAATTCCTAACAAAGTTTTGACACAGATTCCCAATTCGGGCATTCAGAACATATAGCACGTTGCTGTAAGCAAGCAGATTCTCATTCAAAGATGCAAGTTACTATGTAGGAACAAGTTTGTATAGGTATTTCAAAGATGCCCAGAACTGAGCTAAACTTGGTATGTGTCCAACTCCTAGAAATAACTTCATGCCCCATCTCCCTTACTTCCAGCTAGTAAGGATCACATAATTCCTAACAAAGTTTTGACACAGATTCCCAATTCGGGCATTCAGAACATATAGCACGTTGCTGTAAGCAAGCACATTTTCATTCAAAGTTGCAAGTTACTATGTAGGAACAAGTTTGTATAGGTATTTCAAAGATGCCCAGAACTGAGCTAAACTTGGTATGTGTCCAACTCTGAGAAATAACTTCATGCCCCATCTCCCTTACTTCCAGCTAGTAAGGATCACATAATTCCTAACAAAGTTTTGACACAGATTCCCAATTCGGGCATTCAGAACATATAGCACGTTGCTGTAAGCAAGCACATTCTCATTCAAAGTTGCAAGTTACTATGTAGGAACAAGTTTGTATAGGTATTTCAAAGATGCCCAGAGCTGAGCTAAACTTGGTATGTGTCCAACTCCTAGAAATAACTTCATGCCCCATCTCCCTTACTTTCAGCTAGTAAGGATCACATAATTCCTAACAAAGTTTTGACACAGATTCCCAATTCGGGCATTCAGAACATATAGCACGTTGCTGTAATCAAGCACATTCTCATTCAAAGTTGCAAGTTACTATGTAGGAACAAGTTTGTATAGGTATTTCAAAGATGCCCAGAACTGAGCTAAACTTGGTATGTGTCCAACTCCTAGAAATAACTTCATGCCCCATCTCCCTTACTTCCAGCTAGTAAGGATCACATAATTCCTAACAAAGTTTTGACACAGATTCCCAATTCGGGCATTCAGAACATATAGCACGTTGCTGTAAGCAAGCACATTTTCATTAAAAGTTGCAAGTTACTATGTAGGAACAAGTTTGTATAGGTATTTCAAAGATGCCCAGAACTGAGCTAAACTTGGTATGTGTCCAACTCCTAGAAATAACTTCATGCCCCATCTCCCTTACTTCCAGCTAGTAAGGATCACATAATTCCTAACAAAGTTTTGACACAGATTCCCAATTCGGGCATTCAGAACATATAGCACGTTGCTGTAAGCAAGCAGATTCTCATTCAAAGATGCAAGTTACTATGTAGGAACAAGTTTGTATAGGTATTTCAAAGATGCCCAGAACTGAGCTAAACTTGGTATGTGTCCAACTCCTAGAAATAACTTCATGCCCCATCTCCCTTACTTCCAGCTAGTAAGGATCACATAATTCCTAACAAAGTTTTGACACAGATTCCCAATTCGGGCATTCAGAACATATAGCACGTTGCTGTAAGCAAGCACATTTTCATTCAAAGTTTCAAGTTACTATGTAGGAACAAGTTTGTATAGGTATTTCAAAGATGCCCAGAACTGAGCTAAACTTGGTATGTGTCCAACTCTGAGAAATACCTTCATGCCCCATCTCCCTTACTTCCAGCTAGTAAGGATCACATAATTCCTAACAAAGTTTTGACACAGATTCCCAATTCGGGCATTCAGAACATATAGCACGTTGCTGTAAGCAAGCACATTCTCATTCAAAGTTGCAAGTTACTATGTAGGAACAAGTTTGTATAGGTATTTCAAAGATGCCCAGAACTGAGCTAAACTTGGTATGTGTCCAACTCCTAGAAATAACTTCATGCCCCATCTCCCTTACTTCCAGCTAGTAAGGATCACATAATTCCTAACAAAGTTTTGACACAGATTCCCAATTCGGGCATTCAGAACATATAGCACGTTGCTGTAAGCAAGCACATTCTCATTCAAAGTTGCAAGTTACTATGTAGGAACAAGTTTGTATAGGTATTTCAAAGATACCCAGAGCTGAGCTAAACTTGGTATGTGTCCAACTCCTAGAAATAACTTCATGCCCCATCTCCCTTACTTCCAGCTAGTAAGGATCACATAATTCCTAACAAAGTTTTGACACAGATTCCCAATTCGGGCATTCAGAACATATAGCACGTTGCTGTAAGCAAGCACATTCTCATTCAAAGTTGCAAGTTACTATGTAGGAACAAGTTTGTATAGGTATTTCAAAGATGCCCAGAACTGAGCTAAACTTGGTATGTGTCCAACTCCTAGAAATAACTTCATGCCCCATCTCCCTTACTTCCAGCTAGTAAGGATCACATAATTCCTAACAAAGTTTTGACACAGATTCCCAATTCGGGCATTCAGAACATATAGCACGTTGCTGTAAGCAAGCAGATTCTCATTCAAAGATGCAAGTTACTATGTAGGAACAAGTTTGTATAGGTATTTCAAAGATGCCCAGAACTGAGCTAAACTTGGTATGTTTCCAACTCCTAGAAATAACTTCATGCCCCATCTCCCTTACTTCCAGCTAGTAAGGATCACATAATTCCTAACAAAGTTTTGACACAGATTCCCAATTCGGGCATTCAGAACATATAGCACGTTGCTGTAAGCAAGCACATTTTCATTCAAAGTTGCAAGTTACTATGTAGGAACAAGTTTGTATAGGTATTTCAAAGATGCCCAGAACTGAGCTAAACTTGGTATGTGTCCAACTCCTAGAAATAACTTCATGCCCCATCTCCCTTACTTCCAGCTAGTAAGGATCACATAATTGCTAACAAAGTTTTGACACAGATTGCCAATTCGGGCATTCAGAACATATAGCACGTTGCTGTAAGAAAGCACATTTTCATTCAAAGTTGCAAGTTACTATGTAGGAACAAGTTTGTATAGGTATTTCAAAGATGCCCAGAACTGAGCTAAACTTGGTATGTGTCCAACTCCTAGAAATAACTTCATGCCCCATCTCCCTTACTTCCAGCTAGTAAGGATCACATAATTCCTAACAAAGTTTTGACACAGATTCCCAATTCGGGCATTCAGAACATATAGCACGTTGCTGTAAGCAAGCAGATTCTCATACAAAGATGCAAGTTACTATGTAGGAACAAGTTTCTATAGGTATTTCAAAGATGCCCAGAACTGAGCTAAACTTGGTATGTGTCCAACTCCTAGAAATAACTTCATGCCCCATCTCCCTTACTTCCAGCTAGTAAGGATCATATAATTCCTAACAAAGTTTTGACACAGATTCCCAATTCGGGCATTCAGAACATATAGCACGTTGCTGTAAGCAAGCACATTTTCATTCAAAGTTGCAAGTTACTATGTAGGAACAAGTTTGTATAGGTATTTCAAAGATGCCCAGAACTGAGCTAAACTTGGTATGTGTCCAACTCCGAGAAATAACTTCATGCCCCATCTCCCTTACTTCCAGCTAGTAAGGATCACATAATTCCTAACAAAGTTTTGACACAGATTCCCAATTCGGGCATTCAGAACATATAGCACGTTGCTGTAAGCAAGCACATTCTCATTCAAAGTTGCAAGTTACTATGTAGGAACAAGTTTGTATAGGTATTTCAAAGATGCCCAGAACTGAGCTAAACTTGGTATGTGTCCAACTCCTAGAAATAACTTCATGCCCCATCTCCCTTACTTCCAGCTAGTAAGGATCACATAATTCCTAACAAAGTTTTGACACAGATTCCCAATTCGGGCATTCAGAACATATAGCACGTTGCTGTAAGCAAGCAGATTCTCATTAAAGATGCAAGTTACTATGTAGGAACAAGTTTGTATAGGTATTTCAAAGATGCCCAGAACTGAGCTAAACTCGGTATGTCTCCAACTCCAAGAAATAACTTCATGCCCCATCTCCCTTACTTCCAGCTAGTAAGGATCACATAATTCCTAACAAAGTTTTGACACAGATTCCCAATTCGGGCATTCAGAACATATAGCACGTTGCAGTAAGCAAGCACATTTTCATTCAAAGTTGCAAGTTACTATGTAGGAACAAGTTTGTATAGGTATTTCAAAGATGCCCAGAACTGAGCTAAACTTGGTATGTGTCCAACTCCTAGAAATAACTTCATGCCCCATCTCCCTTACTTCCAGCTAGTAAGGATCACATAATTCCTAACAAAGTTTTGACACAGATTGCCAATTCGGGCATTCAGAACATATAGCACGTTGCTGTAAGCAAGCACATTCTCATTCAAAGATGCAAGTTACTATGTAGGAACAAGTTTGTATAGGTATTTCAAGGATGCCCAGAACTGAGCTAAACTTGGTATGTGTCCAACTCCTAGAAATAACTTCATGTCCCATCTCCCTTACTTCCAGCTAGTAAGGATCACATAATTCCTAACAAAGTTTTGACACAGATTCCCAATTCGGGCATTCAGAACATATAGCACGTTGCTGTAAGCAAGCAGATTCTCATTAATGATGCAAGTTACTATGTAGGAACAAGTTTGTATAGGTATTTCAAAGATGCCCAGAACTGAGCTAAACTTGGTATGTGTCCAACTCCTAGAAATAACTTCATGCCCCATCTCCCTTACTTCCAGCTAGTAAGGATCACATAATTCCTAACAAAGTTTTGACACAGATTCCCAATTCGGGCATTCAGAACATATAGCACGTTGCTGTAAGCAAGCAGATTCTCATTCAAAGTTGCAAGTTACTATGTAGGAACAAGTTTGTATAGGTATTTCAAAGATGCCCAGAACTGAGCTAAACTTGGAATGTGTCCAACTCCTAGAAATAACTTCATGCCCCATCTCCCTTACTTCCAGCTAGTAAGGATCACATAATTGCTAACAAAGTTTTGACACAGATTCCCAATTAGGGCATTCAGAACATATAGCACGTTGCTCTAAGCAAGCACATTTTCATTCAAAGTTGCAAGTTACTATGTAGGAACAAGTTTGTATAGGTATTTCAAAGATGCCCAGAACTGAGCTAAACTTGGTATGTGTCCAAGTCCTAGAAATAACTTCATGCCCCATCTCCCTTACTTCCAGCTAGTAAGGATCACATAATTCCTAACAAACTTTTGACACAGATTCCCAATTCGGGCATTCAGAAAATATAGCACGTTGCTGTAAGCAAGCAGATTCTCATTCAAAGATGCAAGTTACTATGTAGGAACAAGTTTGTATAGGTATTTCAAAGATGCCCAGAACTGAGCTAAACTTGGTATGTGTCCAACTCCTAGAAATAACTTCATGCCACATCTGCCTTACTTCCAGCTAGTAAGGATCACATAATTCCTAACAAAGTTTTGACACAGATTCCCAATTCGGGCATTCAGAACATATAGCACGTTGCTGTAAGCAAGCACATTTTCATTCAAAGTTGCAAGTTACTATGTAGGAACAAGTTTGTATAGGTATTTCAAAGATGCCCAGAACTGAGCTAAACTTGGTATGTGTCCAACTCCTAGAAATAACTTCATGCCCCATCTCCCTTATTTCCACCTAGTAAGGATCACATAATTCCTAACAAAGTTTTGACACAGATTCCCAATTCGGGCATTCAGAACATATAGCACGTTGCTGTAAGCAAGCACATTCTCATTCAAAGATGCAAGTTACTATGTAGGAACAAGTTTGTATAGGTATTTCAAAGATGCCCAGAACTTAGCTAAACTTGGTATGTGTCCAACTCCTAGAAATAACTTCATGCCCCATCTCCCTTACTTCCAGCTAGTAAGGATCACATAATTCCTAACAAAGTTTTGACACAGATTGCCAATTCGGGCATTCAGAACATATAGCACGTTGCTGTGAGCAAGCACATTTTCATTCAAAGTTGCAAGTTACTATGTAGGAACAAGTTTGTATAGGTATTTCAAGGATGCCCAGAACTGAGCTAAACTTGGTATGTGTCCAACTCCTAGAAATAACTTCATGTCCCATCTCCCTTACTTCCAGCTAGTAAGGATCACATAATTCCTAACAAAGTTTTGACACAGATTCCCAATTCGGGCATTCAGAACATATAGCACGTTGCTGTAAGCAAGCACATTTTCATTCAAAGTTGCAAGTTACTATGTAGGAACAAGTTTGTATAGGTATTTCAAAGATGCCCAGAACTGAGCTAAACTTGGTATGTGTCCAACTCCTAGAAATAACTTCATGCCCCATCTCCCTTACTTCCAGCTAGTAAGGATCACATAATTCCTAACAAAGTTTGGACACAGATTCCCAATTCGGGCATTCAGAACATATAGCACGTTGCTGTAAGCAAGCAGATTCTCATTCAAAGTTGCAAGTTACTATGTAGGAACAAGTTTGTATAGGTATTTCAAAGATGCCCAGAACTGAGCTAAACTTGGTATGTGTCCAACTCCTAGAAATAACTTCATGCCCCATCTCCCTTACTTCCAGCTAGTAAGGATCACATAATTCCTAACAAAGTTTTGACACAGATTCCCAATTCGGGCATTCAGAACATATAGCACGTTGCTGTAAGCAAGCAGATTCTCATTCAAAGTTGCAAGTTACTATGTAGGAACAAGTTTGTATAGGTATTTCAAAGATGCCCAGAACTGAGCTAAACTTGGTATGTGTCCAACTCCTAGAAATAACTTCATGCCCCATCTCCCTTACTTCCAGCTAGTAAGGATCACATAATTCCTAACAAAGTTTTGACACAGATTCCCAATTCGGGCATTCAGAACATATAGCACGTTGCTGTAAGCAAGCAGATTCTCATTCAAAGATGCAAGTTACTATGTAGGAACAAGTTTGTATAGGTATTTCAAAGATGCCCAGAACTGAGCTAAACTTGGTATGTGTCCAACTCCTAGAAATAACTTCATGTCCCATCTCCCTTACTTCCAGCTAGTAAGGATCACATAATTCCTAACAAAGTTTTGACACAGATTCCCAATTCGGGCATTCAGAACATATAGCACGTTGCTGTAAGCAAGCACATTTTCATTCAAAGTTGCAAGTTACTATGTAGGAACAAGTTTGTATAGGTATTTCAAAGATGCCCAGAACTGAGCTAAACTTGGTATGTGTCCAACTCCTAGAAATAACTTCATGCCCCATCTCCCTTACTTCCAGCTAGTAAGGATCACAGAATTCCTAACAAAGTTTTGACACAGATTCCCAATTCGGGCATTCAGAACATATAGCACGTTGCTGTAAGCAAGCAGATTCTCATTCAAAGATGCAAGTTACTATGTAGGAACAAGTTTGTATAGGTATTTCAAAGATGCCCAGAACTGAGCTAAACTTGGTATGTGTCCAACTCCTAGATATAACTTCATGCCCCATCTCCCTTACTTCCAGCTAGTAAGGATCACATAATTCCTAACAAAGTTTTGACACAGATTCCCAATTCGGGCATTCAGAACATATAGCACGTTGCTGTAAGCAAGCACATTTTCATTCAAAGTTGCAAGTTACTATGTAGGAACAAGTTTGTATAGGTATTTCAAAGATGCCCAGAACTGAGCTAAACTTGGTATGTGTCCAACTCCTAGAAATAACTTCATGCCCCATCTCCCTTACTTCCAGCTAGTAAGGATCACATAATTCCTAACAAAGTTTGGACACAGATTCCCAACTCGGGCATTCAGAACATATAGCACGTTGCTGTAAGCAAGCAGATTCTCATTCAAAGTTGCAAGTTACTATGTAGGAACAAGTTTGTATAGGTATTTCAAAGATGCCCAGAACTGAGCTAAACTTGGTATGTGTCCAACTCCTAGAAATAACTTCATGCCCCATCTCCCTTACTTCCAGCTAGTAAGGATCACATAATTCCTAACAAAGTTTTGACACAGATTCCCAATTCGGGCATTCAGAACATATAGCACGTTGCTGTAAGCAAGCAGATTCTCATTCAAAGTTGCAAGTTACTATGTAGGAACAAGTTTGTATAGGTATTTCAAAGATGCCCAGAACTGAGCTAAACTTGGTATGTGTCCAACTCCTAGAAATAACTTCATGCCCCATCTCCCTTACTTCCAGCTAGTAGGGATCACATAATTCCTAACAAAGTTTTGACACAGATTCCCAATTCGGGCATTCAGAACATATAGCACGTTGCTGTAAGCAAGCAGATTCTCATTCAAAGATGCAAGTTACTATGTAGGAACAAGTTTGTATAGGTATTTCAAAGATGCCCAGAACTGAGCTAAACTTGGTATGTGTCCAACTCCTAGAAATAACTTCATGCCCCATCTCCCTTACTTCCAGCTAGTAAGGATCACATAATTCCTAACAAAGTTTTGACACAGATTCCCAATTCGGGCATTCAGAACATATAGCACGTTGCTGTAAGCAAGCACATTTTCATTCAAAGTTGCAAGTTACTATGTAGGAACAAGTTTGTATAGGTATTTCAAAGATGCCCAGAACTGAGCTAAACTTGGTATGTGTCCAACTCTGAGAAATAACTTCATGCCCCATCTCCCTTACTTCCAGCTAGTAAGGATCACATAATTCCTAACAAAGTTTTGACACAGATTCCCAATTCGGGCATTCAGAACATATAGCACGTTGCTGTAAGCAAGCACATTCTCATTCAAAGTTGCAAGTTACTATGTAGGAACAAGTTTGTATAGGTATTTCAAAGATGCCCAGAGCTGAGCTAAACTTGGTATGTGTCCAACTCCTAGAAATAACTTCATGCCCCATCTCCCTTACTTTCAGCTAGTAAGGATCACATAATTCCTAACAAAGTTTTGACACAGATTCCCAATTCGGGCATTCAGAACATATAGCACGTTGCTGTAATCAAGCACATTCTCATTCAAAGTTGCAAGTTACTATGTAGGAACAAGTTTGTATAGGTATTTCAAAGATGCCCAGAACTGAGCTAAACTTGGTATGTGTCCAACTCCTAGAAATAACTTCATGCCCCATCTCCCTTACTTCCAGCTAGTAAGGATCACATAATTCCTAACAAAGTTTTGACACAGATTCCCAATTCGGGCATTCAGAACATATAGCACGTTGCTGTAAGCAAGCACATTCTCATTCAAAGTTGCAAGTTACTATGTAGGAACAAGTTTGTATAGGTATTTCAAAGATGCCCAGAACTGAGCTAAACTTGGTATGTGTCCAACTCCTAGAAATAACTTCATGCCCCATCTCCCTTACTTCCAGCTAGTAAGGATCACATAATTGCTAACAAAGTTTTGACACAGATACCCAATTCGGGCATTCAGAACATATAGCACGTTGCTGTAAGCAAGCACATTTTCATTAAAAGTTGCAAGTTACTATGTAGGAACAAGTTTGTATAGGTATTTCAAAGATGCCCAGAACTGAGCTAAACTTGGTATGTGTCCAACTCCTAGAAATAACTTCATGCCCCATCTCCCTTACTTCCAGCTAGTAAGGATCACATAATTCCTAACAAAGTTTTGACACAGATTCCCAATTCGGGCATTCAGAACATATAGCACGTTGCTGTAAGCAAGCAGATTCTCATTCAAAGATGCAAGTTACTATGTAGGAACAAGTTTGTATAGGTATTTCAAAGATGCCCAGAACTGAGCTAAACTTGGTATGTGTCCAACTCCTAGAAATAACTTCATGCCCCATCTCCCTTACTTCCAGCTAGTAAGGATCACATAATTCCTAACAAAGTTTTGACACAGATTCCCAATTCGGGCATTCAGAACATATAGCACGTTGCTGTAAGCAAGCACATTTTCATTCAAAGTTTCAAGTTACTATGTAGGAACAAGTTTGTATAGGTATTTCAAAGATGCCCAGAACTGAGCTAAACTTGGTATGTGTCCAACTCTGAGAAATAACTTCATGCCCCATCTCCCTTACTTCCAGCTAGTAAGGATCACATAATTCCTAACAAAATTTTGACACAGATTCCCAATTCGGGCATTCAGAACATATAGCACGTTGCTGTAAGCAAGCACATTCTCATTCAAAGTTGCAAGTTACTATGTAGGAACAAGTTTGTATAGGTATTTCAAAGATACCCAGAGCTGAGCTAAACTTGGTATGTGTCCAACTCCTAGAAATAACTTCATGCCCCATCTCCCTTACTTCCAGCTAGTAAGGATCACATAATTCCTAACAAAGTTTGGACACAGATTCCCAATTTGGGCATTCAGAACATATAGCACGTTGCTGTAAGCAAGCACATTCTCATTCAAAGTTGCAAGTTACTATGTAGGAACAAGTTTGTATAGGTATTTCAAAGATGCCCAGAACTGAGCTAAACTTGGTATGTGTCCAACTCCTAGAAATAACTTCATGCCCCATCTCCCTTACTTCCAGCTAGTAAGGATCACATAATTCCTAACAAAGTTTTGACACAGATTGCCAATTCGGGCATTCAGAACATATAGCACGTTGCTGTAAGCAAGCAGATTCTCATTCAAAGATGCAAGTTACTATGTAGGAACAAGTTTGTATAGGTATTTCAAAGATGCCCAGAACTGAGCTAAACTTGGTATGTGTCCAACTCCTAGAAATAACTTCATGCCCCATCTCCCTTACTTCCAGCTAGTAAGGATCACATAATTCCTAACAAAGTTTTGACACAGATTCCCAATTCGGGCATTCAGAACATATAGCACGTTGCTGTAAGCAAGCACATTCTCATTCAAAGTTGCAAGTTACTATGTAGGAACAAGTTTGTATAGGTATTTCAAAGATGCCCAGAACTGAGCTAAACTTGGTATGTGTCCAACTCCTAGAAATAACTTCATGCCCCATCTCCCTTACTTCCAGCTAGTAAGGATCACATAATTCCTAACAAAGTTTTGACACAGATTCCCAATTCGGGCATTCAGAACATATAGCACGTTGCTGTAAGCAAGCAGATTCTCATTAAAGATGCAAGTTACTATGTAGGAACAAGTTTGTATAGGTATTTCAAAGATGCCCAGAACTGAGCTAAACTCGGTATGTGTCCAACTCCTAGAAATAACTTCATGCCCCATCTCCCTTACTTCCAGCTAGTAAGGATCACATAATTCCTAACAAAGTTTTGACACAGATTCCCAATTCGGGCATTCAGAACATATAGCACGTTGCTGTAAGCAAGCAGATTCTCATTAATGATGCAAGTTACTATGTAGGAACAAGTTTGTATAGGTATTTCAAAGATGCCCAGAACTGAGCTAAACTTGGTATGTGTCCAACTCCTAGAAATAACTTCATGCCCCATCTCCCTTACTTCCAGCTAGTAAGGATCACATAATTCCTAACAAAGTTTTGACACAGATTCCCAATTCGGGCATTCAGAACATATAGCACGTTGCTGTAAGCAAGCAGATTCTCATTCAAAGTTGCAAGTTACTATGTAGGAACAAGTTTGTATAGGTATTTCAAAGATGCCCAGAACTGAGCTAAACTTGGTATGTGTCCAACTCCTAGAAATAACTTCATGCCCCATCTCCCTTACTTCCAGCTAGTAAGGATCACATAATTGCTAACAAAGTTTTGACACAGATTCCCAATTCGGGCATTCAGAACATATAGCACGTTGCTGTAAGCAAGCAGATTCTCATTCAAAGTTGCAAGTTACTATGTAGGAACAAGTTTGTATAGGTATTTCAAAGATGCCCAGAACTGAGCTAAACTTGGTATGTGTCCAACTCCTAGAAATAACTTCATGCCCCATCTCCCTTACTTCCAGCTAGTAAGGATCACATAATTCCTAACAAAGTTTTGACACAGATTCCCAATTCGGGCATTCAGAACATATAGCACGTTGCTGTAAGCAAGCAGATTCTCATTCAAAGATGCAAGTTACTATGTAGGAACAAGTTTGTATAGGTATTTCAAAGATGCCCAGAACTGAGCTAAGCTTGGTATGTGTCCAACTCCTAGAAATAACTTCATGCCCCATCTCCCTTACTTCCAGCTAGTAAGGATCACATAATTCCTAACAAAGTTTGGACACAGATTCCCAATTCGGGCATTCAGAACATATAGCACGTTGCTGTAAGCAAGCACATTTTCATTCAAAGTTGCAAGTTACTATGTAGGAACAAGTTTGTATAGGTATTTCAAAGATGCCCAGAACTGAGCTAAACTTGGTATGTGTCCAACTCCTAGAAATAACTTCATGCCCCATCTCCCTTACTTCCAGCTAGTAAGGATCACATAATTCCTAACAAAGTTTTGACACAGATTCCCAATTCGGGCATTCAGAACATATAGCACGTTGCTGTAAGCAAGCAGATTCTCATTCAAAGATGCAAGTTACTATGTAGGAACAAGTTTGTATAGGTATTTCAAAGATGCCCAGAACTGAGCTAAACTTGGTATGTGTCCAACTCCTAGATATAACTTCATGCCCCATCTCCCTTACTTCCAGCTAGTAAGGATCACATAATTCCTAACAAAGTTTTGACACAGATTCCCAATTCGGGCATTCAGAACATATAGCACGTTGCTGTAAGCAAGCACATTTTCATTCAAAGTTGCAAGTTACTATGTAGGAACAAGTTTGTATAGGTATTTCAAAGATGCCCAGAACTGAGCTAAACTTGGTATGTGTCCAACTCCTAGAAATAACTTCATGCCCCATCTCCCTTACTTCCAGCTAGTAAGGATCACATAATTCCTAACAAAGTTTGGACACAGATTCCCAACTCGGGCATTCAGAACATATAGCACGTTGCTGTAAGCAAGCAGATTCTCATTCAAAGTTGCAAGTTACTATGTAGGAACAAGTTTGTATAGGTATTTCAAAGATGCCCAGAACTGAGCTAAACTTGGTATGTGTCCAACTCCTAGAAATAACTTCATGCCCCATCTCCCTTACTTCCAGCTAGTAAGGATCACATAATTCCTAACAAAGTTTTGACACAGATTCCCAATTCGGGCATTCAGAACATATAGCACGTTGCTGTAAGCAAGCAGATTCTCATTCAAAGTTGCAAGTTACTATGTAGGAACAAGTTTGTATAGGTATTTCAAAGATGCCCAGAACTGAGCTAAACTTGGTATGTGTCCAACTCCTAGAAATAACTTCATGCCCCATCTCCCTTACTTCCAGCTAGTAAGGATCACATAATTCCTAACAAAGTTTTGACACAGATTCCCAATTCGGGCATTCAGAACATATAGCACGTTGCTGTAAGCAAGCAGATTCTCATTCAAAGATGCAAGTTACTATGTAGGAACAAGTTTGTATAGGTATTTCAAAGAGGCCCAGAACTGAGCTAAACTTGGTATGTGTCCAACTCCTAGAAATAACTTCATGCCCCATCTCCCTTACTTCCAGCTAGTAAGGATCACATAATTCCTAACAAAGTTTTGACACAGATTCCCAATTCGGGCATTCAGAACATATAGCACGTTGCTGTAAGCAAGCACATTCTCATTCAAAGTTGCAAGTTACTATGTAGGAACAAGTTTGTATAGGTATTTCAAAGATGCCCAGAGCTGAGCTAAACTTGGTATGTGTCCAACTCCTAGAAATAACTTCATGCCCCATCTCCCTTACTTTCAGCTAGTAAGGATCACATAATTCCTAACAAAGTTTTGACACAGATTCCCAATTCGGGCATTCAGAACTTATAGCACGTTGCTGTAATCAAGCACATTCTCATTCAAAGTTGCAAGTTACTATGTAGGAACAAGTTTGTATAGGTATTTCAAAGATGCCCAGAACTGAGCTAAACTTGGTATGTGTCCAACTCCTAGAAATAACTTCATGCCCCATCTCCCTTACTTCCAGCTAGTAAGGATCACATAATTCCTAACAAAGTTTTGACACAGATTCCCAATTCGGGCATTCAGAACATATAGCACGTTGCTGTAAGCAAGCACATTCTCATTCAAAGTTGCAAGTTACTATGTAGGAACAAGTTTGTATAGGTATTTCAAAGATGCCCAGAACTGAGCTAAACTTGGTATGTGTCCAACTCCTAGAAATAACTTCATGCCCCATCTCCCTTACTTCCAGCTAGTAAGGATCACATAATTGCTAACAAAGTTTTGACACAGATACCCAATTCGGGCATTCAGAACATATAGCACGTTGCTGTAAGCAAGCACATTTTCATTAAAAGTTGCAAGTTACTATGTAGGAACAAGTTTGTATAGGTATTTCAAAGATGCCCAGAACTGAGCTAAACTTGGTATGTGTCCAACTCCTAGAAATAACTTCATGCCCCATCTCCCTTACTTCCAGCTAGTAAGGATCACATAATTCCTAACAAAGTTTTGACACAGATTCCCAATTCGGGCATTCAGAACATATAGCACGTTGCTGTAAGCAAGCAGATTCTCATTCAAAGATGCAAGTTACTATGTAGGAACAAGTTTGTATAGGTATTTCAAAGATGCCCAGAACTGAGCTAAACTTGGTATGTGTCCAACTCCTAGAAATAACTTCATGCCCCATCTCCCTTACTTCCAGCTAGTAAGGATCACATAATTCCTAACAAAGTTTTGACACAGATTCCCAATTCGGGCATTCAGAACATATAGCACGTTGCTGTAAGCAAGCACATTTTCATTCAAAGTTTCAAGTTACTATGTAGGAACAAGTTTGTATAGGTATTTCAAAGATGCCCAGAACTGAGCTAAACTTGGTATGTGTCCAACTCTGAGAAATAACTTCATGCCCCATCTCCCTTACTTCCAGCTAGTAAGGATCACATAATTCCTAACAAAGTTTTGACACAGATTCCCAATTCGGGCATTCAGAACATATAGCACGTTGCTGTAAGCAAGCACATTCTCATTCAAAGTTGCAAGTTACTATGTAGGAACAAGTTTGTATAGGTATTTCAAAGATACCCAGAGCTGAGCTAAACTTGGTATGTGTCCAACTCCTAGAAATAACTTCATGCCCCATCTCCCTTACTTCCAGCTAGTAAGGATCACATAATTCCTAACAAAGTTTGGACACAGATTCCCAATTTGGGCATTCAGAACATATAGCACGTTGCTGTAAGCAAGCACATTCTCATTCAAAGTTGCAAGTTACTATGTAGGAACAAGTTTGTATAGGTATTTCAAAGATGCCCAGAACTGAGCTAAACTTGGTATGTGTCCAACTCCTAGAAATAACTTCATGCCCCATCTCCCTTACTTCCAGCTAGTAAGGATCACATAATTCCTAACAAAGTTTTGACACAGATTGCCAATTCGGGCATTCAGAACATATAGCACGTTGCTGTAAGCAAGCAGATTCTCATTCAAAGATGCAAGTTACTATGTAGGAACAAGTTTGTATAGGTATTTCAAAGATGCCCAGAACTGAGCTAAACTTGGTATGTGTCCAACTCCTAGAAATAACTTCATGCCCCATCTCCCTTACTTCCAGCTAGTAAGGATCACATAATTCCTAACAAAGTTTTGACACAGATTCCCAATTCGGGCATTCAGAACATATAGCACGTTGCTGTAAGCAAGCACATTCTCATTCAAAGTTGCAAGTTACTATGTAGGAACAAGTTTGTATAGGTATTTCAAAGATGCCCAGAACTGAGCTAAACTTGGTATGTGTCCAACTCCTAGAAATAACTTCATGCCCCATCTCCCTTACTTCCAGCTAGTAAGGATCACATAATTCCTAACAAAGTTTTGACACAGATTCCCAATTCGGGCATTCAGAACATATAGCACGTTGCTGTAAGCAAGCACATTCTCATTAAAGATGCAAGTTACTATGTAGGAACAAGTTTGTATAGGTATTTCAAAGATGCCCAGAACTGAGCTAAACTCGGTATGTCTCCAACTCCAAGAAATAACTTCATGCCCCATCTCCCTTACTTCCAGCTAGTAAGGATCACATAATTCCTAACAAAGTTTTGACACAGATTCCCAATTCGGGCATTCAGAACATATAGCACGTTGCTGTAAGCAAGCACATTTTCATTCAAAGTTGCAAGTTACTATGTAGGAACAAGTTTGTATAGGTATTTCAAAGATGCCCAGAACTGAGCTAAACTTGGTATGTGTCCAACTCCTAGAAATAACTTCATGCCCCATCTCCCTTACTTCCAGCTAGTAAGGATCACATAATTCCTAACAAAGTTTTGACACAGATTCCCAATTCGGGCATTCAGAACATATAGCACGTTGCTGTAAGCAAGCAGATTCTCATTAATGATGCAAGTTACTATGTAGGAACAAGTTTGTATAGGTATTTCAAAGATGCCCAGAACTGAGCTAAACTTGGTATGTGTCCAACTCCTAGAAATAACTTCATGCCCCATCTCCCTTACTTCCAGCTAGTAAGGATCACATAATTCCTAACAAAGTTTTGACACAGATTCCCAATTCGGGCATTCAGAACATATAGCACGTTGCTGTAAGCAAGCAGATTCTCATTCAAAGTTGCAAGTTACTATGTAGGAACAAGTTTGTATAGGTATTTCAAAGATGCCCAGAACTGAGCTAAACTTGGTATGTGTCCAACTCCTAGAAATAACTTCATGCCCCATCTCCCTTACTTCCAGCTAGTAAGGATCACATAATTGCTAACAAAGTTTTGACACAGATTCCCAATTAGGGCATTCAGAACATATAGCACGTTGCTGTAAGCAAGCACATTTTCATTCAAAGTTGCAAGTTACTATGTAGGAACAAGTTTGTATAGGTATTTCAAAGATGCCCAGAACTGAGCTAAACTTGGTATGTGTCCAACTCCTAGAAATAACTTCATGACCCATCTCCCTTACTTCCAGCTAGTAAGGATCACATAATTCCTAACAAAGTTTTGACACAGATTCCCAATTCGGGCATTCAGAAAATATAGCACGTTGCTGTAAGCAAGCAGATTCTCATTCAAAGATGCAAGTTACTATGTAGGAACAAGTTTGTATAGGTATTTCAAAGATGCCCAGAACTGAGCTAAACTTGGTATGTGTCCAACTCCTAGAAATAACTTCATGCCACATCTGCCTTACTTCCAGCTAGTAAGGATCACATAATTCCTAACAAAGTTTTGACACAGATTCCCAATTCGGGCATTCAGAACATATAGCACGTTGCTGTAAGCAAGCACATTTTCATTCAAAGTTGCAAGTTACTATGTAGGAACAAGTTTGTATAGGTATTTCAAAGATGCCCAGAACTGAGCTAAACTTGGTATGTGTCCAACTCCTAGAAATAACTTCATGCCCCATCTCCCTTACTTCCACCTAGTAAGGATCACATAATTCCTAACAAAGTTTTGACACAGATTCCCAATTCGGGCATTCAGAACATATAGCACGTTGCTGTAAGCAAGCACATTCTCATTCAAAGATGCAAGTTACTATGTAGGAACAATTTTGTATAGGTATTTCAAAGATGCCCAGAACTGAGCTAAACTTGGTATGTGTCCAACTCCTAGAAATAACTTCATGCTCCATCTCCCTTACTTCCAGCTAGTAAGGATCACATAATTCCTAACAGAGTTTTGACACAGATTCCCTATTCGGGCATTCAGAACATATAGCACGTTGCTGCAAGCAAGCACATTCTCATTCAAAGATGCAAGTTACTATGTAGGAACAAGTTTGTATAGGTATTTCAAAGATGCCCAGAACTGAGCTAAACTTGGTATGTGTCCAAATCCTAGAAATAACTTCATGCCCCATCTCCCTTACTTCCAGCTAGTAAGGATCACATAATTCCTAACAGAGTTTTGACACAGATTCCCTATTCGGGCATTCAGAACATATAGCACGTTGCTGCAAGCAAGCACATTCTCATTCAAAGTTGCAAGTTACTATTTAGGAACAAGTTTGTATAGGTATTTCAAAGATGCCCAGAACTGAGCTAAACTTGGTATGTGTCCAAATCCTAGAAATAACTTCATGCCCCATCTCCCTTACTTCCAGCTAGTAAGGATCACATAATTCCTAACAAAGTTTTGACACAGATTCCCAATTCGGGCATTCAGAACATATAGCACGTTGCTGTAAGCAAGCACATTCTCATTCAAAGTTGCAAGTTACTATGTAGGAACAAGTTTGTATAGGTATTTCAAAGATGCCCAGAACTGAGCTAAACTTGGTATGTGTCCAACTCCTAGAAATAACTTCATGCCCCATCTCCCTTACTTCCAGCTAGTAAGGATCACATAATTCCTAACAAAGTTTTGACACAGATTCCCAATTCGGGCATTCAGAACATATAGCACGTTGCTGTAAGCAAGCACATTCTCATTCAAAGTTGCAAGTTACTATGTAGGAACAAGTTTGTATAGGTATTTCAAAGAGGCCCAGAACTGAGCTAAACTTGGTATGTGTCCAACTCCTAGAAATAACTTCATGCCCCATCTCCCTTACTTCCAGCTAGTAAGGATCACATAATTCCTAACAAAGTTTTGACACAGATTCCCAATTCGGGCATTCAGAACATATAGCACGTTGCTGTAAGCAAGCACATTCTCATTCAAAGATGCAAGTTACTATGTAGGAACAAGTTTGTATAGGTATTTCAAAGAGGCCCAGAACTGAGCTAAACTTGGTATGTGTCCAACTCCTAGAAATAACTTCATGCCCCATCTCCCTTACTTCCAGCTAGTAAGGATCACATAATTCCTAACAAAGTTTTGACACAGATTCCCATTTTGGGCATTCAGAACATATAGCACGTTGCTGTAAGCAAGCACATTTTCATTCAAAGTTGCAAGTTACTATGTAGGAACAAGTTTGTATAGGTATTTCAAAGATGCCCAGAACTGAGCTAAACTTGGTATGTGTCCAACTCCTAGAAATAACTTCATGCCCCATCTCCCTTACTTCCAGCTAGTAAGGATCACATAATTCCTAACAAAGTTTTGACACAGATTCCCAATTCGGGCATTCAGAACATATAGCACGTTGCTGTAAGCAAGCAGATTCTCATTCAAAGATGCAAGTTACTATGTAGGAACAAGTTTGTATAGGTATTTCAAAGATGCCCAGAACTGAGCTAAACTTGGTATGTGTCCAACTCCTAGAAATAACTTCATGCCCCATCTCCCTTACTTCCAGCTAGTAAGGATCACATAATTCCTAACAAAGTTTTGACACAGATTCCCAATTCGGGCATTCAGAACATATAGCACGTTGCTGTAAGCAAGCACATTTTCATTCAAAGTTGCAAGTTACTATGTAGGAACAAGTTTGTATAGGTATTTCAAAGATGCCCAGAACTGAGCTAAACTTGGTATGTGTCCAAGTCCTAGAAATAACTTCATGCCCCATCTCCCTTACTTCCAGCTAGTAAGGATCACATAATTCCTAACAAAGTTTTGACACAGATTCCCAATTCGGGCATTCAGAACATATAGCACGTTGCTGTAAGGAAGCACATTCTCATTCAAAGTTGCAAGTTACTATGTAGGAACAAGTTTGTATAGGTATTTCAAAGATGCCCAGAACTGAGCTAAACTTGGTATGTGTCCAACTCCTAGAAATAACTTCATGCCCCATCTCCCTTACTTCCAGCTCGTAAGGATCACATAATTCCAGCAAAGTTTTGACACAGATTCCCAATTCGGGCATTCAGAACATATAGCACGTTGCTGTAAGCAAGCACATTTTCATTCAAAGTTGCAAGTTACTATGTAGGAACAAGTTTGTATAGGTATTTCAAAGATGCCCAGAACTGAGCTAAACTTGGTATGTGTCCAACTCCTAGAAATAAATTCATGCCCCATCTCCCTTACTTCCAGCTAGTAAGGATCACATAATTCCTAACAAAGTTTTGACACAGATTCCCAATTCGGGCATTCAGAACATATAGCACGTTGCTGTAAGCAAGCACATTTTCATTCAAAGTTGCAAGTTACTATGTAGGAACAAGTTTGTATAGGTATTTCAAAGATGCCCAGAACTGAGCTAAACTTGGTATGTGTCCAAGTCCTAGAAATAACTTCATGCCCCATCTCCCTTACTTCCAGCTAGTAAGGATCACATAATTCCTAACAAAGTTTTGACACAGATTCCCAATTCGGGCATTCAGAACATATAGCACGTTGCTGTAAGCAAGCAGATTCTCATTCAAAGATGCAAGTTACTATGTGGGAACAAGTTTGTATAGGTATTTCAAAGATGCCCAGAACTGAGCTAAACTTGGTATGTGTCCAACTCCTAGAAATAACTTCATGCCCCATCTCCCTTACTTCCAGCTAGTAAGGATCACATAATTCCTAACAAAGTTTTGACACAGATTCCCAATTCGGGCATTCAGAACATATAGCACGTTGCTGTAAGCAAGCACATTCTCATTCAAAGTTGCAAGTTACTATGTAGGAACAAGTTTGTATAGGTATTTCAAAGATGCCCAGAACTGAGCTAAACTTGGTATGTGTCCAACTCCTAGAAATAACTTCATGCCCCATCTCCCTTACTTCCAGCTAGTAAGGATCACATAATTCCTAACAAAGTTTTGACACAGATTCCCAATTCGGGCATTCAGAACATATAGCACGTTGCTGTAAGCAAGCACATTCTCATTCAAAGATGCAAGTTACTATGTAGGAACAAGTTTGTATAGGTATTTCAAAGATGCCCAGAACTGAGCTAAACTTGGTATGTGTCCAACTCCTAGAAATAACTTCATGACCCATCTCCCTTACTTCCAGCTAGTAAGGATCACATAATTCCTAACAAAGTTTTGACACAGATTCCCAATTCGGGCATTCAGAACATATTAGCACGTTGCTGTAAGCAAGCAGATTCTCATTCAAAGATGCAAGTTACTATGTAGGAACAAGTTTGTATAGGTATTTCAAAGATGCCCAGAACTGAGCTAAACTCGGTATGTCTCCAACTCCAAGAAATAACTTCATGCCCCATCTCCCTTACTTCCAGCTAGTAAGGATCACATAATTCCTAACAAAGTTTTGACACAGATTCCCAATTCGGGCATTCAGAACATATAGCACGTTGCTGTAAGCAAGCACATTTTCATTCAAAGTTGCAAGTTACTATGTAGGAACAAGTTTGTATAGGTATTTCAAAGATGCCCAGAACTGAGCTAAACTTGGTATGTGTCCAACTCCTAGAAATAACTTCATGCCCCATCTCCCTTACTTCCAGCTAGTAAGGATCACATAATTCCTAACAAAGTTTTGACACAGATTCCCAATTCGGGCATTCAGAACATATAGCACGTTGCTGTAAGCAAGCAGATTCTCATTAATGATGCAAGTTACTATGTAGGAACAAGTTTGTATAGGTATTTCAAAGATGCCCAGAACTGAGCTAAACTTGGTATGTGTCCAACTCCTAGAAATAACTTCATGCCCCATCTCCCTTACTTCCAGCTAGTAAGGATCACATAATTCCTAACAAAGTTTTGACACAGATTCCCAATTCGGGCATTCAGAACATATAGCACGTTGCTGTAAGCAAGCAGATTCTCATTCAAAGTTGCAAGTTACTATGTAGGAACAAGTTTGTATAGGTATTTCAAAGATGCCCAGAACTGAGCTAAACTTGGTATGTGTCCAACTCCTAGAAATAACTTCATGCCCCATCTCCCTTACTTCCAGCTAGTAAGGATCACATAATTGCTAACAAAGTTTTGACACAGATTCCCAATTAGGGCATTCAGAACATATAGCACGTTGCTGTAAGCAAGCACATTTTCATTCAAAGTTGCAAGTTACTATGTAGGAACAAGTTTGTATAGGTATTTCAAAGATGCCCAGAACTGAGCTAAACTTGGTATGTGTCCAACTCCTAGAAATAACTTCATGCCCCATCTCCCTTACTTCCAGCTAGTAAGGATCACATAATTCCTAACAAAGTTTTGACACAGATTCCCAATTCGGGCATTCAGAAAATATAGCACGTTGCTGTAAGCAAGCAGATTCTCATTCAAAGATGCAAGTTACTATGTAGGAACAAGTTTGTATAGGTATTTCAAAGATGCCCAGAACTGAGCTAAACTTGGTATGTGTCCAACTCCTAGAAATAACTTCATGCCACATCTGCCTTACTTCCAGTTGTAAGGATCACATAATTCCTAACAAAGTTTTGACACAGATTCCCAATTCGGGCATTCAGAACATATAGCACGTTGCTGTAAGCAAGCACATTTTCATTCAAAGTTGCAAGTTACTATGTAGGAACAAGTTTGTATAGGTATTTCAAAGATGCCCAGAACTGAGCTAAACTTGGTATGTGTCCAACTCCTAGAAATAACTTCATGCCCCATCTCCCTTACTTCCAGCTAGTAAGGATCACATAATTCCTAACAAAGTTTTGACACAGATTCCCAATTCGGGCATTCAGAACATATAGCACGTTGCTGTAAGCAAGCACATTCTCATTCAAAGATGCAAGTTACTATGTAGGAACAATTTTGTATAGGTATTTCAAAGATGCCCAGAACTGAGCTAAACTTGGTATGTGTCCAACTCCTAGAAATAACTTCATGCTCCATCTCCCTTACTTCCAGCTAGTAAGGATCACATAATTCCTAACAGAGTTTTGACACAGATTCCCTATTCGGGCATTCAGAACATATAGCACGTTGCTGCAAGCAAGCACATTCTCATTCAAAGATGCAAGTTACTATGTAGGAACAAGTTTGTATAGGTATTTCAAAGATGCCCAGAACTGAGCTAAACTTGGTATGTGTCCAACTCCTAGAAATAACTTCATGCCCCATCTCCCTTACTTCCAGCTAGTAAGGATCACATAATTCCTAACAGAGTTTTGACACAGATTCCCTATTCGGGCATTCAGAACATATAGCACGTTGCTGCAAGCAAGCACATTCTCATTCAAAGTTGCAAGTTACTATTTAGGAACAAGTTTGTATAGGTATTTCAAAGATGCCCAGAACTGAGCTAAACTTGGTATGTGTCCAAATCCTAGAAATAACTTCATGCCCCATCTCCCTTACTTCCAGCTAGTAAGGATCACATAATTCCTAACAAAGTTTTGACACAGATTCCCAATTCGGGCATTCAGAACATATAGCACGTTGCTGTAAGCAAGCACATTCTCATTCAAAGTTGCAAGTTACTATGTAGGAACAAGTTTGTATAGGTATTTCAAAGATGCCCAGAACTGAGCTAAACTTGGTATGTGTCCAACTCCTAGAAATAACTTCATGCCCCATCTCCCTTACTTCCAGCTAGTAAGGATCACATAATTCCTAACAAAGTTTTGACACAGATTCCCAATTCGGGCATTCAGAACATATAGCACGTTGCTGTAAGCAAGCACATTCTCATTCAAAGTTGCAAGTTACTATGTAGGAACAAGTTTGTATAGGTATTTCAAAGAGGCCCAGAACTGAGCTAAACTTGGTATGTGTCCAACTCCTAGAAATAACTTCATGCCCCATCTCCCTTACTTCCAGCTAGTAAGGATCACATAATTCCTAACAAAGTTTTGACACAGATTCCCAATTCGGGCATTCAGAACATATAGCACGTTGCTGTAAGCAAGCACATTCTCATTCAAAGATGCAAGTTACTATGTAGGAACAAGTTTGTATAGGTATTTCAAAGAGGCCCAGAACTGAGCTAAACTTGGTATGTGTCCAACTCCTAGAAATAACTTCATGCCCCATCTCCCTTACTTCCAGCTAGTAAGGATCACATAATTCCTAACAAAGTTTTGACACAGATTCCCATTTTGGGCATTCAGAACATATAGCACGTTGCTGTAAGCAAGCACATTTTCATTCAAAGTTGCAAGTTACTATGTAGGAACAAGTTTGTATAGGTATTTCAAAGATGCCCAGAACTGAGCTAAACTTGGTATGTGTCCAACTCCTAGAAATAACTTCATACCCCATCTCCCTTACTTCCAGCTAGTAAGGATCACATAATTCCTAACAAAGTTTTGACACAGATTCCCAATTCGGGCATTCAGAACATATAGCACGTTGCTGTAAGCAAGCACATTCTCATTCAAAGATGCAAGTTACTATGTAGGAACAAGTTTGTATAGGTATTTCAAAGATGCCCAGAACTGAGCTAAACTTGGTATGTGTCCAACACCTAGAATTAACTTCATGCCCCATCTCCCTTACTTCCAGCTAGTAAGGATCACATAATTCCTAACAAAGTTTTGACACAGATTCCCAATTCGGGGATTCAGAACATATAGCACGTTGCTGTAAGCAAGCACATTTTCATTCAAAGTTGCAAGTTACTATGTAGGAACAAGTTTGTATAGGTATTTCAAAGATGCCCAGAACTGAGCTAAACTTGGTATGTGTCCAAGTCCTAGAAATAACTTCATGCCCCATCTCCCTTACTTCCAGCTAGTAAGGATCACATAATTCCTAACAAAGTTTTGACACAGATTCCCAATTCGGGCATTCAGAACATATAGCACGTTGCTGTAAGGAAGCACATTCTCATTCAAAGTTGCAAGTTACTATGTAGGAACAAGTTTGTATAGGTATTTCAAAGATGCCCAGAACTGAGCTAAACTTGGTATGTGTCCAACTCCTAGAAATAACTTCATGCCCCATCTCTCTTACTTCCAGCTCGTAAGGATCACATAATTCCTAACAAAGTTTTGACACAGATTCCCAATTCGGGCATTCAGAACATATAGCACGTTGCTGTAAGCAAGCACATTCTCATTCAAAGATGCAAGTTACTATGTAGGAACAAGTTTGTATAGGTATTTCAAAGATGCCCAGAACTGAGCTAAACTTGGTATGTGTCCAACTCCTAGAAATAACTTCATGACCCATCTCCCTTACTTCCAGCTAGTAAGGATCACATAATTCCTAACAAAGTTTTGACACAGATTCCCAATTCGGGCATTCAGAACATATTAGCACGTTGCTGTAAGCAAGCAGATTCTCATTCAAAGATGCAAGTTACTATGTAGGAACAAGTTTGTATAGGTATTTCAAGGATGCCCAGAACTGAGCTAAACTTGGTATGTGTCCAACTCCTAGAAATAACTTCATGCCCCATCTCCCTTACTTCCAGCTAGTAAGGATCACATGATTCCTAACAAAGTTTTGACACAGATTCCCAATTCGGGCATTCAGAACATATAGCACGTTGCTGTAAGCAAGCAGATTCTCATTCAAAGATGCAAGTTACTATGTAGGAACAAGTTTGTATAGGTATTTCAAGGATGCCCAGAACTGAGCTAAACTCGGTATGTGTCCAACTCCTAGAAATAACTTCATGCCCCATCTCCCTTACTTCCAGCTAGTAAGGATCACATGATTCCTAACAAAGTTTTGACACAGATTGCCAATTCGGGCATTCCGAACATATAGCACGTTGCTGTAAGCAAGCACATTCTCATTCAAAGTTGCAAGTTACTATGTAGGAACAAGTTTGTATAGGTATTTCAAAGATGCCCAGAACTGAGCTAAATTCGGTATGTCTCCAACTCCAAGAAATAACTTCATGCCCCATCTCCCTTACTTCCAGCTAGTAAGGATCACATAATTCCTAACAAAGTTTTGACACAGATTCCCAATTCGGGCATTCAGAACATATAGCACGTTGCTGTAAGCAAGCACATTCTCATTCAAAGTTGCAAGTTACTATGTAGGAACAAGTTTGTATAGGTATTTCAAAGATGCCCAGAACTGAGCTAAACTCGGTATGTCTCCAACTCCAAGAAATAACTTCATGCCCCATCTCCCTTACTTCCAGCTAGTAAGGATCACATAATTCCTAACAAAGTTTTGACACAGATTCCCAATTCGGGCATTCAGAACATATAGCACGTTGCTGTAAGCAAGCACATTCTCATTCAAAGATGCAAGTTACTATGTAGGAACAAGTTTGTATAGGTATTTCAAAGATGCCCAGAACTGAGCTAAACTTGGTATGTGTCCAACTCCTAGAAATAACTTCATGCCCCATCTCCCTTACTTCCAGCTAGTAAGGATCACATAATTCCTAACAAAGTTTTGACACAGATTCCCAATTCGGGCATTCAGAACATATAGCACGTTGCTGTAAGCAAGCACATTCTCATTCAAAGTTGCAAGTTACTATGTAGGAACAAGTTTGTATAGGTATTTCAAAGATGCCCAGAACTGAGCTAAACTTGGTATGTGTCCAACTCCTAGAAATAACTTCATGCCCCATCTCCCTTACTTCCAGCTAGTAAGGATCACATAATTCCTAACAAAGTTTTGACACAGATTCCCAATTCGGGCATTCAGAACATATAGCACGTTGCTGTAAGCAAGCAGATTCTCATTCAAAGATGCAAGTTACTATGTGGGAACAAGTTTGTATAGGTATTTCAAAGATGCCCAGAACTGAGCTAAACTTGGTATGTGTCCAACTCCTAGAAATAACTTCATGCCCCATCTCCCTTACTTCCAGCTAGTAAGGATCACATAATTCCTAACAAAGTTTTGACACAGATTCCCAATTCGGGCATTCAGAACATATAGCACGTTGCTGTAAGCAAGCACATTCTCATTCAAAGATGCAAGTTACTATGTGGGAACAAGTTTGTATAGGTATTTCAAAGATGCCCAGAACTGAGCTAAACTTGGTATGTGTCCAACTCCTAGAAATAACTTCATGCCCCATCTCCCTTACTTCCAGCTAGTAAGGATCACATAATTCCTAACAAAGTTTTGACACAGATTCCCAATTCGGGCATTCAGAACATATAGCACGTTGCTGTAAGCAAGCACATTCTCATTCAAAGTTGCAAGTTACTATGTAGGAACAAGTTTGTATAGGTATTTCAAAGATGCCCAGAACTGAGCTAAACTTGGTATGTGTCCAACTCCTAGAAATAACTTCATGCCCCATCTCCCTTACTTCCAGCTAGTAAGGATCACATAATTCCTAACAAAGTTTTGACACAGATTCCCATTTCGGGCATTCAGAACATATAGCACGTTGCTGTAAGCAAGCAGATTCTCATTCAAAGTTGCAAGCTACTATGTAGGAACAAGTTTGTATAGGTATTTCAAAGATGCCCAGAACTGAGCTAAACTTGGTATGTGTCCAACTCCTAGAAATAACTTCATGCCCCATCTCCCTTACTTCCAGCTAGTAAGGATCACATAATTCCTAACAAAGTTTTGACACAGATTCCCAATTCGGGCATTCAGAACATATAGCACGTTGCTGTAAGCAAGCAGATTCTCATTCAAAGATGCAAGTTACTATGTAGGAACAAGTTTGTATAGGTATTTCAAAGATGCCCAGAACTGAGCTAAACTTGGTATGTGTCCAACTCCTAGAAATAACTTCATGACCCATCTCCCTTACTTCCAGCTAGTAAGGATCACATAATTCCTAACAAAGTTTTGACACAGATTCCCAATTTGGGCATTCAGAACATATTAGCACGTTGCTGTAAGCAAGCACATTCTCATTCAAAGATGCAAGTTACTATGTAGGAACAAGTTTGTATAGGTATTTCAAAGATGCCCAGAACTGAGCTAAACTTGGTATGTGTCCAACTCCTAGAAATAACTTCATGCCCCATCTCCCTTACTTCCAGCTAGTAAGGATCACATAATTCCTAACAAAGTTTTGACACAGATTCCCAATTCGGGCATTCAGAACATATAGCACGTTGCTGTAAGCAAGCAGATTCTCATTCAAAGATGCAAGTTACTATGTAGGAACAAGTTTGTATAGGTATTTCAAGGATGCCCAGAACTGAGCTAAACTTGGTATGTGTCCAACTCCTAGAAATAACTTCATGCCCCATCTCCCTTACTTCCAGCTAGTAAGGATCACATAATTCCTAACAGAGTTTTGACACAGATTCCCTATTCGGGCATTCAGAACATATAGCACGTTGCTGGAAGCAAGCACATTCTCATTCAAAGTTGCAAGTTACTATTTAGGAACAAGTTTGTATAGGTATTTCAAAGATGCCCAGAACTGAGCTAAACTTGGTATGTGTCCAAATCCTAGAAATAACTTCATGCCCCATCTCCCTTACTTCCAGCTAGTAAGGATCACATAATTCCTAACAAAGTTTTGACACAGATTCCCAATTCGGGCATTTAGAACATATAGCACATTGCTGTAAGCAAGCACATTCTCATTCAAAGTTGCAAGTTACTATGTAGGAACAAGTTTGTATAGGTATTTCAAAGATGCCCAGAACTGAGCTAAACTTGGTATGTGTCCAACTCCTAGAAATAACTTCATGCCCCATCTCCCTTACTTCCAGCTAGTAAGGATCACATAATTCCTAACAAAGTTTTGACACAGATTCCCAATTCGGGCATTCAGAACATATAGCACGTTGCTGTAAGCAAGCACATTCTCATTCAAAGTTGCAAGTTACTATGTAGGAACAAGTTTGTATAGGTATTTCAAAGAGGCCCAGAACTGAGCTAAACTTGGTATGTGTCCAACTCCTAGAAATAACTTCATGCCCCATCTCCCTTACTTCCAGCTAGTAAGGATCACATAATTCCTAACAAAGTTTTGACACAGATTCCCAATTCGGGCATTCAGAACATATAGCACGTTGCTGTAAGCAAGCACATTCTCATTCAAAGATGCAAGTTACTATGTAGGAACAAGTTTGTATAGGTATTTCAAAGAGGCCCAGAACTGAGCTAAACTTGGTATGTGTCCAACTCCTAGAAATAACTTCATGCCCCATCTCCCTTACTTCCAGCTAGTAAGGATCACATAATTCCTAACAAAGTTTTGACACAGATTCCCATTTTGGGCATTCAGAACATATAGCACGTTGCTGTAAGCAAGCACATTTTCATTCAAAGTTGCAAGTTACTATGTAGGAACAAGTTTGTATAGGTATTTCAAAGATGCCCAGAACTGAGCTAAACTTGGTATGTGTCCAACTCCTAGAAATAACTTCATGCCCCATCTCCCTTACTTCCAGCTAGTAAGGATCACATAATTCCTAACAAAGTTTTGACACAGATTCCCAATTCGGGCATTCAGAACATATAGCACGTTGCTGTAAGCAAGCAGATTCTCATTCAAAGATGCAAGTTACTATGTAGGAACAAGTTTGTATAGGTATTTCAAAGATGCCCAGAACTGAGCTAAACTTGGTATGTGTCCAACTCCTAGAAATAACTTCATGCCCCATCTCCCTTACTTCCAGCTAGTAAGGATCACATAATTCCTAACAAAGTTTTGACACAGATTCCCAATTCGGGGATTCAGAACATATAGCACGTTGCTGTAAGCAAGCACATTTTCATTCAAAGTTGCAAGTTACTATGTAGGAACAAGTTTGTATAGGTATTTCAAAGATGCCCAGAACTGAGCTAAACTTGGTATGTGTCCAAGTCCTAGAAATAACTTCATGCCCCATCTCCCTTACTTCCAGCTAGTAAGGATCACATAATTCCTAACAAAGTTTTGACACAGATTCCCAATTCGGGCATTCAGAACATATAGCACGTTGCTGTAAGGAAGCACATTCTCATTCAAAGTTGCAAGTTACTATGTAGGAACAAGTTTGTATAGGTATTTCAAAGATGCCCAGAACTGAGCTAAACTTGGTATGTGTCCAACTCCTAGAAATAACTTCATGCCCCATCTCCCTTACTTCCAGCTCGTAAGGATCACATAATTCCTAACAAAGTTTTGACACAGATTCCCAATTCGGGCATTCAGAACATATAGCACGTTGCTGTAAGCAAGCACATTTTCATTCAAAGTTGCAAGTTACTATGTAGGAACAAGTTTGTATAGGTATTTCAAAGATGCCCAGAACTGAGCTAAACTTGGTATGTGTCCAACTCCTAGAAATAACTTCATGCCCCATCTCCCTTACTTCCAGCTAGTAAGGATCACATAATTCCTAACAAAGTTTTGACACAGATTCCCAATTCGGGCATTCAGAACATATAGCACGTTGCTGTAAGCAAGCACATTTTCATTCAAAGTTGCAAGTTACTATGTAGGAACAAGTTTGTATAGGTATTTCAAAGATGCCCAGAACTGAGCTAAACTTGGTATGTGTCCAACTCCTAGAAATAACTTCATGCCCCATCTCCCTTACTTCCAGCTAGTAAGGATCACATAATTCCTAACAAAGTTTTGACACAGATTCCCAATTCGGGCATTCAGAACATATAGCACGTTGCTGTAAGCAAGCAGATTCTCATTCAAAGATGCAAGTTACTATGTGGGAACAAGTTTGTATAGGTATTTCAAAGATGCCCAGAACTGAGCTAAACTTGGTATGTGTCCAACTCCTAGAAATAACTTCATGCCCCATCTCCCTTACTTCCAGCTAGTAAGGATCACATAATTCCTAACAAAGTTTTGACACAGATTCCCAATTCGGGCATTCAGAACATATAGCACGTTGCTGTAAGCAAGCACATTCTCATTCAAAGTTGCAAGTTACTATGTAGGAACAAGTTTGTATAGGTATTTCAAAGATGCCCAGAACTGAGCTAAACTTGGTATGTGTCCAACTCCTAGAAATAACTTCATGCCCCATCTCCCTTACTTCCAGCTAGTAAGGATCACATAATTCCTAACAAAGTTTTGACACAGATTCCCAATTCGGGCATTCAGAACATATAGCACGTTGCTGTAAGCAAGCACATTTTCATTCAAAGTTGCAAGTTACTATGTAGGAACAAGTTTGTATAGGTATTTCAAAGATGCCCAGAACTGAGCTAAACTTGGTATGTGTCCAACTCCTAGAAATAACTTCATGACCCATCTCCCTTACTTCCAGCTAGTAAGGATCACATAATTCCTAACAAAGTTTTGACACAGATTCCCATTTCGGGCATTCAGAACATATAGCACGTTGCTGTAAGCAAGCACATTCTCATTCAAAGATGCAAGTTACTATGTAGGAACAAGTTTGTATAGGTATTTCAAAGATGCCCAGAACTGGGCTAAACTTGGTATGTGTCCAACTCCTAGAAATAACTTCATGACCCATCTCCCTTACTTCCAGCTAGTAAGGATCACATAATTCCTAACAAAGTTTTGACACAGATTCCCAATTCGGGCATTCAGAACATATTAGCACGTTGCTGTAAGCAAGCAGATTCTCATTCAAAGATGCAAGTTACTATGTAGGAACAAGTTTGTATAGGTATTTCAAGGATGCCCAGAACTGAGCTAAACTTGGTATGTGTCCAACTCCTAGAAATAACTTCATGCCCCATCTCCCTTACTTCCAGCTAGTAAGGATCACATGATTCCTAACAAAGTTTTGACACAGATTCCCAATTCGGGCATTCAGAACATATAGCACGTTGCTGTAAGCAAGCAGATTCTCATTCAAAGATGCAAGTTACTATGTAGGAACAAGTTTGTATAGGTATTTCAAGGATGCCCAGAACCTAGCTAAACTCGGTATGTGTCCAACTCCTAGAAATAACTTCATGCCCCATCTCCCTTACTTCCAGCTAGTAAGGATCACATGATTCCTAACAAAGTTTTGACACAGATTGCCAATTCGGGCATTCCGAACATATAGCACGTTGCTGTAAGCAAGCACATTCTCATTCAAAGAAGCAAGTTACTATGTAGGAACAAGTTTGTATAGGTATTTCAAAGATGCCCAGAACTGAGCTAAACTCGGTATGTCTCCAACTCCAAGAAATAACTTCATGCCCCATCTCCCTTACTTCCAGCTAGTAAGGATCACATAATTCCTAACAAAGTTTTGACACAGATTCCCAATTCGGGCATTCAGAACATATAGCACGTTGCTGTAAGCAAGCACATTCTCATTCAAAGTTGCAAGTTACTATGTAGGAACAAGTTTGTATAGGTATTTCAAAGATGCCCAGAACTGAGCTAAACTCGGTATGTCTCCAACTCCAAGAAATAACTTCATGCCCCATCTCCCTTACTTCCAGCTAGTAAGGATCACATAATTCCTAACAAAGTTTTGACACAGATTCCCAATTCGGGCATTCAGAACATATAGCACGTTGCTGTAAGCAAGCAGATTCTCATTCAAAGATGCAAGTTACTATGTAGGAACAAGTTTGTATAGGTATTTAAAAGATGCCCAGAACTGAGCTAAACTTGGTATGTGTCCAACTCCTAGAAATAACTTCATGCCCCATCTCCCTTACTTCCAGCTAGTAAGGATCACATAATTCCTAACAAAGATTTGACACAGATTCCCAATTCTGGCATTCAGAACATATAGCACGTTGCTGTAAGCAAGCACATTCTCATTCAAAGTTGCAAGTTACTATGTAGGAACAAGTTTGTATAGGTATTTCAAAGATGCCCAGAACTGAGCTAAACTTGGTATGTGTCCAACTCCTAGAAATAAATTCATGCCCCATCTCCCTTACTTCCAGCTAGTAAGGATCACATAATTCCTAACAAAGTTTTGGCACAGATTCCATATTCGGGCATTCAGAACATATAGGACGTTGCTGTAAGCAAGCACATTCTCATTCAAAGATGCAAGTTACTATGTAGGAACAAGTTTGTATAGGTATTTCAAAGATGCCCAGAACTGAGCTAAACTTGGTATGTGTCCAACTCCTAGAAATAACTTCATGCCCCATCTCCCTTACTTCCAGCTAGTAAGGATCACATAATTCCTAACAAAGATTTGACACAGATTCCCTATTCGGGCATTCAGAACATATAGCACGTTGCTGCAAGCAAGCACATTCTCATTCAAAGATGCAAGTTACTATGTAGGAACAAGTTTGTATAGGTATTTCAAAGATGCCCAGAACTGAGCTAAACTTGGTATGTGTCCAACTCCTAGAAATAACTTCATGCCCCATCTCCCTTACTTCCAGCTAGTAAGGATCACATAATTCCTAACAAAGTTTTGATACAGATTCCCTATTCGGGCATTCAGAACATATAGCACGTTGCTGCAAGCAAGCACTTTCTCATTCAAAGATGCAAGTTACTATGTAGGAACAAGTTTGGATAGGTATTTCAAAGATGCCCAGAACTGAGCTAAACTTGGTATGTGTCCAACTCCTAGAAATAACTTCATGCCCCATCTCCCTTACTTCCAGCTAGTAAGGATCACATAATTCCTAACAAAGTTTTGACACAGATTCCCAATTCGGGCATTCAGAACATATAGCCCGTTGCTGTAAGCAAGCACATTCTCATTCAAAGTTGCAAGTTACTATGTAGGAACAAGTTTGTATAGGTATTTCAAAGATGCCCAGAACTGAGCTAAACTTGGTATGTGTCCAACTCCTAGAAATAACTTCATGTCCCATCTCCCTTACTTCCAGATAGTAAGGATCACATAATTCCTAACAAAGTTTTGACACAGATTGCCAATTCGGGCATTCAGAACATATAGCACGTTGCTGTAAGCAAGCACATTCTCATTCAAAGTTGCAAGTTACTATGTAGGAACAAGTTTGTATAGGTATTTCAAAGATGCCCAGAACTGAGCTAAACTTGGTATGTGTCCAACTCCTAGAAATAACTTCATGCCCCATCTGCCTTACTTCCAGCTAGTAAGGATCACATAATTCCTAACAAACTTTTGACACAGATTCCCAATTCGGGGATTCAGAACATACAGCACGTTGCTGTAAGCAAGCAGATTCTCATTCAAAGATGCAAGTTACTATGTAGGAACAAGTTTGTATAGGTATTTCAAAGATGCCCAGAACTGAGCTAAACTTGGTATGTGTCCAACTCCTAGAAATAACTTCATGCCCCATCTCCCTTACTTCCAGCTAGTAAGGGTCACATAATTCCTAACAAAGTTTTGACACAGATTGCCAATTCGGGCATTCAGAACATATAGCACGTTGCTGTAAGCAAGCACATTCTCATTCAAAGATGCAAGTTACTAAGTAGGAACAAGTTTGTATAGGTATTTCAAAGATGCCCAGAACTGAGCTAAACATGGTATGTGTCCAACTCCTAGAAATAACTTCATGCCCCATTCCCTTACTTCCAGCTAGTAAGGATCACATAATTCCTAACAAAGTTTTGACACAGATTCCCAATTCGGGCATTCAGAACATATAGCACGTTGCTGCAAGCAAGCACATTCTCATTCAAAGTTGCAAGTTACTATGTAGGAACAAGTTTGTATAGGTATTTCAAAGATGCCCAGAACTGAGCTAAACTTGGTATGTCTCCAACTCCAAGAAATAACTTCATGCCCCATCTCCCTTACTTCAAGCTAGTAAGCCTCACATAATTCCTAACAAAGTTTTGACACAGATTCCCAATTCGGGCATTCAGAACATATAGCACGTAGCTGTAAGCAAGCAGATTCTCATTAAAGATGCAAGTTACTATGTAGGAACAAGTTTGTATAGGTATTTCAAAGATGCCCAGAACTGAGCTAAACTCGGTATGTCTCCAACTCCAAGAAATAACTTCATGCCCCATCTCACTTACTTCCAGCTAGTAAGGATCACATAATTCCTAACAAAGTTTTGACACAGATTGCCAATTCGGGCTTTCAGAAAATATAGCACGTTGCTGTAAGCAAGCACATTTTCATTCAAAGTTGCAAGTTACTATGTAGGAACAAGTTTGTATAGGTATTTCAAAGATGCCCAGAACTGAGCTAAACTTGGTATGTGTCCAACTCCTAGAAATAACTTCATGCCCCATCTCCCTTACTTCCAGCTAGTAAAGATCACATAATTCCTAACAAAGTTTTGACACAGATTCCCAATTCGGGCATTCAGAACATATAGTACGTTGCTGTAAGCAAGCACATTCTCATTCAAAGTTGCAAGTTACTATTTAGGAACAAGTTTGTATAGGTATTTCAAAGATGCCCAGAACTGAGCTAAACTTGGTATGTGTCCAACTCCTAGAAATAACTTCATGCCCCATCTCCCTTACTTCCAGCTAGTAAGGAGCACATAATTCCTAACAAAGTTTTGACACAGATTCCCAATTCGGGCATTCAGAACATATAGCACGTTTCTGTAAGCAAGCACATTCTCATTCAAAGTTGCAAGTTACTATGTAGGAACAAGTTTGTATAGGTATTTCAAAGATGCCCAGAACTGAGCTAAACTTGGTATGTGTCCAACTCCTAGAAATAACTTCATGCCCCATCTCCCTTACTTCCAGCTAGTAAGGATCACATAATTCCTAACAAAGTTTTGACACAGATTCCATATTCGGGCATTCAGAACATATAGCACGTTGCTGTAAGCAAGCACATTCTCATTCAAAGATGCAAGTTACTATGTAGGAACAAGTTTGTATAGGTATTTCAAAGATGCCCAGAACTGAGCTAAACTTGGTATGTGTCCAACTCCTAGAAATAACTTCATGCCCCATCTCCCTTACTTCCAGCTAGTAAGGATCACATAATTCCTAACAAAGTTTTGACACAGATTGCCAATTCGGGCATTCAGTACATATAGCACGTTGCTGTAAGCAAGCACATTCTCATTCAAAGATGCAAGTTACTATGTAGGAACAAGTTTGTATAGGTATTTCAAGGATGCCCAGAACTGAGCTAAACTTGGTATGTGTCCAACTCCTAGAAATAACTTCATGCCCCATCTGCCTTACTTCCAGCTAGTAAGGATCACATAATTCCTAACAAAGTTTTGACACAGATTCCCAATTCGGGCATTCAGAACATATAGCACGTTGCTGTAAGCAAGCAGATTCTCATTCAAAGATGCAAGTTACTATGTAGGAACAAGTTTGTATAGGTATTTCAAAGATGCCCAGAACTGAGCTAAACTTGGTATGTGTCCAACTCCTAGAAATAACTTCATGCCCCATCTCCCTTACTTCCAGCTAGTAAGGATCACATAATTCCTAACAAAGTTTTGACACAGATTCCCAATTCGGGCATTCAGAACATATAGCACGTTGCTGCAAGCAAGCACATTCTCATTCAAAGTTGCAAGTTACTATGTAGGAACAAGTTTGTATAGGTATTTCAAAGAGGCCCAGAACTGAGCTAAACTTGGTATGTGTCCAACTCCTAGAAATAACTTCATGCCCCATCTCCCTTACTTCCAGCTAGTAAGGATCACATAATTCCTAACAAAGTTTTGACACAGATTCCCAATTCGGGCATTCAGAACATATAGCACGTTGCTGTAAGCAAGCACATTTTCATTCAAAGTTGCAAGTTACTGTGTAGGAACAAGTTTGTATAGGTATTTCAAAGATGCCCAGAACTGAGCTAAACTTGGTATGTGTCCAAGTCCTAGAAATAACTTCATGCCCCATCTCCCTTACTTCCAGCTAGTAAGGATCACATAATTCCTAACAAAGTTTTGACACAGATTCCCAATTCGGGGATTCAGAACATATAGCACGTTGCTGTAAGCAAGCACATTTTCATTCAAAGTTGCAAGTTACTATGTAGGAACAAGTTTGTATAGGTATTTCAAAGATGCCCAGAACTGAGCTAAACTTGGTATGTGTCCAACTCCGAGAAATAACTTCATGCCCCATCTCCCTTACTTCCAGCTAGTAAGGATCACATAATTCCTAACACAGTTTTGACACAGATTCCCAATTCGGGCATTCAGAACATATAGCACGTTGTTGTAAGCAAGCAGATTCTCATTAAAGATGTAAGTTACTATGTAGGAACAAGTTTGTATAGGTATTTCAAAGATGCCCAGAACTGAGCTAAACTCGGTATGTCTCCAACTCCAAGAAATAACTTCATACCCCATCTCCCTTACTTCCAGCTAGTAAGGATCACATAATTCCTAACAAAGTTTTGACGCAGATTCCCAATTCGGGCATTCAGAACATATAGCACGTTGCTGTAAGCAAACACATTCTCATTCAAAGATGCAAGTTACTATGTAGGAACAAGTTTGTATAGGTATTTCAAGGATGCCCAGAACTGAGCTAAACTTGGTATGTGTCCAACTCCTAGAAATAACTTCATGCCCCATCTGCCTTACTTCCAGCTAGTAAGGATCACATAATTCCTAACAAAGTTTTGACACAGATTCCCAATTCGGGCATTCAGAACATATAGCACGTTGCTGTAAGCAAGCACATTCTCATTCAAAGATGCAAGTTACTATGTAGGAACAAGTTTGTATAGGTATTTCAAAGATGCCCAGAACTGAGCTAAACTCGGTATGTGTCCAACTCCAAGAAATAACTTCATGCCCCATCTCCCTTACTTCAAGCTAGTAAGCCTCACATAATTCCTAACAAAGTTTTGACACAGATTCCCAATTCGGGCATTCAGAACATATAGCACGTAGCTGTAAGCAAGCAGATTCTCATTAAAGATGCAAGTTACTATGTAGGAACAAGTTTGTATAGGTATTTCAAAGATGCCCAGAACTGAGCTAAACTCGGTATGTCTCCAACTCCAAGAAATAACTTCATGCCCCATCTCACTTACTTCCAGCTAGTAAGGATCACATAATTCCTAACAAAGTTTTGACACAGATTCCCAATTCGGGCGTTCAGAACATATAGCACGTTGCTGTAAGCAAGCACATTTTCATTCAAAGTTGCAAGTTACTATGTAGGAACAAGTTTGTATAGGTATTTCAAAGATGCCCAGAACTGAGCTAAACTTGGTATGTGTCCAACTCCTAGAAATAACTTCATGCCCCATCTCCCTTACTTCCAGCTAGTAAGGATCACATAATTCCTAACAAAGTTTTGACACAGATTCCCAATTCGGGCATTCAGAACATATAGCACGTTGCTGTAAGCAAACACATTCTCATTCAAAGATGCAAGTTACTATGTAGGAACAAGTTTGTATAGGTATTTCAAGGATGCCCAGAACTGAGCTAAACTTGGTATGTGTCCAACTCCTAGAAATAACTTCATGCCCCATCTGCCTTACTTCCAGCTAGTAAGGATCACATAATTCCTAACAAAGTTTTGACACAGATTCCCAATTCGGGCATTCAGAACATATAGCACGTTGCTGTAAGCAAGCACATTCTCATTCAAAGATGCAAGTTACTATGTAGGAACAAGTTTGTATAGGTATTTCAAAGATGCCCAGAACTGAGCTAAACTCGGTATGTGTCCAACTCCTAGAAATAACTTCATGCCCCATCTCCCTTACTTCCAGCTAGTAAGGATCACATGATTCCTAACAAAGTTTTGACACAGATTGCCAATTCGGGCATTCAGAACATATAGCACGTTGCTGTAAGCAAGCACATTCTCATTCAAAGATGCAAGTTACTATGTAGGAACAAGTTTGTATAGGTATTTCAAAGATGCCCAGAACTGAGCTAAACTTGGTATGTCTCCAACTCCAAGAAATAACTTCATGCCCCATCTCCCTTACTTCCAGCTAGTAAGGATCACATAATTCCTAACAAAGTTTTGACACAGATTCCCAATTCGGGCATTCAGAACATATAGCCCGTTGCTGTAAGCAAGCACATTCTCATTCAAAGTTGCAAGTTACTATGTAGGAACAAGTTTGTATAGGTATTTCAAAGATGCCCAGAACTGAGCTAAACTTGGTATGTGTCCAACTCCTAGAAATAACTTCATGTCCCATCTCCCTTACTTCCAGCTAGTAAGGATCACATAATTCCTAACAAAGTTTTGACACAGATTCCCAATTCGGGCATTCAGAACATATAGCACGTTGCTGTAAGCAAGCACATTCTCATTCAAAGTTGCAAGTTACTATGTAGGAACAAGTTTGTATAGGTATTTCAAAGATGCCCAGAACTGAGCTAAACTTGGTATGTGTCCAACTCCTAGAAATAACTTCATGCCCCATCTGCCTTACTTCCAGCTAGTAAGGATCACATAATTCCTAACAAAGTTTTGACACAGATTCCCAAATCGGGGAATCAGAACATATAGCACGTTGCTGTAAGCAAGCAGATTCTCATTCAAAGATGCAAGTTACTATGTAGGAACAAGTTTGTATAGGTATTTCAAAGATGCCCAGAACTGAGCTAAACTTGGTATGTGTCCAACTCCTAGAAATAACTTCATGCCCCATCTCCCTTACTTCCAGCTAGTAAGGATCACATAATTCCTAACAAAGTTTTGACACAGATTCCCAATTCGGGCATTCAGAACATATAGCACGTTGCTGTAAGCAAGCACATTCTCATTCAAAGATGCAAGTTACTATGTAGGAACAAGTTTGTATAGGTATTTCAAAGATGCCCAGAACTGAGCTAAACTTGGTATGTGTCCAACTCCTAGAAATAACTTCATGCCCCATCTCCCTTACTTCCAGCTAGTAAGGATCACATAATTCCTAACAAAGTTTTGACACAGATTCCCAAATCGGGCATTCAGAACATATAGCACGTTGCTGCAAGCAAGCACATTCTCATTCAAAGTTGCAAGTTACTATGTAGGAACAAGTTTGTATAGGTATTTCAAAGATGCCCAGAACTGAGCTAAACTTGGTATGTGTCCAACTCCAAGAAATAACTTCATGCCCCATCTCCCTTACTTCAAGCTAGTAAGCCTCACATAATTCCTAACAAAGTTTTGACACAGATTCCCAATTCGGGCATTCAGAACATATAGCACGTAGCTGTAAGCAAGCAGATTCTCATTAAAGATGCAAGTTACTATGTAGGAACAAGTTTGTATAGGTATTTCAAAGATGCCCAGAACTGAGCTAAACTCGGTATGTCTCCAACTCCAAGAAATAACTTCATGCCCCATCTCACTTACTTCCAGCTAGTAAGGATCACATAATTCCTAACAAAGTTTTGACACAGATTCCCAATTCGGGCGTTCAGAACATATAGCACGTTGCTGTAAGCAAGCACATTTTCATTCAAAGTTGCAAGTTACTATGTAGGAACAAGTTTGTATAGGTATTTCAAAGATGCCCAGAACTGAGCTAAACTTGGTATGTGTCCAACTCCTAGAAATAACTTCATGCCCCATCTCCCTTACTTCCAGCTAGTAAGGATCACATAATTCCTAACAAAGTTTTGACACAGATTCCCAATTCGGGCATTCAGAACATATAGTACGTTGCTGTAAGCAAGCACATTCTCATTCAAAGTTGCAAGTTACTATGTAGGAACAAGTTTGTATAGGTATTTCAAAGATGCCCAGAACTGAGCTAAACTTGGTATGTGTCCAACTCCTAGAAATAACTTCATGCCCCATCTCCCTTACTTCCAGCTAGTAAGGATCACATAATTCCTAACAAAGTTTTGACACAGATTCCCAATTCGGGCATTCAGAACATATAGCACGTTTCTGTAAGCAAGCACATTCTCATTCAAAGTTGCAAGTTACTATGTAGGAACAAGTTTGTATAGGTATTTCAAAGATGCCCAGAACTGAGCTAAACTTGGTATGTGTCCAACTCCTAGAAATAACTTCATGCCCCATCTCCCTTACTTCCAGCTAGTAAGGATCACATAATTCCTAACAAAGTTTTGACACAGATTCCATATTCGGGCATTCAGAACATATAGCACGTTGCTGTAAGCAAGCACATTCTCATTCAAAGATGCAAGTTACTATGTAGGAACAAGTTTGTATAGGTATTTCAAAGATGCCCAGAACTGAGCTAAACTTGGTATGTGTCCAACTCCTAGAAATAACTTCATGCCCCATCTCCCTTACTTCCAGCTAGTAAGGAGCACATAATTCCTAACAAAGTTATGACACAGATTCCCTATTCGGGCATTCAGAACATATAGCACGTTGCTGTAAGCAAGCACATTCTCATTCAAAGATGCAAGTTTCTATGTAGGAACAAGTTTGTATAGATATTTCAAAGATGCCCAGAACTGAGCTAAACTTGGTATGTGTCCAACTCCTAGAAATAACTTCATGCCCCATCTCCCTTACTTCCAGCTAGTAAGGATCACATAATTCCAAACAAAGTTTTGACACAGATTCCCAATTCGGGCATTCAGAACATATAGCACGTTGCTGCAAGCAAGCACATTCTCATTCAAAGTTGCAAGTTACTATTTAGGAACAAGTTTGTATAGGTATTTCAAAGATGCCCAGAACTGAGCTAAACTTGGTATGTGTCCAACTCCTAGAAATAACTTCATGCCCCATCTCCCTTACTTCCAGCTAGTAAGGATCACATAATTCCTAACAAAGTTTTGACACAGATTCCCAATTCGGGCATTCAGAACATATATCACGTTGCTGTAAGCAAGCACATTCTCATTCAAAGTTGCAAGTTACTATGTAGGAACAAGTTTGTATAGGTATTTCAAAGATGCCCAGAACTGAGCTAAACTTGGTATGTGTCCAACTCCTAGAAATAACTTCATGCCCCATCTCCCTTACTTCCAGCTTGTAAGGATCACATAATTCCTAACAAAGTTTTGACACAGATTCCCAATTCGGGCGTTCAGAAAATATAGCACGTTGCTGTAAGCAAGCACATTTTCATTCAAAGTTGCAAGTTACTATGTAGGAACAAGTTTGTATAGGTATTTCAAAGATGCCCAGAACTGAGCTAAACTTGGTATGTGTCCAACTCCTAGAAATAACTTCATGCCCCATCTCCCTTACTTCCAGCTAGTAAGGATCACATAATTCCTAACAAAGTTTTGACACAGATTGCCAATTCGGGCATTCAGAACATATAGCACGTTGCTGTAAGCAAGCACATTCTCATTCAAAGATGCAAGTTACTATGTAGGAACAAGTTTGTATAGGTATTTCAAAGATGCCCAGAACTGAGCTAAACTTGGTATGTCTCCAACTCCTAGAAATAACTTCATGCCCCATCTCCCTTACTTCCAGCTAGTAAGGATCACATAATTCCTAACAAAGTTTTGACACAGATTCCCAATTCGGGCATTCAGAACATATAGCACGTTGCTGTAAGCAAGCACATTCTCATTGAAAGTTGCAAGTTACTATGTAGGAACAAGTTTGTATAGGTATTTCAAAGATGCCCAGAACTGAGCTAAACTTGGTATGTGTCCAGCTCCAAGAAATAACTTAATGCCCCATCTCCCTTACTTCCAACTAGTAAGGATCACATAATTCCTAACAAAGTTTTGACACAGATTGCCAATTCGGGCATTCAGAACATATAGCACGTTGCTGTAAGCAAGCACATTCTCATTCAAAGATGCAAGTTACTATGTAGGAACAAGTTTGTATAGGTATTTCAAAGATGCCCAGAACTGAGCTAAACTTGGTATGTGTCCAACTCCTAGAAATAACTTCATGCCCCATCTCCCTTACTTCCAGCTAGTAAGGATCACATAATTCCTAACAAAGTTTTGACACAGATTCCCAATTCGGGCATTCAGAACATATAGCACGTTGCTGTAAGCAAGCAGATTCTCATTCAAAGTTGCAAGTTACTATGTAGGAACAAGTTTGTATAGGTATTTCAAAGATGCCCAGAACTGAGCTAAACTTGGTATGTCTCCAACTCCTTGAAATAACTTCATGCCCCATCTCCCTTACTTCCAGCTAGTAAGGATGACATAATTCCTAACAAAGTTTTGACACAGATTCCCAATTCGGGCATTCAGAACATATAGCACGTTGCTGTAAGCAAGCAGATTCTCATTCAAAGTTGCAAGTTACTATGTAGGAACAAGTTTGTATAGGTATTTCAAAGATGCCCAGAACTGAGCTAAACTTGGTATGTGTCCAACTCCTAGAAATAACTTCATGCCCCATCTCCCTTACTTCCAGCTAGTAAGGATCACATAATTCCTAACAAAGTTTTGACACAGATTCCCAATTCGGGCATTCAGAACATATAGCACGTTGCTGTAAGCAAGCACATTTTCATTCAAAGATGCAAGTTACTATGTAGGAACAAGTTTGTATAGGTATTTCAAAGATGCCCAGAACTGAGCTAAACTTGGTATGTGTCCAACTCCTAGAAATAACTTCATGCCCCATCTCCCTTACTTCCAGCTAGTAAGGATCACATAATTCCTAACAAAGTTTTGACACAGATTGCCAATTCGGGCATTCAGAACATATAGCACGTTGCTGTAAGCAAGCACATTCTCATTCAAAGATGCAAGTTACTATGTTGGAACAAGTTTGTATAGGTATTTCAAAGATGCCCAGAACTGAGCTAAACTTGGTATGTGTCCAACTCCTAGAAATAACTTCATGCCCCATCTCCCTTACTTCCAGCTAGTAAGGATCACATAATTCCTAACAAAGTTTTGACACAGATTCCCAATTCGGGCATTCAGAACATATAGCACGTTGCTGTAAGCAAGCACATTTTCATTCAAAGATGCAAGTTACTATGTAGGAACAAGTTTGTATAGGTATTTCAAAGATGCCCAGAACTGAGCTAAACTTGGTATGTGTCCAACTCCTAGAAATAACTTCATGCCCCATCTCCCTTACTTCCAGCTAGTAAGGATCATATAATTCCTAACAAAGTTTTGACACAGATTCCCAATTCGGGCATTCAGAACATATAGCACGTTGCTGTAAGCAAGCACATTTTCATTCAAAGTTGCAAGTTACTATGTAGGAACAAGTTTGTATAGGTATTTCAAAGATGCCCAGAACTGAGCTAAACTTCGTATGTGTCCAACTCCTAGAAATAACTTCATGCCCCATCTCCCTTACTTCCAGCTAGTAAGGATCACATAATTCCTAACAAAGTTTTGACACAGATTCCCAATTCGGGCATTCAGAACATATAGCACGTTGCTGTAAGCAAGCAGATTCTCATTCAAAGATGCAAGTTACTATGTAGGAACAAGTTTGTATAGGTATTTCAAGGATGCCCAGAACTGAGCTAAACTTGGTATGTGTCCAACTCCTAGAAATAACTTCATGCCCCATCTCCCTTACTTCCAGCTAGTAAGGATCACATGATTCCTAACAAAGTTTTGACACAGATTGCCAATTCGGGCATTCAGAACATATAGCACGTTGCTGTAAGCAAGCACATTCTCATTCAAAGATGCAAGTTACTATGTAGGAACAAGTTTGTATAGGTATTTCAAAGATGCCCAGAACTGAGCTAAACTTGGTATGTCTCCAACTCCAAGAAATAACTTCATGCCCCATCTCCCTTACTTCCAGATAGTAAGGATCACATAATTCCTAACAAAGATTTGACACAGATTCCCAATTCGGGCATTCAGAACATATAGCACGTTGCTGCAAGCAAGCACATTCTCATTCAAAGATGCAAGTTACTATGTAGGAACAAGTTTGTATAGGTATTTCAAAGATGCCCAGAACTGAGCTAAACTTGGTATGTGTCCAACTCCTAGAAATAACTTCATGCCCCATCTCCCTTACTTCCAGCTAGTAAGGATCACATAATTCCTAACAAAGTTTTGACACAGATTGCCAATTCGGGCATTCAGAACATATAGCACGTTGCTGTAAGCAAGCACATTTTCATTCAAAGTTGCAAGTTACTATGTAGGAACAAGTTTGTATAGGTATTTCAAAGATGCCCAGAACTGAGCTAAACTTGGTATGTGTCCAACTCCTAGAAATAACTTCATGCCCCATCTCCCTTACTTCCAGCTAGTAAGGATCACATAATTCCAAACAAAGTTTTGACACAGATTCCCAATTCGGGCATTCAGAACATATAGCACGTTGCTGCAAGCAAGCACATTCTCATTCAAAGTTGCAAGTTACTATTTAGGAACAAGTTTGTATAGGTATTTCAAAGATGCCCAGAACTGAGCTAAACTTGGTATGTGTCCAACTCCTAGAAATAACTTCATGACCCATCTCCCTTACTTCCAGCTAGTAAGGATCACATAATTCCTAACAAAGTTTTGACACAGATTCCCAATTCGGGCATTCAGAACATATAGCACGTTGCTGTAAGCAAGCACATTCTCATTCAAAGTTGCAAGTTACTATGTAGGAACAAGTTTGTATAGGTATTTCAAAGATGCCCAGAACTGAGCTAAACTTGGTATGTGTCCAACTCCTAGAAATAACTTCATGCCCCATCTCCCTTACTTCCAGCTAGTAAGGATCACATAATTCCTAACAAAGTTTTGACACAGATTGCCAATTCGGGCATTCAGAACATATAGCACGTTGCTGTAAGCAAGCACATTCTCATTCAAAGTTGCAAGTTACTATGTAGGAACAAGTTTGTATAGGTATTATAAAGATGCCCAGAACTGAGCTAAACTTGGTATGTTTCCAACTCCTAGAAATAACTTCATGCCCCATCTCCCTTACTTCCAGCTAGTAAGGATCACATAATTCCTAACAAAGTTTTGACACAGATTCCCAATTCGGGCATTCAGAACATATAGCACGTTGCTGCAAGCAAGCACATTCTCATTCAAAGATGCAAGTTACTATGTAGGAACAAGTTTGTATAGGTATTTCAAAGATGCCCAGAACTGAGCTAAACTTGGTATGTGTCCAAATCCTAGAAATAACTTCATGCCCCATCTCCCTTACTTCCAGCTAGTAAGGATCACATAATTCCTAACAAAGTTTTGACACAGATTCCCAATTCGGGCATTTAGAACTTATAGTACGTTGCTGTAAGCAAGCACATTCTCATTCAAAGTTGCAAGTTACTATGTAGGAACAAGTTTGTATAGGTATTTCAAAGATGCCCAGAACTGAGCTAAACTTGGTATGTGTCCAACTCCTAGAAATAACTTCATGCCCCATCTCCCTTACTTCCAGCTAGTAAGGATCACATAATTCCTAACAAAGTTTTGACACAGATTCCCAATTCGGGCATTCAGAACATATAGCACGTTGCTGTAAGCAAGCAGATTCTCATTCAAAGATGCAAGTTACTATGTAGGAACAAGTTTGTATAGGTATTTCAAAGATGCCCAGAACTGAGCTAAACTTGGTATGTGTCCAACTCCTAGATATAACTTCATGCCCCATCTCCCTTACTTCCAGCTAGTAAGGATCACATAATTCCTAACAAAGTTTTGACACAGATTCCCAATTCGGGCATTCAGAACATATAGCACGTTGCTGTAAGCAAGCACATTCTCATTCAAAGATGCAAGTTACTATGTAGGAACAAGTTTGTATAGGTATTTCAAAGATGCCCAGAACTCAGCTAAACTTGGTATGTGTCCAACTCCGAGAAATAACTTCATGCCCCATCTCCCTTACTTCCAGCTAGTAAGGATCACATAATTCCTAACAAAGTTTTGACACAGATTGCCAAATCGGGCATTCAGAACATATAGCACGTTGCTGTAAGCAAGCACATTCTCATTTAAAGATGCAAGTTACTATGTAGGAACAAGTTTGTATAGGTATTTCAAAGATGCCCAGAACTGAGCTAAACTTGGTATGTGTCCAACTCCTAGAAATAACTTCATGCCCCATCTCCCTTACTTCCAGCTAGTAAGGATCACATAATTCCTAACAAAGTTTTGACACAGATTGCCAATTCGGGCATTCAGAACATATAGCACGTTGCTGTAAGCAAGCAGATTCTCATTGAAAGTTGCAAGTTACTATGTAGGAACAAGTTTGTATAGGTATTTCAAAGATGCCCAGAACTGAGCTAAACTTGGTATGTGTCCAACTCCAAGAAATAACTTCATGCCCCATCTCCCTTTCTTCCAGCTAGTAAGGATCACATAATTCCTAACAAAGTTTTGACACAGATTCCCAATTCGGGCATTCAGAACATATAGCACGTTGCTGTAAGCAAGCAGATTCTCATTCAAAGATGCAAGTTACTATGTAGGAACAACTTTGTATAGGTATTTCAAAGATGCCCAGAACTCAGCTAAACTTGGTATGTGTCCAACTCCGAGAAATAACTTCATGCCCCATCTCCCTTACTTCCAGCTAGTAAGGATCACATAATTCCTAACAAAGTTTTGACACAGATTCCCAATTCGGGCATTCAGAACATATAGCACCTTGCTGTAAGCAAGCACATTTTCATTCAAAGATGCAAGTTACTATGTAGGAACAAGTTTGTATAGGTATTTCAAAGATGCCCAGAACTGAGCTAAACTTGGTATGTGTCCAACTCCTAGAAATAACTTCATGCCCCATCTCACTTACTTCCAGCTAGTAAGGATCACATAATTCCTAACAAAGTTTTGACACAGATTGCCAATTCGGGCATTCAGAACATATAGCACGTTGCTGTAAGCAAGCACATTCTCATTCAAAGATGCAAGTTACTATGTTGGAACAAGTTTGTATAGGTATTTCAAAGATGCCCAGAACTGAGCTAAACTCGGTATGTCTCCAACTCCAAGAAATAACTTCATGCCCCATCTCCCTTACTTCCAGCTAGTAAGGATCACATAATTCCTAACAAAGTTTTGACACAGATTCCCAATTCGGGCGTTCAGAACATATAGCACGTTGCTGTAAGCAAGCACATTTTCATTCAAAGTTGCAAGTTACTATGTAGGAACAAGTTTGTATAGGTATTTCAAAGATGCCCAGAACTGAGCTAAACTCGGTATGTGTCCAACTCCTAGAAATAACTTCATGCCCCATCTCCCTTACTTCCAGCTAGTAAGGATCACATAATTCCTAACAAAGTTTTGACACAGATTCCCAATTCGGGCATTCAGAACATATAGCACGTTGCTGTAAGCAAGCACATTCTCATTCAAAGATGCAAGTTACTATGTAGGAACAAGTTTGTATAGGTATTTCAAAGATGCCCAGAACTGAGCTAAACTTGGTATGTGTCCAACTCCTAGAAATAACTTCATGCCCCATCTCCCTTACTTCCAGCTAGTAAGGATCACATAATTCCTAACAAAGTTTTGACACAGATTCCCAATTCGGGCATTCAGAACATATAGCACGTTGCTGTAAGCAAGCACATTCTCATTCAAAGATGCAAGTTACTATGTAGGAACAAGTTTGTATAGGTATTTCAAAGATGCCCAGAACTGAGCTAAACTTGGTATGTGTCCAACTCCTAGAAATAACTTCATGCCCCATCTCCCTTACTTCCAGCTAGTAAGGATCACATAATTCCTAACAAAGTTTTGACACAGATTCCCAATTCGGGCATTCAGAACATATAGCACGTTGCTGTAAGCAAGCACATTCTCATTCAAAGTTGCAAGTTACTATGTAGGAACAAGTTTGTATAGGTATTTCAAAGAGGCCCAGAACTGAGCTAAACTTGGTATGTGTCCAACTCCTAGAAATAACTTCATGCCCCATCTCCCTTACTTCCAGCTAGTAAGGATCACATAATTCCTAACAAAGTTTTGACACAGATTCCCAATTCGGGCATTCAGAACATATAGCACGTTGCTGTAAGCACGCACATTCTCATTCAAAGATGCAAGTTACTATGTAGGAACAAGTTTGTATAGGTATTTCAAAGAGGCCCAGAACTGAGCTAAACTTGGTATGTGTCCAAGTCCTAGAAATAACTTCATGCCCCATCTCCCTTACTTCCAGCTAGTAAGGATCACATAATTCCTAACAAAGTTTTGACACAGATTCCCAATTCGGGCATTCAGAACATATAGCACGTTGCTGTAAGCAAGCACATTTTCATTCAAAGTTGCAAGTTACTATGTAGGAACAAGTTTGTATAGGTATTTCAAAGAGGCCCAGAACTGAGCTAAACTTGGTATGTGTCCAACTCCTAGAAATAACTTCATGCCCCATCTCCCTTACTTCCAGCTAGTAAGGATCACATAATTCCTAACAAAGTTTTGACACAGATTCCCAATTCGGGCATTCAGAACATATAGCACGTTGCTGTAAGCAAGCAGATTCTCATTCAAAGATGCAAGTTACTATGTAGGAACAAGTTTGTATAGGTATTTCAAAGATGCCCAGAACTGAGCTAAACTTGGTATGTGTCCAACTCCTAGATATAACTTCATGCCCCATCTCCCTTACTTCCAGCTAGTAAGGATCACATAATTCCTAACAAAGTTTTGACACAGATTGCCAATTCGGGCATTCAGAACATATAGCACGTTGCTGTAAGCAAGCACATTCTCATTCAAAGATGCAAGTTACTATGTAGGAACAAGTTTGTATAGGTATTTCAAAGATGCCCAGAACTCAGCTAAACTTGGTATGTGTCCAACTCCGAGAAATAACTTCATGCCCCATCTCCCTTACTTCCAGCTAGTAAGGATCACATAATTCCTAACAAAGTTTTGACACAGATTCCCAATTCGGGCATTCAGAACATATAGCACGTTGCTGTAAGCAAGCACATTCTCATTCAAAGTTGCAAGTTACTATGTAGGAACAAGTTTGTATAGGTATTTCAAAGATGCCCAGAACTGAGCTAAACTTGGTATGTGTCCAACTCCTAGAAATAACTTCATGCCCCATCTCCCTTACTTCCAGCTAGTAAGGATCACATAATTCCTAACAAAGTTTTGACACAGATTCCCAATTCGGGCGTTCAGAACATATAGCACGTTGCTGTAAGCAAGCACATTTTCATTCAAAGTTGCAAGTTACTATGTAGGAACAAGTTTGTATAGGTATTTCAAAGATGCCCAGAACTGAGCTAAACTTGGTATGTGTCCAACTCCTAGAAATAACTTCATGCCCCATCTCCCTTACTTCCAGCTAGTAAGGATCACATAATTCCTAACAAAGTTTTGACACAGATTGCCAATTCGGGCATTCAGAACATATAGCACGTTGCTGTAAGCAAGCACATTCTCATTCAAAGATGCAAGTTACTATGTAGGAACAAGTTTGTATAGGTATTTCAAAGATGCCCAGAACTGAGCTAAACTTGGTATGTGTCCAACTCCTAGAAATAACTTCATGCCCCATCTCCCTTACTTCCAGCTAGTAAGGATCACATAATTCCTAACAAAGTTTTGACACAGATTCCCAATTCGGGCATTCAGAACATATAGCACGTTGCTGTAAGCAAGCACATTCTCATTGAAAGTTGCAAGTTACTATGTAGGAACAAGTTTGTATAGGTATTTCAAAGATGCCCAGAACTGAGCTAAACTTGGTATGTGTCCAACTCCTAGAAATAACTTCATGCCCCATCTCCCTTACTTCCAGCTAGTAAGGATCACATAATTCCTAACAAAGTTTTGACACAGATTCCCAATTCGGGCATTCAGAACATATAGCACGTTGCTGTAAGCAAGCACATTCTCATTCAAAGATGCAAGTTACTATGTAGGAACAAGTTTGTATAGGTATTTCAAAGATGCCCAGAACTGAGCTAAACTTGGTATGTGTCCAACTCCTAGAAATAACTTCATGCCCCATCTCCCTTACTTCCAGCTAGTAAGGATCACATAATTCCTAACAAAGTTTTGACACAGATTCCCAATTCGGGCATTCAGAACATATAGCACGTTGCTGTAAGCAAGCACATTTTCATTCAAAGATGCAAGTTACTATGTAGGAACAAGTTTGTATAGGTATTTCAAAGATGCCCAGAACTGAGCTAAACTTGGTATGTGTCCAACTCCTAGAAATAACTTCATGCCCCATCTCCCTTACTTCCAGCTAGTAAGGATCACATAATTCCTAACAAAGTTTTGACACAGATTGCCAATTCGGGCATTCAGAACATATAGCACGTTGCTGTAAGCAAGCACATTCTCATTCAAAGATGCAAGTTACTATGTTGGAACAAGTTTGTATAGGTATTTCAAAGATGCCCAGAACTGAGCTAAACTTGGTATGTGTCCAACTCCGAGAAATAACTTCATGCCCCATCTCCCTTACTTCCAGCTAGTAAGGATCACATAATTCCTAACAAAGTTTTGACACAGATTCCCAATTCGGGCATTCAGAACATATAGCACGTTGCTGTAAGCAAGCACATTCTCATTTAAAGATGCAAGTTACTATGTAGGAACAAGTTTGTATAGGTATTTCAAAGATGCCCAGAACTGAGCTAAACTTGGTATGTGTCCAACTCCTAGAAATAACTTCATGCCCCATCTCCCTTACTTCCAGCTAGTAAGGATCACATAATTCCTAACAAAGTTTTGACACAGATTCCCAATTCGGGCATTCAGAACATATAGCACGTTGCTGTAAGCAAGCACATTCTCATTCAAAGTTGCAAGTTACTATGTAGGAACAAGTTTGTATAGGTATTTCAAAGAGGCCCAGAACTGAGCTAAACTTGGTATGTGTCCAACTCCTAGAAATAACTTCATGCCCCATCTCCCTTACTTCCAGCTAGTAAGGATCACATAATTCCTAACAAAGTTTTGACACAGATTCCCAATTCGGGCATTCAGAACATATAGCACGTTGCTGTAAGCAAGCACATTCTCATTCAAAGATGCAAGTTACTATGTAGGAACAAGTTTGTATAGGTATTTCAAAGAGGCCAAGAACTGAGCTAAACTTGGTATGTGTCCAAGTCCTAGAAATAACTTCATGCCCCATCTCCCTTACTTCCAGCTAGTAAGGATCACATAATTCCTAACAAAGTTTTGACACAGATTCCCAATTCGGGCATTCAGAACATATAGCACGTTGCTGTAAGCAAGCACATTTTCATTCAAAGTTGCAAGTTACTATGTAGGAACAAGTTTGTATAGGTATTTCAAAGAGGCCCAGAACTGAGCTAAACTTGGTATGTGTCCAACTCCTAGAAATAACTTCATGCCCCATCTCCCTTACTTCCAGCTAGTAAGGATCACATAATTCCTAACAAAGTTTTGACACAGATTCCCAATTCGGGCATTCAGAACATATAGCACGTTGCTGTAAGCAAGCAGATTCTCATTCAAAGATGCAAGTTACTATGTAGGAACAAGTTTGTATAGGTATTTCAAAGATGCCCAGAACTGAGCTAAACTTGGTATGTGTCCAACTCCTAGATATAACTTCATGCCCCATCTCCCTTACTTCCAGCTAGTAAGGATCACATAATTCCTAACAAAGTTTTGACACAGATTGCCAATTCGGGCATTCAGAACATATAGCACGTTGCTGTAAGCAAGCACATTCTCATTCAAAGATGCAAGTTACTATGTAGGAACAAGTTTGTATAGGTATTTCAAGGATGCCCAGAACTGAGCTAAACTTGGTATGTGTCCAACTCCTAGAAATAACTTCATGCCCCATCTGCCTTACTTCCAGCTAGTAAGGATCACATAATTCCTAACAAAGTTTTGACACAGATTCCCAATTCGGGCATTCAGAACATATAGCACGTTGCTGTAAGCAAGCAGATTCTCATTCAAAGATGCAAGTTACTATGTAGGAACAAGTTTGTATAGGTATTTCAAAGATGCCCAGAACTGAGCTAAACTTGGTATGTGTCCAACTCCTAGAAATAACTTCATGCCCCATCTCCCTTACTTCCAGCTAGTAAGGATCACATGATTCCTAACAAAGTTTTGACACAGATTTCCAATTCGGGCATTCAGAACATATAGCACGTTGCTGTAAGCAAGCACATTCTCATTCAAAGATGCAAGTTACTATGTAGGAACAAGTTTGTATAGGTATTTCAAAGATGCCCAAAACTGAGCTAAACTTGGTATGTCTCCAACTCGAAGAAATAACTTCATGCCCCATCTCCCTTACTTCCAGCTAGTAAGGATCACATAATTCCTAACAAAGTTTTGACACAGATTCCCAATTCGGGCATTCAGAACATATAGCACGTTGCTGTAAGCAAGCACATTCTCATTCAAAGTTGCAAGTTACTATGTGGGAACAAGTTTGTATAGGTATTTCAAAGATGCCCAGAACTGAGCTAAACTTGGTATGTGTCCAACTCCTAGAAATAACTTCATGCCCCATCTCCCTTACTTCCAGCTAGTAAGGATCACATAATTCCTAACAAAGTTTTGACACAGATTCCCAATTCGGGCATTCAGAACATATAGCACGTTGCTGTAAGCAAGCACATTCTCATTCAAAGATGCAAGTTACTATGTAGGAACAAGTTTGTATAGGTATTTCAAAGATGCCCAGAACTGAGCTAAACTTGGTATGTGTCCAACTCCTAGAAATAACTTCATGCCCCATCTCACTTACTTCCAGCTAGTAAGGATCACATAATTCCTAACAAAGTTTTGACACAGATTCCCAATTCGGGCATTCAGAACATATAGCACGTTGCTGTAAGCAAGCACATTCTCATTCAAAGTTGCAAGTTACTATGTAGGAACAAGTTTGTATAGGTATTTCAAAGATGCCCAGAACTGAGCTAAACTTGGTATGTGTCCAACTCCTAGAAATAACTTCATGCCCCATCTCCCTTACTTCCAGCTAGTAAGGATCACATAATTCCTAACAAAGTTTTGACACAGATTCCCAATTCGGGCGTTCAGAACATATAGCACGTTGCTGTAAGCAAGCACATTCTCATTCAAAGTTGCAAGTTACTATGTAGGAACAAGTTTGTATAGGTATTTCAAAGATGCCCAGAACTGAGCTAAACTTGGTATGTGTCCAACTCCTAGAAATAACTTCATGCCCCATCTCCCTTACTTCCAGCTAGTAAGGATCACATAATTCCTAACAAAGTTTTGACACAGATTCCCAATTCGGGCGTTCAGAAAATATAGCACGTTGCTGTAAGCAAGCACATTTTCATTCAAAGTTGCAAGTTACTATGTAGGAACATGTTTGTATAGGTATTTCAAAGATGCCCAGAACTGAGCTAAACTTGGTATGTGTCCAACTCCTAGAAATAACTTCATGCCCCATCTCCCTTACTTCCAGCTAGTAAGGATCACATAATTCCTAACAAAGTTTTGACACAGATTCCCAATTCGGGCATTCAGAACATATAGCACGTTGCTGTAAGCAAGCACATTCTCATTCAAAGATGCAAGTTACTATGTAGGAACAAGTTTGTATAGGTATTTCAAAGATGCCCAGAACTGAGCTAAACTTGGTATGTCTCCAACTCCTAGAAATAACTTCATGCCCCATCTCCCTTACTTCCAGCTAGTAAGGATCACATAATTCCTAACAAAGTTTTGACACAGATTCCCAATTCGGGCATTCAGAACATATAGCACGTTGCTGTAAGCAAGCACATTCTCATTGAAAGTTGCAAGTTACTATGTAGGAACAAGTTTGTATAGGTATTTCAAAGATGCCCAGAACTGAGCTAAACTTGGTATGTGTCCAACTCCAAGAAATAACTTCATGCCCCATCTCCCTTACTTCCAGCTAGTAAGGATCACATAATTCCTAACAAAGTTTTGACACAGATTGCCAATTCGGGCATTCAGAACATTTAGCACGTTGCTGTAAGCAAGCACATTCTCATTCAAAGATGCAAGTTACTATGTAGGAACAAGTTTGTATAGGTGCCCAGAACTGAGCTAAACTTGGTATGTGTCCAACTCCTAGAAATAACTTCATGCCCCATCTCCCTTACTTCCAGCTAGTAAGGATCACATAATTCCTAACAAAGTTTTGACACAGATTCCCAATTCGGGCATTCAGAACATATAGCACGTTGCTGTAAGCAAGCACATTCTCATTGAAAGTTGCAAGTTACTATGTAGGAACAAGTTTGTATAGGTATTTCAAAGATGCCCAGAACTGAGCTAAACTTGGTATGTGTCCAACTCCAAGAAATAACTTCATGCCCCATCTCCCTTACTTCCAGCTAGTAAGGATCACATAATTCCTAACAAAGTTTTGACACAGATTGCCAATTCGGGCATTCAGAACATATAGCACGTTGCTGTAAGCAAGCACATTCTCATTCAAAGATGCAAGTTACTATGTAGGAACAAGTTTGTATAGGTATTTCAAAGATGCCCAGAACTGAGCTAAACTTGGTATGTGTCCAACTCCTAGAAATAACTTCATGCCCCATCTCCCTTACTTCCAGCTAGTAAGGATCACATAATTCCTAACAAAGTTTTGACACAGATTCCCAATTCGGGCATTCAGAACATATAGCACGTTGCTGTAAGCAAGCAGATTCTCATTCAAAGTTGCAAGTTACTATGTAGGAACAAGTTTGTATAGGTATTTCAAAGATGCCCAGAACTGAGCTAAACTTGGTATGTCTCCAACTCCTTGAAATAACTTCATGCCCCATCTCCCTTACTTCCAGCTAGTAAGGATGACATAATTCCTAACAAAGTTTTGACACAGATTCCCAATTCGGGCATTCAGAACATATAGCACGTTGCTGTAAGCAAGCAGATTCTCATTCAAAGTTGCAAGTTACTATGTAGGAACAAGTTTGTATAGGTATTTCAAAGATGCCCAGAACTGAGCTAAACTTGGTATGTGTCCAACTCCTAGAAATAACTTCATGCCCCATCTCCCTTACTTCCAGCTAGTAAGGATCACATAATTCCTAACAAAGTTTTGACACAGATTCCCAATTCGGGCATTCAGAACATATAGCACGTTGCTGTAAGCAAGCACATTTTCATTCAAAGATGCAAGTTACTATGTAGGAACAAGTTTGTATAGGTATTTCAAAGATGCCCAGAACTGAGCTAAACTTGGTATGTGTCCAACTCCTAGAAATAACTTCATGCCCCATCTCCCTTACTTCCAGCTAGTAAGGATCACATAATTCCTAACAAAGTTTTGACACAGATTCCCAATTCGGGCATTCAGAACATATAGCACGTTGCTGTAAGCAAGCACATTCTCATTCAAAGATGCAAGTTACTATGTTGGAACAAGTTTGTATAGGTATTTCAAAGATGCCCAGAACTGAGCTAAACTTGGTATGTGTCCAACTCCTAGAAATAACTTCATGCCCCATCTCCCTTACTTCCAGCTAGTAAGGATCACATAATTCCTAACAAAGTTTTGACACAGATTCCCAATTCGGGCATTCAGAACATATAGCACGTTGCTGTAAGCAAGCACATTCTCATTCAAAGTTGCAAGTACCTATGTAGGAACAAGTTTGTATAGGTATTTCAAAGATGCCCAGAACTGAGCTAAACTCGGTATGTCTCCAACTCCAAGAAATAACTTCATGCCCCATCTCCCTTACTTCCAGCTAGTAAGGATCACATAATTCCTAACAAAGTTTTGACACAGATTCCCAATTCGGGCGTTCAGAACATATAGCACGTTGCTGTAAGCAAGCACATTTTCATTCAAAGTTGCAAGTTACTATGCAGGAACAAGTTTGTATAGGTATTTCAAAGATGCCCAGAACTGAGCTAAACTCGGTATGTGTCCAACTCCTAGAAATAACTTCATGCCCCATCTCCCTTACTTCCAGCTAGTAAGGATCACATAATTCCTAACAAAGTTTTGACACAGATTCCCAATTCGGGCATTCAGAACATATAGCACGTTGCTGTAAGCAAGCACATTCTCATTCAAAGATGCAAGTTACTATGTAGGAACAAGTTTGTATAGGTATTTCAAAGATGCCCAGAACTGAGCTAAACTTGGTATGTGTCCAACTCCTAGAAATAACTTCATGCCCCATCTCCCTTACTTCCAGCTAGTAAGGATCACATAATTCCTAACAAAGTTTTGACACAGATTGCCAATTCGGGCATTCAGAACATATAGCACGTTGCTGTAAGCAAGCACATTCTCATTCAAAGATGCAAGTTACTATGTAGGAACAAGTTTGTATAGGTATTTCAAAGATGCCCAGAACTGAGCTAAACTTGGTATGTGTCCAACTCCTAGAAATAACTTCATGCCCCATCTCCCTTACTTCCAGCTAGTAAGGATCACATAATTCCTAACAAAGTTTTGACACAGATTCCCAATTCGGGCATTCAGAACATATAGCACGTTGCTGTAAGCAAGCACATTCTCATTCAAAGTTGCAAGTTACTATGTAGGAACAAGTTTGTATAGGTATTTCAAAGAGGCCCAGAACTGAGCTAAACTTGGTATGTGTCCAACTCCTAGAAATAACTTCATGCCCCATCTCCCTTACTTCCAGCTAGTAAGGATCACATAATTCCTAACAAAGTTTTGACACAGATTCCCAATTCGGGCATTCAGAACATATAGCACGTTGCTGTAAGCAAGCACATTCTCATTCAAAGTTGCAAGTTACTATGTAGGAACAAGTTTGTATAGGTATTTCAAAGATGCCCAGAACTGAGCTAAACTTGGTATGTGTCCAACTCCTAGAAATAACTTCATGCCCCATCTCCCTTACTTCCAGCTAGTAAGGATCACATAATTCCTAACAAAGTTTTGACACAGATTCCCAATTCGGGCGTTCAGAACATATAGCACGTTGCTGTAAGCAAGCACATTTTCATTCAAAGTTGCAAGTTACTATGTAGGAACAAGTTTGTATAGGTATTTCAAAGATGCCCAGAACTGAGCTAAACTTGGTATGTGTCCAACTCCTAGAAATAACTTCATGCCCCATCTCCCTTACTTCCAGCTAGTAAGGATCACATAATTCCTAACAAAGTTTTGACACAGATTGCCAATTCGGGCATTCAGAACATATAGCACGTTGCTGTAAGCAAGCACATTCTCATTCTAAGATGCAAGTTACTATGTAGGAACAAGTTTGTATAGGTATTTCAAAGATGCCCAGAACTGAGCTAAACTTGGTATGTGTCCAACTCCTAGAAATAACTTCATGCCCCATCTCCCTTACTTCCAGCTAGTAAGGATCACATAATTCCTAACAAAGTTTTGACACAGATTCCCAATTCGGGCATTCAGAACATATAGCACGTTGCTGTAAGCAAGCACATTCTCATTGAAAGTTGCAAGTTACTATGTAGGAACAAGTTTGTATAGGTATTTCAAAGATGCCCAGAACTGAGCTAAACTTGGTATGTGTCCAACTCCTAGAAATAACTTCATGCCCCATCTCCCTTACTTCCAGCTAGTAAGGATCACATAATTCCTAACAAAGTTTTGACACAGATTGCCAATTCGGGCATTCAGAACATATAGCACGTTGCTGTAAGCAAGCACATTCTCATTCAAAGATGCAAGTTACTATGTAGGAACAAGTTTGTATAGGTATTTCAAAGATGCCCAGAACTGAGCTAAACTTGGTATGTGTCCAACTCCTAGAAATAACTTCATGCCCCATCTCCCTTACTTCCAGCTAGTAAGGATGACATAATTCCTAACAAAGTTTTGACACAGATTCCCAATTCGGGCATTCAGAACATATAGCACGTTGCTGTAAGCAAGCAGATTCTCATTCAAAGTTGCAAGTTACTATGTAGGAACAAGTTTGTATAGGTATTTCAAAGATGCCCAGAACTGAGCTAAACTTGGTATGTGTCCAACTCCTAGAAATAACTTCATGCCCCATCTCCCTTACTTCCAGCTAGTAAGGATCACATAATTCCTAACAAAGTTTTGACACAGATTCCCAATTCGGGCATTCAGAACATATAGCACGTTGCTGTAAGCAAGCACATTTTCATTCAAAGATGCAAGTTACTATGTAGGAACAAGTTTGTATAGGTATTTCAAAGATGCCCAGAACTGAGCTAAACTTGGTATGTGTCCAACTCCTAGAAATAACTTCATGCCCCATCTCCCTTACTTCCAGCTAGTAAGGATCACATAATTCCTAACAAAGTTTTGACACAGATTGCCAATTCGGGCATTCAGAACATATAGCACGTTGCTGTAAGCAAGCACATTCTCATTCAAAGATGCAAGTTACTATGTTGGAACAAGTTTGTATAGGTATTTCAAAGATGCCCAGAACTGAGCTAAACTCGGTATGTGTCCAACTCCGAGAAATAACTTCATGCCCCATCTCCCTTACTTCCAGCTAGTAAGGATCACATAATTCCTAACAAAGTTTTGACACAGATTCCCAATTCGGGCATTCAGAACATATAGCACGTTGCTGTAAGCAAGCACATTCTCATTCAAAGATGCAAGTTACTATGTAGGAACAAGTTTGTATAGGTATTTCAAAGATGCCCAGAACTGAGCTAAACTTGGTATGTGTCCAACTCCTAGAAATAACTTCATGCCCCATCTCCCTTACTTCCAGCTAGTAAGGATCACATAATTCCTAACAAAGTTTTGACACAGATTCCCAATTCGGGCATTCAGAACATATAGCACGTTGCTGTAAGCAAGCACATTCTCATTCAAAGTTGCAAGTTACTATGTAGGAACAAGTTTGTATAGGTATTTCAAAGAGGCCCAGAACTGAGCTAAACTTGGTATGTGTCCAACTCCTAGAAATAACTTCATGCCCCATCTCCCTTACTTCCAGCTAGTAAGGATCACATAATTCCTAACAAAGTTTTGACACAGATTCCCAATTCGGGCATTCAGAACATATAGCACGTTGCTGTAAGCAAGCACATTCTCATTCAAAGATGCAAGTTACTATGTAGGAACAAGTTTGTATAGGTATTTCAAAGAGGCCCAGAACTGAGCTAAACTTGGTATGTGTCCAAGTCCTAGAAATAACTTCATGCCCCATCTCCCTTACTTCCAGCTAGTAAGGATCACATAATTCCTAACAAAGTTTTGACACAGATTCCCAATTCGCGCATTCAGAACATATAGCACGTTGCTGTAAGCAAGCACATTTTCATTCAAAGTTGCAAGTTACTATGTAGGAACAAGTTTGTATAGGTATTTCAAAGAGGCCCAGAACTGAGCTAAACTTGGTATGTGTCCAACTCCTAGATATAACTTCATGCCCCATCTCCCTTACTTCCAGCTAGTAAGGATCACATAATTCCTAACAAAGTTTTGACACAGATTCCCAATTCGGGCATTCAGAACATATAGCACGTTGCTGTAAGCAAGCAGATTCTCATTCAAAGATGCAAGTTACTATGTAGGAACAAGTTTGTATAGGTATTTCAAAGATGCCCAGAACTGAGCTAAACTTGGTATGTGTCCAACTCCTAGATATAACTTCATGCCCCATCTCCCTTACTTCCAGCTAGTAAGGATCACATAATTCCTAACAAAGTTTTGACACAGATTCCCAATTCGGGCATTCAGAACATATAGCACGTTGCTGTAAGCAAGCACATTCTCATTCAAAGATGCAAGTTACTATGTAGGAACAAGTTTGTATAGGTATTTCAAAGATGCCCAGAACTGAGCTAAACTTGGTATGTGTCCAACTCCTAGAAATAACTTCATGCCCCATCTCCCTTACTTCCAGCTAGTAAGGATCACATAATTCCTAACAAAGTTTTGACACAGATTCCCAATTCGGGCATTCAGAACATATAGCACGTTGCTGTAAGCAAGCACATTCTCATTCAAAGTTGCAAGTTACTATGTAGGAACAAGTTTGTATAGGTATTTCAAAGATGCCCAGAACTGAGCTAAACTTGGTATGTGTCCAACTCCTAGAAATAACTTCATGCCCCATCTCCCTTACTTCCAGCTAGTAAGGATCACATAATTCCTAACAAAGTTTTGACACAGATTCCCAATTCGGGCGTTCAGAACATATAGCACGTTGCTGTAAGCAAGCACATTTTCATTCAAAGTTGCAAGTTACTATGTAGGAACAAGTTTGTATAGGTATTTCAAAGATGCCCAGAACTGAGCTAAACTTGGTATGTGTCCAACTCCTAGAAATAACTTCATGCCCCATCTCCCTTACTTCCAGCTAGTAAGGATCACATAATTCCTAACAAAGTTTTGACACAGATTGCCAATTCGGGCATTCAGAACATATAGCACGTTGCTGTAAGCAAGCACATTCTCATTCAAAGATGCAAGTTACTATGTAGGAACAAGTTTGTATAGGTATTTCAAAGATGCCCAGAACTGAGCTAAACTTGGTATGTGTCCAACTCCTAGAAATAACTTCATGCCCCATCTCCCTTACTTCCAGCTAGTAAGGATCACATAATTCCTAACAAAGTTTTGACACAGATTCCCAATTCGGGCATTCAGAACATATAGCACGTTGCTGTAAGCCAGCACATTCTCATTCAAAGTTGCAAGTTACTATGTAGGAACAAGTTTGTATAGGTATTTCAAAGATGCCCAGAACTGAGCTAAACTTGGTATGTGTCCAACTCCTAGAAATAACTTCATGCCCCATCTCCCTTACTTCCAGCTAGTAAGGATCACATAATTCCTAACAAAGTTTTGACACAGATTCCCAATTCGGGCATTCAGAACATATAGCACGTTGCTGTAAGCAAGCACATTCTCATTCAAAGATGCAAGTTACTATGTAGGAACAAGTTTGTATAGGTATTTCAAAGAGGCCCAGAACTGAGCTAAACTTGGTATGTGTCCAAGTCCTAGAAATAACTTCATGCCCCATCTCCCTTACTTCCAGCTAGTAAGGATCACATAATTCCTAACAAAGTTTTGACACAGATTCCCAATTCGGGCATTCAGAACATATAGCACGTTGCTGTAAGCAAGCACATTTTCATTCAAAGTTGCAAGTTACTATGTAGGAACAAGTTTGTATAGGTATTTCAAAGAGGCCCAGAACTGAGCTAAACTTGGTATGTGTCCAACTCCTAGAAATAACTTCATGCCCCATCTCCCTTACTTCCAGCTAGTAAGGATCACATAATTCCTAACAAAGTTTTGACACAGATTCCCAATTCGGGCATTCAGAACATATAGCACGTTGCTGTAAGCAAGCAGATTCTCATTCAAAGATGCAAGTTACTATGTAGGAACAAGTTTGTATAGGTATTTCAAAGATGCCCAGAACTGAGCTAAACTTGGTATGTGTCCAACTCCTAGATATAACTTCATGCCCCATCTCCCTTACTTCCAGCTAGTAAGGATCACATAATTCCTAACAAAGTTTTGACACAGATTGCCAATTCGGGCATTCAGAACATATAGCACGTTGCTGTAAGCAAGCACATTCTCATTCAAAGATGCAAGTTACTATGTAGGAACAAGTTTGTATAGGTATTTCAAAGATGCCCAGAACTCAGCTAAACTTGATATGTGTCCAACTCCGAGAAATAACTTCATGCCCCATCTCCCTTACTTCCAGCTAGTAAGGATCACATAATTCCTAACAAAGTTTTGACACAGATTCCCAATTCGGGCATTCAGAACATATAGCACGTTGCTGTAAGCAAGCACATTCTCATTCAAAGTTGCAAGTTACTATGTAGGAACAAGTTTGTATAGGTATTTCAAAGATGCCCAGAACTGAGCTAAACTTGGTATGTGTCCAACTCCTAGAAATAACTTCATGCCCCATCTGCCTTACTTCCAGCTAGTAAGGATCACATAATTCCTAACAAAGTTTTGACACAGATTCCCAATTCGGGCGTTCAGAACATATAGCACGTTGCTGTAAGCAAGCACATTTTCATTCAAAGTTGCAAGTTACTATGTAGGAACAAGTTTGTATAGGTATTTCAAAGATGCCCAGAACTGAGCTAAACTTGGTATGTGTCCAACTCCTAGAAATAACTTCATGCCCCATCTCCCTTACTTCCAGCTAGTAAGGATCACATAATTCCTAACAAAGTTTTGACACAGATTGCCAATTCGGGCATTCAGAACATATAGCACGTTGCTGTAAGCAAGCACATTCTCATTCAAAGATGCAAGTTACTATGTAGGAACAAGTTTGTATAGGTGTTTCAAAGATGCCCAGAACTGAGCTAAACTTGGTATGTGTCCAACTCCTAGAAATAACTTCATGCCCCATCTCCCTTACTTCCAGCTAGTAAGGATCACATAATTCCTAACAAAGTTTTGACACAGATTCCCAATTCGGGCATTCAGAACATATAGCACGTTGCTGTAAGCAAGCACATTCTCATTGAAAGTTGCAAGTTACTATGTAGGAACAAGTTTGTATAGGTATTTCAAAGATGCCCAGAACTGAGCTAAACTTGGTATGTGTCCAACTCCTAGAAATAACTTCATGCCCCATCTCCCTTACTTCCAGCTAGTAAGGATCACATAATTCCTAACAAAGTTTTGACACAGATTGCCAATTCGGGCATTCAGAACATATAGCACGTTGCTGTAAGCAAGCACATTCTCATTCAAAGATGCAAGTTACTATGTAGGAACAAGTTTGTATAGGTATTTCAAAGATGCCCAGAACTGAGCTAAACTTGGTATGTGTCCAACTCCTAGAAATAACTTCATGCCCCATCTCCCTTACTTCCAGCTAGTAAGGATGACATAATTCCTAACAAAGTTTTGACACAGATTCCCAATTCGGGCATTCAGAACATATAGCACGTTGCTGTAAGCAAGCAGATTCTCATTCAAAGTTGCAAGTTACTATGTAGGAACAAGTTTGTATAGGTATTTCAAAGATGCCCAGAACTGAGCTAAACTGGGTATGTGTCCAACTCCTAGAAATAACTTCATGCCCCATCTCCCTTACTTCCAGCTAGTAAGGATCACATAATTCCTAACAAAGTTTTGACACAGATTCCCAATTCGGGCATTCAGAACATATAGCACGTTGCTGTAAGCAAGCAAATTCTCATTCAAAGATGCAAGTTACTATGTAGGAACAAGTTTGTATAGGTATTTCAAAGATGCCCAGAACTGAGCTAAACTTGGTATGTGTCCAACTCCTAGAAATAACTTCATGCCCCATCTCCCTTACTTCCAGCTAGTAAGGATCACATAATTCCTAACAAAGTTTTGACACAGATTCCCAATTCGGGCATTCAGAACATATAGCACGTTGCTGTAAGCAAGCACATTCTCATTCAAAGATGCAAGTTACTATGTTGGAACAAGTTTGTATAGGTATTTCAAAGATGCCCAGAACTGAGCTAAACTTGGTATGTGTCCAACTCCTAGAAATAACTTCATGCCCCATCTCCCTTACTTCCAGCTAGTAAGGATCACATAATTCCTAACAAAGTTTTGACACAGATTAGCAATTCGGGCATTCAGAACATATAGCACGTTGCTGTAAGCAAGCACATTCTCATTCAAAGATGCAAGTTACTATGTAGGAACAAGTTTGTATAGGTATTTCAAAGATGCCGAGAACTGAGCTAAACTTGGTATGTGTCCAGCTCCTAGAAATAACTTCATGCCCCATCTCCCTTACTTCCAGCTAGTAAGGATCATATAATTCCTAACAAAGTTTTGACACAGATTCCCTATTCGGGCATTCAGAACATATAGCACGTTGCTGTAAGGAAGCACATTTTCATTCAAAGTTGCAAGTTACTATGTAGGAACAAGTTTGTATAGGTATTTCAAAGATGCCCAGAACTGAGCTAAACTTGGTATGTGTCCAACTCCTAGAAATAACTTCATGCCCCATCTCCCTTACTTCCAGCTAGTAAGGATCACATAATTCCTAACAAAGTTTTGACACAGATTCCCAATTCGGGCATTCAGAACATATAGCACGTTGCTGTAAGCAACCAGATTCTCATTCAAAGATGCAAGTTACTATGTAGGAACAAGTTTGTATAGGTATTTCAAGGATGCCCAGAACTGAGCTAAACTTGGTATGTGTCCAACTCCTAGAAATAACTTCATGCCCCATCTCCCTTACTTCCAGCTAGTAAGGATCACATAATTCCTAACAAAGTTTTGACACAGATTGCCAATTCGGGCATTCAGAACATATAGCACGTTGCTGTAAGCAAGCACATTCTCATTCAAAGATGCAAGTTACTATGTAGGAACAAGTTTGTATAGGTATTTCAAAGATGCCCAGAACTGAGCTAAACTTGGTATGTCTCCAACTCTAAGAAATAACTTCATGCCCCATCTCCCTTACTTCCAGCTAGTAAGGATCACATAATTCCTAACAAAGTTTTGACACAGATTCCCAATTCGGGCATTCAGAACATATAGCACGTTGCTGTAAGCAAGCACATTCTCATTCAAAGTTGCAAGTTACTATGTAGGAACAAGTTTGTATAGGTATTTCAAAGATGCCCAGAACTGAGCTAAACTCGGTATGTCTCCAACTCCAAGAAATAACTTCATGCCCCATCTCCCTTACTTCCAGCTAGTAAGGATCACATAATTCCTAACAAAGTTTTGACACAGATTCCCAATTCGTGCGTTCAGAACATATAGCACGTTGCTGTAAGCAAGCACATTTTCATTCAAAGTTGCAAGTTACTATGTAGGAACAAGTTTGTATAGGTATTTCAAAGATGCCCAGAACTGAGCTAAACTCGGTATGTGTCCAACTCCTAGAAATAACTTCGTGCCCCATCTCCCTTACTTCCAGCTAGTAAGGATCACATAATTCCTAACAAAGTTTTGACACAGATTCCCAATTCGGGCATTCAGAACATATAGCACGTTGCTGTAAGCAAGCAGATTCTCATTCAAAGATGCAAGTTACTATGTAGGAACAAGTTTGTATAGGTATTTCAAAGATGCCCAGAACTGAGCTAAACTTGGTATGTGTCCAACTCCTAGAAATAACTTCATGCCCCATCTCCCTTACTTCCAGCTAGTAAGGATCACATAATTCCTAACAAAGTTTTGACACAGATTTCCAATTCGGGCATTCAGAACATATAGCACGTTGCTGTAAGCAAGCACATTCTCATTCAAAGTTGCAAGTTACTATGTAGGAACAAGTTTGTATAGGTATTTGAAAGATGCCCAGAACTGAGCTAAACTTGGTATGTGTCCAACTCCTAGAAATAAATTCATGCCCCATCTCCCTTACTTCCAGCTAGTAAGGATCACATAATTCCTAACAAAGTTTTGACACAGATTCCCTATTCGGGCATTCAGAACATATAGGACGTTGCTGTATGCAAGCACATTCTCATTCAAAGATGCAAGTTACTATGTAGGAACAAGTTTGTATAGGTATTTCAAAGATGCCCAGAACTGAGCTAAACTTGGTATGTGTCCAACTCCTAGAAATAACTTCATGCCCCATCTCCCTTACTTCCACCTAGTAAGGATCACATAATTCCTAACAAAGATTTGACACAGATTCCCTATTCGGGCATTCATAACATATAGCACGTTGCTGCAAGCAAGCACATTCTCATTCAAAGATGCAAGTTACTATGTAGGAACAAGTTTGTATAGGTATTTCAAAGATGCCCAGAACTGAGCTAAACTTGGTATGTGTCCAGCTCCTAGAAATAACTTCATGCCCTATCTCCCTTACTTCCAGCTAGTAAGGATCACATAATTCCTAACAAAGTTTTGACACAGATTGCCAATTCGGGCATTCAGAACATATAGCACGTTGCTGTAAGCAAGCACATTCTCATTCAAAGTTGCAAGTTACTATGTTGGAACAAGTTTGTATAGGTATTTCAAAGATGCCCAGAACTGAGCTAAACTTGGTATGTGTCCAACTCGTAGAAATAACTTCATGCCCCATCTCCCTTACTTCCAGCTAGTAAGGATCACATAATTCCTAACAAAGTTTTGACACAGATTCCCAATTCGGGCATTCAGAACATATAGCACGTTGCTGTAAGCAAGCACATTTTCATTCAAAGATGCAAGTTACTATGTAGGAACAAGTTTGTATAGGTATTTCAAAGATGCCCAGAACTGAGCTAAACTCTGTATGTCTCCAACTCCAAGAAATAACTTCATGCCCCATCTCACTTACTTCCAGCTAGTAAGGATCACATAATTCCTAACAAAGTTTTGACACAGATTCCCTATTCGGGCATTCAGAACATATAGCACGTTGCTGCAAGCAAGCACATTCTCATTCAAAGTTGCAAGTTACTATGTAGGAACAAGTTTGTATAGGTATTTCAAAGATGCCCAGAACTGAGCTAAACTTGATATGTGTCCAACTCCTAGAAATAACTTCATGCCCCATCTCCCTTACTTCCAGCTAGTAAGGATCACATAATTCCTAACAAAGTTTTGACACAGATTCCCAATTCGGGCATTCAGAACATATAGCACGTTGCTGTAAGCAAGCACATTCTCATTCAAAGTTGCAAGTTACTATGTAGGAACAAGTTTGTATAGGTATTTCAAAGATGCCCAGAACTGAGCTAAACTTGGTATGTGTCCAACTCCTAGAAATAACTTCAAGCCCCATCTCCCTTACTTCCAGCTAGTAAGGATCACATAATTCCTAACAAAGTTTTGACACAGATTCCCAATTCGGGCATTCAGAACATATAGCACGTTGCTGTAAGCAAGCACATTCTCATTCAAAGTTGCAAGTTACTATGTAGGAACAAGTTTGTATAGGTATTTCAAAGATGCCCAGAACTGAGCTAAACTTGGTATGTGTCCAACTCCTAGAAATAACTTCATGCCCCATCTCCCTTACTTCCAGCTAGTAAGGATCACATAATTCCTAACAAAGTTTTGACACAGATTCCATATTCGGGCATTCAGAACATATAGCACGTTGCTGTAAGCAAGCACATTCTCATTCAAAGATGCAAGTTACTATGTAGGAACAAGTTTGTATAGGTATTTCAAAGATGCCCAGAACTGAGCTAAACTTGGTATGTGTCCAACTCCTAGAAATAACTTCATGCCCCATCTCCCTTACTTCCAGCTAGTAAGGAGCACATAATTCCTAACAAAGTTTTGACACAGATTCCCTATTCGGGCATTCAGAACATATAGCACGTTGCTGTAAGCAAGCACATTCTCATTCAAAGTTGCAAGTTACTATGTAGGAACAAGTTTGTATAGGTATTTCAAAGATGCCCAGAACTGAGCTAAACTTGGTATGTGTCCAACTCCTAGAAATAACTTCATGGCCCATCTCCCTTACTTCCAGCTAGTAAGGATCACATAATTCCTAACAAAGTTTTGACACAGATTCCCTATTCGGGCATTCAGAACATATAGCACGTTGCTGCAAGCAAGCACATTCTCATTCAAAGTTGCAAGTTACTATGTAGGAACAAGTTTGTATAGGTATTTCAAAGATGCCCAGAACTGAGCTAAACTTGGTATGTGTCCAACTCCTAGAAATAACTTCATGCCCCATCTCCCTTACTTCCAGCTAGTAAGGATCACATAATTCCTAACAAAGTTTTGACACAAATTCCCAATTCGGGCATTCAGAACATATAGCACGTTGCTGCAAGCAAGCACATTCTCATTCAAAGTTGCAAGTTACTATTTAGGAACAAGTTTGTATAGGTATTTCAAAGATGCCCAGAACTGAGCTAAACTTGGTATGTGTCCAAATCCTAGAAATAACTTCATGCCCCATCTCCCTTACTTCCAGCTAGTAAGGATCACATAATTCCTAACAAAGTTTTGACACAGATTCCCAATTCGGGCATTCAGAACATATAGCACGTTGCTGCAAGCAAGCACTTTCTCATTCAAAGTTGCAAGTTACTATGTAGGAACAAGTTTGTATAGGTATTTCAAAGATGCCCAGAACTGAACTAAACTTGGTATGTGTCCAACTCCTAGAAATAACTTCATGCCCCATCTCCCTTACTTCCAGCTAGTAAGGATCACATAATTCCTAACAAAGTTTTGACACAGATTCCCAATTCGGGCATTCAGAACATGTAGCACGTTGCTGTAAGCAAGCAGATTCTCATTCAAAGATGCAAGTTACTATGTAGGAACAAGTTTGTATAGGTATTTCAAAGATGCCCAGAACTGAGCTAAACTTGGTATGTGTCCAACTCCTAGAAATAACTTCATGCCCCATCTCCCTTAATTCCAGCTAGTAAGGATCACATAATTCCTAACAAAGTTTTGACACAGATTCCCAATTCGGGCATTCAGAACATATAGCACGTTGCTGTAAGCAAGCACATTTTCATTCAAAGTTGCAAGTTACTATGTAGGAACAAGTTTGTATAGGTATTTCAAAGATGCCCAGAACTGAGCTAAACTTGGTATGTGTCCAACTCCTAGAAATAACTTCATGCCCCATCTCCCTTACTTCCAGCTAGTAAGGATCACATAATTCCTAACAAAGTTTTGACACAGATTCCCAATTCGGGCATTCAGAACATATAGCACGTTGCTGTAAGCAAGCAGATTCTCATTCAAAGATGCAAGTTACTATGTAGGAACAAGTTTGTATAGGTATTTCAAAGATGCCCAGAACTGAGCTAAACTTGGTATGTGTCCAACTCCTAGAAATAACTTCATGCCCCATCTCCCTTACTTCCAGCTAGTAAGGATCACATAATTCCTAACAAAGTTTTGACACAGATTGCCAATTCGGGCATTCAGAACATATAGCACGTTGCTGTAAGCAAGCAGATTCTCATTCAAAGATGCAAGTTACTATGTAGGAACAAGTTTGTATAGGTATTTCAAAGATACCCAGAACTGAGCTAAACTTGGTATGTGTCCAACTCCTAGAAATAACTTCATGCCCCATCTCCCTTACTTCCAGCTAGTAAGGATCACATAATTCCTAACAAAGTTTTGACACAGATTGCCAATTCGGGCATTCAGAACATATAGCACGTTGCTGTAAGCAAACATATTCTCATTCAAAGATGCAAGTTACTATGTAGGAACAAGTTTGTATAGGTATTTCAAAGATGCCCAGAACTGAGCTAAACTTGGTATGTGTCCAACTCCTAGAAATAACTTGATGCCCCATCTCCCATACTTCCAGCTAGTAAGGATCACATAATTCCTAACAAAGTTTTGACACAGATTGCCAATTCGGGCATTCAGAACATATAGCACGTTGCTGCAAGCAAGCACATTCTCATTAAAGATGCAAGTTACTATGTAGGAACAAGTTTGTATAGGTATTTCAAAGATGCCCAGAACTGAGCTAAACTTGGTATGTGTCCAACTCCTAGAAATAACTTCATGCCCCATCTTCCTTACTTCCAGCTAGTAAGGATCACATAATTCCTAACAAAGTTTTGACACAAATTCCCAATTCGGGCATTCAGAACATATAGCACGTTGCTGCAAGCAAGCACATTCTCATTCAAAGTTGCAAGTTACTATTTAGGAACAAGTTTGTATAGGTATTTCAAAGATGCCCAGAACTGAGCTAAACTTGGTATGTGTCCAAATCCTAGAAATAACTTCATGCCCCATCTCCCTTACTTCCAGCTAGTAAGGATCACATAATTCCTAACAAAGTTTTGACACAGATTCCCAATTCGGGCATTCAGAACATATAGCACGTTGCTGTAAGCAAGCAGATTCTCATTCAAAGATGCAAGTTACTATGTAGGAACAAGTTTGTATAGGTATTTCAAAGATGCCCAGAACTGAGCTAAACTTGGTATGTGTCCAACTCCTAGATATAACTTCATGCCCCATCTCCCTTACTTCCAGCTAGTAAGGCTCACATAATTCCTAACAAAGTTTTGACACAGATTCCCAATTCGGGCATTCAGAACATATAGCACGTTGCTGTAAGCAAGCAGATTCTCATTCAAAGTTGCAAGTTATTATGTAGGAACAAGTTTGTATAGGTATTTCAAAGATGCCCAGAACTGAGCTAAACTTGGTATGTGTCCAACTCCTAGAAATAACTTCATGCCCCATCTCCCTTACTTCCAGCTAGTAAGGATCACATAATTCCTAACAAAGTTTTGACACAGATTCCCAATTCGGGCATTCAGAACATATAGCACGTTGCTGTAAGTAAGCAGATTCTCATTAAAGATGCAAGTTACTATGTAGGAACAAGTTTGTATAGGTATTTCAAAGATGCCCAGGACTGAGCTAAACTCGGTATGTCTCCAACTCCAAGAAATAACTTCATGCCCCGTCTCCCTTACTTCCAGCTAGTAAGGATCACATAATTCCTAACAAAGTTTTGACACAGATTCCCAATTCGGGCATTCAGAACATATAGCACGTTGCTGCAAGCAAGCACTTTCTCATTCAAAGATGCAAGTTACTATGTAGGAACAAGTTTGTATAGGTATTTCAAAGATGCCCAGAACTGAGCTAAACTTGGTATGTGTCCAACTCCTAGAAATAACTTCATGCCCCATCTCCCTTACTTCCAGCTAGTAAGGATCACATAATTCCTAAGAAAGTTTTGACACAGATTCCCAATTCGGGCATTCAGAACATATAGCACGTCGCTGTAAGGAAGCACATTCTCATTCAAAGATGCAAGTTACTATGTAGGAACAAGTTTGTATAGGTATTTCAAAGATGCCCAGAACTGAGCTAAACTTGGTATGTGTCCAACTCCTAGAAATAACTTCATGCCCCATCTCCCATACTTCCAGCTAGTAAGGATCACATAATTCCTAACAAAGTTTTGACACAGATTCCCTATTCGGGCATTCAGAACATATAGCACGTTGCTGTAAGCAAGCACATTCTCATTCAAAGATGCAAGTTACTATGTAGGAACAAGTTTGTATAGGTATTTCAAAGATGCCCAGAACTGAGCTAAACTTGGTATGTGTCCAACTCCTAGAAATAACTTCATGCCCCATCTCCCTTACTTCCAGCTAGTAAGGATCACATAATTCCAAACAAAGTTTTGACACAGATTCCCTATTCGGGCATTCAGAACATATAGCACGTTGCTGCAAGCAAGCACATTCTCATTCAAAGTTGCAAGTTACTATTTAGGAACAAGTTTGTATAGGTATTTCAAAGATGCCCAGAACTGAGCTAAACTTGGTATGTGTCCAACTCCTAGAAATAACTTCATGCCCCATCTCCCTTACTTCCAGCTAGTAAGGATCACATAATTCCTAACAAAGTTTTGACACAGATTCCCAATTCGGGCATTCAGAACATATAGCACGTTGCTGTAAGCAAGCACATTCTCATTCAAAGTTGCAAGTTACTATGTAGGAACAAGTTTGTATAGGTATTTCAAAGATGCCCAGAACTGAGCTAAACTTGGTATGTGTCCAACTCCTAGAAATAACTTCATGCCCCATCTCCCTTACTTCCAGCTAGTAAGGATCACATAATTCCTAACAAAGTTTTGACACAGATTCCCAATTCGGGCATTCAGAACATATAGCACGTTGCTGTAAGCAAGCACATTCTCATTCAAAGTTGCAAGTTACTATGTAGGAACAAGTTTGTATAGGTATTATAAAGATGCCCAGAACTGAGCTAAACTTGGTATGTGTCCAACTCCTAGAAATAACTTCATGCCCCATCTCCCTTACTTCCAGCTAGTAAGGATCACATAATTCCTAACAAAGTTTTGACACAGATTCCCAATTCGGGCATTCAGAACATATAGCACGTTGCTGCAAGCAAGCACTTTCTCATTCAAAGATGCAAGTTACTATGTAGGAACAAGTTTGTATAGGTATTTCAAAGATGCCCAGAACTGAGCTAAACTTGGTATGTGTCCAACTCCTAGAAATAACTTCATGCCCCATCTCCCTTACTTCCAGCTAGTAAGGATCACATAATTCCTAAGAAAGTTTTGACACAGATTCCCAATTCGGGCATTCAGAACATATAGCACGTCGCTGTAAGGAAGCACATTCTCATTCAAAGATGCAAGTTACTATGTAGGAACAAGTTTGTATAGGTATTTCAAAGATGCCCAGAACTGAGCTAAACTTGGTATGTGTCCAACTCCTAGAAATAACTTGATGCCCCATCTCCCATACTTCCAGCTAGTAAGGATCACATAATTCCTAACAAAGTTTTGACACAGATTGCCAATTCGGGCATTCAGAACATATAGCACGTTGCTGCAAGCAAGCACATTCTCATTAAAGATGCAAGTTACTATGTAGGAACAAGTTTGTATAGGTATTTCAAAGATGCCCAGAACTGAGCTAAACTTGGTATGTGTCCAACTCCTAGAAATAACTTCATGCCCCATCTTCCTTACTTCCAGCTAGTAAGGATCACATAATTCCTAACAAAGTTTTGACACAAATTCCCTATTCGGGCATTCAGAACATATAGCACGTTGCTGCAAGCAAGCACATTCTCATTCAAAGTTGCAAGTTACTATTTAGGAACAAGTTTGTATAGGTATTTCAAAGATGCCCAGAACTGAGCTAAACTTGGTATGTGTCCAAATCCTAGAAATAACTTCATGCCCCATCTCCCTTACTTCCAGCTAGTAAGGATCACATAATTCCTAACAAAGTTTTGACACAGATTCCCAATTCGGGCATTCAGAACATATAGCACGTTGCTGTAAGCAAGCAGATTCTCATTCAAAGATGCAAGTTACTATGTAGGAACAAGTTTGTATAGGTATTTCAAAGATGCCCAGAACTGAGCTAAACTTGGTATGTGTCCAACTCCTAGATATAACTTCATGCCCCATCTCCCTTACTTCCAGCTAGTAAGGCTCACATAATTCCTAACAAAGTTTTGACACAGATTCCCAATTCGGGCATTCAGAACATATAGCACGTTGCTGTAAGCAAGCAGATTCTCATTCAAAGTTGCAAGTTATTATGTAGGAACAAGTTTGTATAGGTATTTCAAAGATGCCCAGAACTGAGCTAAACTTGGTATGTGTCCAACTCCTAGAAATAACTTCATGCCCCATCTCCCTTACTTCCAGCTAGTAAGGATCACATAATTCCTAACAAAGTTTTGACACAGATTCCCAATTCGGGCATTCAGAACATATAGCACGTTGCTGTAAGTAAGCAGATTCTCATTAAAGATGCAAGTTACTATGTAGGAACAAGTTTGTATAGGTATTTCAAAGATGCCCAGGACTGAGCTAAACTCGGTATGTCTCCAACTCCAAGAAATAACTTCATGCCCCGTCTCCCTTACTTCCAGCTAGTAAGGATCACATAATTCCTAACAAAGTTTTGACACAGATTCCCAATTCGGGCATTAAGAACATATAGCACGTTGCTGTAAGCAAGCACATTTTCATTCAAAGTTGCAAGTTACTATGTAGGAACAAGTTTGTATAGGTATTTCAAAGATGCCCAGAACTGAGCTAAACTCGGTATGTGTCCAACTCCTAGAAATAACTTCATGCCCCATCTCCCTTACTTCCAGCTAGTAAGGATCACATAATTCCTAACAAAGTTTTGACACAGATTCCCAATTCAGGCATTCAGAACATATAGCACGTTGCTGTAAGCAAGCACATTCTCATTCAAAGTTGCAAGTTACTATGTAGGAACAAGTTTGTATAGGTATTTCAAAGATGCCCAGAACTGAACTAAACTTGGTATGTGTCCAACTCCTAGAAATAACTTCATGCCCCATCTCCCTTACTTCCAGCTAGTAAGGATCACATAATTCCTAACAAAGTTTTGACACAGATTCCCAATTCGGGCATTCAGAACATATAGCACGTTGCTGTAAGCAAGCAGATTCTCATTCAAAGATGCAAGTTACTATGTAGGAACAAGTTTGTATAGGTATTTCAAAGATGCCCAGAACTGAGCTAAACTTGGTATGTGTCCAACTCCTAGAAATAACTTCATGCCCCATCTCCCTTAATTCCAGCTAGTAAGGATCACATAATTCCTAACAAAGTTTTGACACAGATTCCCAATTCGGGCATTCAGAACATATAGCACGTTGCTGTAAGCAAGCACATTTTCATTCAAAGTTGCAAGTTACTATGTAGGAACAAGTTTGTATAGGTATTTCAAAGATGCCCAGAACTGAGCTAAACTTGGTATGTGTCCAACTCCTAGAAATAACTTCATGCCCCATCTCCCTTACTTCCAGCTAGTAAGGATCACATAATTCCTAACAAAGTTTTGACACAGATTCCCAATTCGGGCATTCAGAACATATAGCACGTTGCTGTAAGCAAGCAGATTCTCATTCAAAGATGCAAGTTACTATGTAGGAACAAGTTTGTATAGGTATTTCAAAGATGCCCAGAACTGAGCTAAACTTGGTATGTGTCCAACTCCTAGAAATAACTTCATGCCCCATCTCCCTTACTTCCAGCTAGTAAGGATCACATAATTCCTAACAAAGTTTTGACACAGATTGCCAATTCGGGCATTCAGAACATATAGCACGTTGCTGTAAGCAAGCAGATTCTCATTCAAAGATGCAAGTTACTATGTAGGAACAAGTTTGTATAGGTATTTCAAAGATGCCCAGAACTGAGCTAAACTTGGTATGTGTCCAACTCCTAGAAATAACTTCATGCCCCATCTCCCTTACTTCCAGCTAGTAAGGATCACATAATTCCTAACAAAGTTTTGACACAGATTGCCAATTCGGGCATTCAGAACATATAGCACGTTGCTGTAAGCAATCATATTCTCATTCAAAGATGCAAGTTACTATGTAGGAACAAGTTTGTATAGGTATTTCAAAGATGCCCAGAACTGAGCTAAACTTGGTATGTGTCCAACTCCTAGAAATAACTTCATGCCCCATCTCCCTTACTTCCAGCTAGTAAGGATCACATAATTCCTAACAAAGTTTTGACACAGATTCCCAATTCGGGCATTCAGAACATATAGCACGTTGCTGCAAGCAAGCACTTTCTCATTCAAAGATGCAAGTTACTATGTAGGAACAAGTTTGTATAGGTATTTCAAAGATGCCCAGAACTGAGCTAAACTTGGTATGTGTCCAACTCCTAGAAATAACTTCATGCCCCATCTCCCTTACTTCCAGCTAGTAAGGATCACATAATTCCTAAGAAAGTTTTGACACAGATTCCCAATTCGGGCATTCAGAACATATAGCACGTCGCTGTAAGGAAGCACATTCTCATTCAAAGATGCAAGTTACTATGTAGGAACAAGTTTGTATAGGTATTTCAAAGATGCCCAGAACTGAGCTAAACTTGGTATGTGTCCAACTCCTAGAAATAACTTGATGCCCCATCTCCCATACTTCCAGCTAGTAAGGATCACATAATTCCTAACAAAGTTTTGACACAGATTGCCAATTCGGGCATTCAGAACATATAGCACGTTGCTGCAAGCAAGCACATTCTCATTAAAGATGCAAGTTACTATGTAGGAACAAGTTTGTATAGGTATTTCAAAGATGCCCAGAACTGAGCTAAACTTGGTATGTGTCCAACTCCTAGAAATAACTTCATGCCCCATCTTCCTTACTTCCAGCTAGTAAGGATCACATAATTCCTAACAAAGTTTTGACACAAATTCCCTATTCGGGCATTCAGAACATATAGCACGTTGCTGCAAGCAAGCACATTCTCATTCAAAGTTGCAAGTTACTATTTAGGAACAAGTTTGTATAGGTATTTCAAAGATGCCCAGAACTGAGCTAAACTTGGTATGTGTCCAAATCCTAGAAATAACTTCATGCCCCATCTCCCTTACTTCCAGCTAGTAAGGATCACATAATTCCTAACAAAGTTTTGACACAGATTCCCAATTCGGGCATTCAGAACATATAGCACGTTGCTGTAAGCAAGCAGATTCTCATTCAAAGATGCAAGTTACTATGTAGGAACAAGTTTGTATAGGTATTTCAAAGATGCCCAGAACTGAGCTAAACTTGGTATGTGTCCAACTCCTAGATATAACTTCATGCCCCATCTCCCTTACTTCCAGCTAGTAAGGCTCACATAATTCCTAACAAAGTTTTGACACAGATTCCCAATTCGGGCATTCAGAACATATAGCACGTTGCTGTAAGCAAGCAGATTCTCATTCAAAGTTGCAAGTTATTATGTAGGAACAAGTTTGTATAGGTATTTCAAAGATGCCCAGAACTGAGCTAAACTTGGTATGTGTCCAACTCCTAGAAATAACTTCATGCCCCATCTCCCTTACTTCCAGCTAGTAAGGATCACATAATTCCTAACAAAGTTTTGACACAGATTCCCAATTCGGGCATTCAGAACATATAGCACGTTGCTGTAAGTAAGCAGATTCTCATTAAAGATGCAAGTTACTATGTAGGAACAAGTTTGTATAGGTATTTCAAAGATGCCCAGGACTGAGCTAAACTCGGTATGTCTCCAACTCCAAGAAATAACTTCATGCCCCGTCTCCCTTACTTCCAGCTAGTAAGGATCACATAATTCCTAACAAAGTTTTGACACAGATTCCCAATTCGGGCATTAAGAACATATAGCACGTTGCTGTAAGCAAGCACATTTTCATTCAAAGTTGCAAGTTACTATGTAGGAACAAGTTTGTATAGGTATTTCAAAGATGCCCAGAACTGAGCTAAACTCGGTATGTGTCCAACTCCTAGAAATAACTTCATGCCCCATCTCCCTTACTTCCAGCTAGTAAGGATCACATAATTCCTAACAAAGTTTTGACACAGATTCCCAATTCGGGCATTCAGAACATATAGCACGTTGCTGTAAGCAAGCACATTCTCATTCAAAGTTGCAAGTTACTATGTAGGAACAAGTTTGTATAGGTATTTCAAAGATGCCCAGAACTGAACTAAACTTGGTATGTGTCCAACTCCTAGAAATAACTTCATGCCCCATCTCCCTTACTTCCAGCTAGTAAGGATCACATAATTCCTAACAAAGTTTTGACACAGATTCCCAATTCGGGCATTCAGAACATATAGCACGTTGCTGTAAGCAAGCAGATTCTCATTCAAAGATGCAAGTTACTATGTAGGAACAAGTTTGTATAGGTATTTCAAAGATGCCCAGAACTGAGCTAAACTTGGTATGTGTCCAACTCCTAGAAATAACTTCATGCCCCATCTCCCTTAATTCCAGCTAGTAAGGATCACATAATTCCTAACAAAGTTTTGACACAGATTCCCAATTCGGGCATTCAGAACATATAGCACGTTGCTGTAAGCAAGCACATTTTCATTCAAAGTTGCAAGTTACTATGTAGGAACAAGTTTGTATAGGTATTTCAAAGATGCCCAGAACTGAGCTAAACTTGGTATGTGTCCAACTCCTAGAAATAACTTCATGCCCCATCTCCCTTACTTCCAGCTAGTAAGGATCACATAATTCCTAACAAAGTTTTGACACAGATTCCCAATTCGGGCATTCAGAACATATAGCACGTTGCTGTAAGCAAGCAGATTCTCATTCAAAGATGCAAGTTACTATGTAGGAACAAGTTTGTATAGGTATTTCAAAGATGCCCAGAACTGAGCTAAACTTGGTATGTGTCCAACTCCTAGAAATAACTTCATGCCCCATCTCCCTTACTTCCAGCTAGTAAGGATCACATAATTCCTAACAAAGTTTTGACACAGATTGCCAATTCGGGCATTCAGAACATATAGCACGTTGCTGTAAGCAAGCAGATTCTCATTCAAAGATGCAAGTTACTATGTAGGAACAAGTTTGTATAGGTATTTCAAAGATGCCCAGAACTGAGCTAAACTTGGTATGTGTCCAACTCCTAGAAATAACTTCATGCCCCATCTCCCTTACTTCCAGCTAGTAAGGATCACATAATTCCTAACAAAGTTTTGACACAGATTCCCAATTCGGGCATTCAGAACATATAGCACGTTGCTGTAAGCAAGCAGATTCTCATTCAAAGATGCAAGTTACTATGTAGGAACAAGTTTGTATAGGTATTTCAAAGATGCCCAGAACTGAGCTAAACTTGGTATGTGTCCAACTCCTAGAAATAACTTCATGCCCCATCTCCCTTACTTCCAGCTAGTAAGGATCACATAATTCCTAACAAAATTTTGACACAGATTGCCAATTCGGGCATTCAGAACATATAGCACGTTGCTGTAAGCAAACATATTCTCATTCAAAGATGCAAGTTACTATGTAGGAACAAGTTTGTATAGGTATTTCAAAGATGCCCAGAACTGAGCTAAACTTGGTATGTGTCCAACTCCTAGAAATAACTTCATGCCCCATCTCCCTTACTTCCAGCTAGTAAGGATCACATAATTCCTAACAAAGTTTTGACACAGATTCCCTATTCGGGCATTCAGAACATATAGCACGTTGCTGTAAGCAAGCACATTCTCATTCAAAGATGCAAGTTACTGTGTAGGAACAAGTTTGTATAGGTATTTCAAAGATGCCCAGAACTGAGCTAAACTTGGTATGTGTCCAACTCCTAGAAATAACTTCATGCCCAATCTCCCTTACTTCCAGCTAGTAAGGATAACATAATTCCTAACAAAGTTTTGACACAGATTCCCAATTCGGGCATTCGGAACATATAGCACGTTGCTGTAAGCAAGCAGATTCTCATTCAAAGTTGCAAGTTACTATTTAGGAACAAGTTTGTATAGGTATTTCAAAGATGCCCAGAACTGAGCTAAACTTGGTATGTGTCCAACTCCTAGAAATATCTTCATGCCCCATCTCCCTTACTTCCAGCTAGTAAGGATCACATAATTCCTAACAAAGTTTTGACACAGATTCCCAATTCGGGCATTCAGAACATATAGCACGTTGCTGTAAGCAAGCACATTCTCATTCAAAGTTGCAAGTTACTATGTAGGAACAAGTTTGTATAGGTATTTCAAAGATGCCCAGAACTGAGCTACACTTGGTATGTGTCCAACTCCTAGAAATAACTTCATGCCCCATCTCCCTTACTTCCAGCTTGTAAGGATCACATAATTCCTAACAAAGTTTTGACACAGATTCCCAATTCGGGCATTCAGAACATATAGCACGTTGCTGTAAGCAAGCAGATTCTCATTCAAAGATGCAAGTTACTATGTAGGAACAAGTTTGTATAGGTATTTCAAAGATGCCCAGAACTGAGCTAAACTTGGTATGTGTCCAACTCCTAGAAATAACTTCATGCCCCATCTCACTTACTTCCAGCTAGTAAGGATCACATAATTCCTAACAAAGTTTTGACACAGATTCCCAATTCGGGCATTCAGAACATATAGCACGTTGCTGTAAGCAAGCACATTTTCATTGAAAGTTGCAAGTTACTATGTAGGAACAAGTTTGTATAGGTATTTCAAAGATGCCCAGAACTGAGCTAAACTTGGTATGTGTCCAACTCCTAGAAATAACTTCATGCCCCATCTCCCTTACTTCCAGCTAGTATGGATCACATAATTCCTAACAAAGTTTTGACACAGATTCCCAATTCGGGCATTCAGAACATATAGCACGTTGCTGTAAGCAAGCAGATTTTCATTCAAAGTTGCAAGTTACTATGTAGGAACAAGTTTGTATAGGTATTTCAAAGATGCCCAGAACTGAGCTAAACTTGGTATGTGTCCAACTCCTAGAAATAACTTCATGCCCTATCTCCCTTACTTCCAGCTAGTAAGGATCACATAATTCCTAACAAAGTTTTGACATAGATTCCCAATTCGGGCATTCAGAACATATAGCACGTTGCTGTAAGCAAGCACATTCTCATTCAAAGATGCAAGTTACTATGTAGGAACAAGTTTGTATAGGTATTATAAAGATGCCCAGAACTGAGCTAAACTTGGTATGTGTCCAACTCCTAGAAATAACTTCATGCCCCATCTGCCTTACTTCCAGCTAGTAAGGATCACATAATTCCTAACAAAGTTTTGACACAGATTGCCAATTCGGGCATTCAGAACATATAGCACGTTGCTGTAAGCAAGCAGATTCTCATTCAAAGATGCAAGTTACTATGTAGGAACAAGTTTGTATAGGTATTTCAAAGATGCCCAGAACTGAGCTAAACTTGGTATGTGTCCAACTCCTAGAAATAACTTCATGCCCCATCTCCCTTACTTCCAGCTAGTAAGGATCACATAATTCCTAACAAAGTTTTGACACAGATTGCCAATTCGGGCATTCAGAACATATAGCACGTTGCTGTAAGCAAGCAGATTCTCATTCAAAGATGCAAGTTACTATGTAGGAACAAGTTTGTATAGGTATTTCAAAGATGCCCAGAACTGAGCTAAACTTGGTATGTGTCCAACTCCTAGAAATAACTTCATGCCCCATCTCCCTTACTTCCAGCTAGTAAGGATCACATAATTCCTAACAAAGTTTTGACACAGATTGCCAATTCGGGCATTCAGAACATATAGCACGTTGCTGTAAGCAAGCAGATTCTCATTCAAAGATGCAAGTTACTATGTAGGAACAAGTTTGTATAGGTATTTCAAAGATGCCCAGAACTGAGCTAAACTTGGTATGTGTCCAACTCCTAGAAATAACTTCATGCCCCATCTCCCTTACTTCCAGCTAGTAAGGATCACATAATTCCTAACAAAGTTTTGACACAGATTGCCAATTCGGGCATTCAGAACATATAGCACGTTGCTGTAAGCAAGCAGATTCTCATTCAAAGATGCAAGTTACTATGTAGGAACAAGTTTGTATAGGTATTTCAAAGATGCCCAGAACTGAGCTAAACTTGGTATGTGTCCAACTCCTAGAAATAACTTCATGCCCCATCTCCCTTACTTCCAGCTAGTAAGGATCACATAATTCCTAACAAAGTTTTGACACAGATTGCCAATTCGGGCATTCAGAACATATAGCACGTTGCTGTAAGCAAACATATTCTCATTCAAAGATGCAAGTTACTATGTAGGAACAAGTTTGTATAGGTATTTCAAAGATGCCCAGAACTGAGCTAAACTTGGTATGTGTCCAACTCCTAGAAATAACTTCATGCCCCATCTCCCTTACTTCCAGCTAGTAAGGATCACATAATTCCTAACAAAGTTTTGACACAGATTCCCTATTCGGGCATTCAGAACATATAGGACGTTGCTGTAAGCAAGCACATTCTCATTCAAAGATGCAAGTTACTGTGTAGGAACAAGTTTGTATAGGTATTTCAAAGATGCCCAGAACTGAGCTAAACTTGGTATGTGTCCAACTCCTAGAAATAACTTCATGCCCAATCTCCCTTACTTCCAGCTAGTAAGGATAACATAATTCCTAACAAAGTTTTGACACAGATTCCCAATTCGGGCATTCGGAACATATAGCACGTTGCTGTAAGCAAGCAGATTCTCATTCAAAGTTGCAAGTTACTATTTAGGAACAAGTTTGTATAGGTATTTCAAAGATGCCCAGAACTGAGCTAAACTTGGTATGTGTCCAACTCCTAGAAATATCTTCATGCCCCATCTCCCTTACTTCCAGCTAGTAAGGATCACATAATTCCTAACAAAGTTTTGACACAGATTCCCAATTCGGGCATTCAGAACATATAGCACGTTGCTGTAAGCAAGCACATTCTCATTCAAAGTTGCAAGTTACTATGTAGGAACAAGTTTGTATAGGTATTTCAAAGATGCCCAGAACTGAGCTACACTTGGTATGTGTCCAACTCCTAGAAATAACTTCATGCCCCATCTCCCTTACTTCCAGCTTGTAAGGATCACATAATTCCTAACAAAGTTTTGACACAGATTCCCAATTCGGGCATTCAGAACATATAGCACGTTGCTGTAAGCAAGCAGATTCTCATTCAAAGATGCAAGTTACTATGTAGGAACAAGTTTGTATAGGTATTTCAAAGATGCCCAGAACTGAGCTAAACTTGGTATGTGTCCAACTCCTAGAAATAACTTCATGCCCCATCTCACTTACTTCCAGCTAGTAAGGATCACATAATTCCTAACAAAGTTTTGACACAGATTCCCAATTCGGGCATTCAGAACATATAGCACGTTGCTGTAAGCAAGCACATTTTCATTGAAAGTTGCAAGTTACTATGTAGGAACAAGTTTGTATAGGTATTTCAAAGATGCCCAGAACTGAGCTAAACTTGGTATGTGTCCAACTCCTAGAAATAACTTCATGCCCCATCTCCCTTACTTCCAGCTAGTATGGATCACATAATTCCTAACAAAGTTTTGACACAGATTCCCAATTCGGGCATTCAGAACATATAGCACGTTGCTGTAAGCAAGCAGATTTTCATTCAAAGTTGCAAGTTACTATGTAGGAACAAGTTTGTATAGGTATTTCAAAGATGCCCAGAACTGAGCTAAACTTGGTATGTGTCCAACTCCTAGAAATAACTTCATGCCCCATCTGCCTTACTTCCAGCTAGTAAGGATCACATAATTCCTAACAAAGTTTTGACACAGATTGCCAATTCGGGCATTCAGAACATATAGCACGTTGCTGTAAGCAAGCAGATTCTCATTCAAAGATGCAAGTTACTATGTAGGAACAAGTTTGTATAGGTATTTCAAAGATGCCAAGAACTGAGCTAAACTTGGTATGTGTCCAACTCCTAGAAATAACTTCATGCCCCATCTCCCTTACTTCCAGCTAGTAAGGATCACATAATTCCTAACAAAGTTTTGACACAGATTGCCAATTCGGGCATTCAGAACATATAGCACGTTGCTGTAAGCAAGCAGATTCTCATTCAAAGATGCAAGTTACTATGTAGGAACAAGTTTGTATAGGTATTTCAAAGATGCCCAGAACTGAGCTAAACTTGGTATGTGTCCAACTCCTAGAAATAACTTCATGCCCCATCTCCCTTACTTCCAGCTAGTAAGGATCACATAATTCCTAACAAAGTTTTGACACAGATTCCCAATTCGGGCATTCAGAACATATAGCACGTTGCTGTAAGCAAGCACATTTTCATTCAAAGTTGTAAGTTACTATGTAGGAACAAGTTTGTATAGGTATTTCAAAGATGCCCAGAACTGAGCTAAACTTGGTATGTGTCCAACTCCTAGTAATAACTTCATGCCCCATCTCCCTTACTTCCACCTAGTAAGGATCACATAATTCCTAACAAAGTTTTGACACAGATTCCCTATTCGGGCATTCAGAACATATAGCACGTTGCTGTAAGCAAGCACATTCTCATTCAAAGATGCAAGTTACTATGTAGGAACAAGTTTGTATAGGTATTTCAAAGATGCCCAGAACTGAGCTAAACTTGGTATGTGTCCAACTCCTAGAAATAACTTCATGCCCCATCTCCCTTACTTCCAGCTAGTAAGGATCACAAAATTCCTAACAAAGTTTTGACACAGATTCCCTATTCGGGCATTCAGAACATATAGCACGTTGCTGCAAGCAAGCACATTCTCATTCAAAGATGCAAGTTACTATGTAGGAACAAGTTTGTATAGGTATTTCAAAGATGCCCAGAACTGAGCTAAACTTGGTATGTGTCCAACTCCTAGAAATAACTTCATGCCCCATCTCCCTTACTTCCAGCTAGTAAGGATCACATAATTCCTAACAAAGTTTTGACACAGATTCCCTATTCGGGCATTCAGAACATATAGCACGTTGCTGCAAGCAAGCACATTCTCATTCAAAGTTGCAAGTTACTATTTAGGAACAAGTTTGTATAGGTATTTCAAAGATGCCCAGAACTGAGCTAAACTTGGTATGTGTCCAACTCCTAGAAATAACTTGATGCCCCATCTCCCTTACTTCCAGCTAGTAAGGATCACATAATTCCTAACAAAGTTTTGACACAGATTCCCAATTCGGGCATTCAGAACATATAGCACGTTGCTGTAAGCAAGCACATTCTCATTCAAAGTTGCAAGTTACTATGTAGGAACAAGTTTGTATAGGTATTTCAAAGATGCCCAGAACTGAGCTAAACTTGGTATGTGTCCAACTCCTAGAAATAACTTCATGCCCCATCTCCCTTACTTCCAGCTAGTAAGGATCACATAATTCCTAACAAAGTTTTGACACAGATTCCCAATTCGGGCATTCAGAACATATAGCACGTTGCTGTAAGCAAGCACATTCTCATTCAAAGTTGCAAGATATTATGTAGGAACAAGTTTGTATAGGTATTTCAAAGATGCCCAGAACTGAGCTAAACTTGGTATGTGTCCAACTCCTAGAAATAACTTCATGCCCCATCTCCCTTACTTCCAGCTAGTAAGGATCACATAATTCCTAACAAAGTTTTGACACAGATTCCCAATTCGGGCATTCAGAACATATAGCACGTTGCTGTAAGCAAGCAGATTCTCATTCAAAGATGCAAGTTACTATGTAGGAACAAGTTTGTATAGGTATTTCAAAGATGCCCAGAACTGAGCTAAACTTGGTATGTGTCCAACTCCTAGAAATAACTTCATGCCCCATCTCCCTTACTTCCAGCTAGTAAGGATCACATAATTCCTAACAAAGTTTTGACACAGATTGCCAATTCGGGCATTCAGAACATATAGCACGTTGCTGTAAGCAAGCAGATTCTCATTCAAAGATGCAAGTTACTATGTAGGAACAAGTTTGTATAGGTATTTCAAAGATGCCCAGAACTGAGCTAAACTTGGTATGTGTCCAACTCCTAGAAATAACTTCATGCCCCATCTCCCTTACTTCCAGCTAGTAAGGATCACATAATTCCTAACAAAGTTTTGACACAGATTCCCAATTCGGGCATTCAGAACATATAGCACGTTGCTGTAAGCAAGCACATTCTCATTCAAAGTTGGAAGTTACTATGTAGGAACAAGTTTGTATAGGTATTTCAAAGATGCCCAGAACTGAGCTAAACTTGGTATGTGTCCAACTCCTAGTAATAACTTCATGCCCCATCTCCCTTACTTCCACCTAGTAAGGATCACATAATTCCTAACAAAGTTTTGACACAGATTCCCTATTCGGGCATTCAGAACATATAGCACGTTGCTGTAAGCAAGCACATTCTCATTCAAAGTTGGAAGTTACTATGTAGGAACAAGTTTGTATAGGTATTTCAAAGATGCCCAGAACTGAGCTAAACTTGGTATGTGTCCAAGTCATAGAAATAACTTCATGCCCCATCTCCCTTACTTCCAGCTAGTAAGGATCACATAATTCCTAACAAAGTTTTGACACAGATTCCCTATTCGGGCATTCAGAACATATAGCACGTTGCTGCAAGCAAGCACATTCTCATTCAAAGATGCAAGTTACTATGTAGGAACAAGTTTGTATAGGTATTTCAAAGATGCCCAGAACTGAGCTAAACTTGGTATGTGTCCAACTCCTAGAAATAAATTCATGCCCCATCTCCCTTACTTCCAGCTAGTAAGGATCACATAATTCCTAACAGAGTTTTGACACAGATTCCCAATTCGGGCATTCAGAACATATAGCACGTTGCTGTAAGCAAGCACATTCTCATTCAAAGTTGCAAGTTACTATGTAGGAACAAGTTTGTATAGGTATTTCAAAGAGGCCCAGAACTGAGCTAAACTTGGTATGTGTCCAACTCCTAGAAATAACTTCATGCCCCATCTCCCTTACTTCCAGCTAGTAAGGATCACATAATTCCTAACAAATTTTTGACACAGATTCCCAATTCGGGCATTCAGAACATATAGCACGTTGCTGTAAGCAAGCACATTCTCATTCAAAGATGCAAGTTACTATGTAGGAACAAGTTTGTATAGGTATTTCAAAGAGGCCCAGAACTGAGCTAAACTTGGTATGTGTCCAACTCCTAGAAATAACTTCATGCCCCATCTGCCTTACTTCCAGCTAGTAAGGATCACATAATTCCTAACAAAGTTTTGACACAGATTCCCAATTCGGGCATTCAGAACATATAGCACGTTGCTGTAAGCAAGCACATTCTCATTCAAAGATGCAAGTTACTATGTAGGAACAAGTTTGTATAGGTATTTCAAAGATGCCCAGAACTGAGCTAAACTTGGTATGTGTCCAACTCCTAGAAATAACTTCATGCCCCATCTCCCTTACTTCCAGCTAGTAAGGATCACATAATTCCTAACAAAGTTTTGACACAGATTCCCAATTCGGGCATTCAGAACATATAGCACGTTGCTGTAAGCAAGCAGATTTTCATTCAAAGTTGCAAGTTACTATGTAGGAACAAGTTTGTATAGGTATTTCAAAGATGCCCAGAACTGAGCTAAACTTGGTATGTGTCCAACTCCTAGAAATAACTTCATGCCCCATCTGCCTTACTTCCAGCTAGTAAGGATCACATAATTCCTAACAAAGTTTTGACACAGATTGCCAATTCGGGCATTCAGAACATATAGCACGTTGCTGTAAGCAAGCAGATTCTCATTCAAAGATGCAAGTTACTATGTAGGAACAAGTTTGTATAGGTATTTCAAAGATGCCAAGAACTGAGCTAAACTTGGTATGTGTCCAACTCCTAGAAATAACTTCATGCCCCATCTCCCTTACTTCCAGCTAGTAAGGATCACATAATTCCTAACAAAGTTTTGACACAGATTGCCAATTCGGGCATTCAGAACATATAGCACGTTGCTGTAAGCAAGCAGATTCTCATTCAAAGATGCAAGTTACTATGTAGGAACAAGTTTGTATAGGTATTTCAAAGATGCCCAGAACTGAGCTAAACTTGGTATGTGTCCAACTCCTAGAAATAACTTCATGCCCCATCTCCCTTACTTCCAGCTAGTAAGGATCACATAATTCCTAACAAAGTTTTGACACAGATTCCCAATTCGGGCATTCAGAACATATAGCACGTTGCTGTAAGCAAGCACATTTTCATTCAAAGTTGTAAGTTACTATGTAGGAACAAGTTTGTATAGGTATTTCAAAGATGCCCAGAACTGAGCTAAACTTGGTATGTGTCCAACTCCTAGTAATAACTTCATGCCCCATCTCCCTTACTTCCACCTAGTAAGGATCACATAATTCCTAACAAAGTTTTGACACAGATTCCCTATTCGGGCATTCAGAACATATAGCACGTTGCTGTAAGCAAGCACATTCTCATTCAAAGATGCAAGTTACTATGTAGGAACAAGTTTGTATAGGTATTTCAAAGATGCCCAGAACTGAGCTAAACTTGGTATGTGTCCAACTCCTAGAAATAACTTCATGCCCCATCTCCCTTACTTCCAGCTAGTAAGGATCACAAAATTCCTAACAAAGTTTTGACACAGATTCCCTATTCGGGCATTCAGAACATATAGCACGTTGCTGCAAGCAAGCACATTCTCATTCAAAGATGCAAGTTACTATGTAGGAACAAGTTTGTATAGGTATTTCAAAGATGCCCAGAACTGAGCTAAACTTGGTATGTGTCCAACTCCTAGAAATAACTTCATGCCCCATCTCCCTTACTTCCAGCTAGTAAGGATCACATAATTCCTAACAAAGTTTTGACACAGATTCCCTATTCGGGCATTCAGAACATATAGCACGTTGCTGCAAGCAAGCACATTCTCATTCAAAGTTGCAAGTTACTATTTAGGAACAAGTTTGTATAGGTATTTCAAAGATGCCCAGAACTGAGCTAAACTTGGTATGTGTCCAACTCCTAGAAATAACTTGATGCCCCATCTCCCTTACTTCCAGCTAGTAAGGATCACATAATTCCTAACAAAGTTTTGACACAGATTCCCAATTCGGGCATTCAGAACATATAGCACGTTGCTGTAAGCAAGCACATTCTCATTCAAAGTTGCAAGTTACTATGTAGGAACAAGTTTGTATAGGTATTTCAAAGATGCCCAGAACTGAGCTAAACTTGGTATGTGTCCAACTCCTAGAAATAACTTCATGCCCCATCTCCCTTACTTCCAGCTAGTAAGGATCACATAATTCCTAACAAAGTTTTGACACAGATTCCCAATTCGGGCATTCAGAACATATAGCACGTTGCTGTAAGCAAGCACATTCTCATTCAAAGTTGCAAGATATTATGTAGGAACAAGTTTGTATAGGTATTTCAAAGATGCCCAGAACTGAGCTAAACTTGGTATGTGTCCAACTCCTAGAAATAACTTCATGCCCCATCTCCCTTACTTCCAGCTAGTAAGGATCACATAATTCCTAACAAAGTTTTGACACAGATTCCCAATTCGGGCATTCAGAACATATAGCACGTTGCTGTAAGCAAGCAGATTCTCATTCAAAGATGCAAGTTACTATGTAGGAACAAGTTTGTATAGGTATTTCAAAGATGCCCAGAACTGAGCTAAACTTGGTATGTGTCCAACTCCTAGAAATAACTTCATGCCCCATCTCCCTTACTTCCAGCTAGTAAGGATCACATAATTCCTAACAAAGTTTTGACACAGATTGCCAATTCGGGCATTCAGAACATATAGCACGTTGCTGTAAGCAAGCAGATTCTCATTCAAAGATGCAAGTTACTATGTAGGAACAAGTTTGTATAGGTATTTCAAAGATGCCCAGAACTGAGCTAAACTTGGTATGTGTCCAACTCCTAGAAATAACTTCATGCCCCATCTCCCTTACTTCCAGCTAGTAAGGATCACATAATTCCTAACAAAGTTTTGACACAGATTCCCAATTCGGGCATTCAGAACATATAGCACGTTGCTGTAAGCAAGCACATTCTCATTCAAAGTTGGAAGTTACTATGTAGGAACAAGTTTGTATAGGTATTTCAAAGATGCCCAGAACTGAGCTAAACTTGGTATGTGTCCAACTCCTAGTAATAACTTCATGCCCCATCTCCCTTACTTCCACCTAGTAAGGATCACATAATTCCTAACAAAGTTTTGACACAGATTCCCTATTCGGGCATTCAGAACATATAGCACGTTGCTGTAAGCAAGCACATTCTCATTCAAAGTTGGAAGTTACTATGTAGGAACAAGTTTGTATAGGTATTTCAAAGATGCCCAGAACTGAGCTAAACTTGGTATGTGTCCAAGTCATAGAAATAACTTCATGCCCCATCTCCCTTACTTCCAGCTAGTAAGGATCACATAATTCCTAACAAAGTTTTGACACAGATTCCCTATTCGGGCATTCAGAACATATAGCACGTTGCTGCAAGCAAGCACATTCTCATTCAAAGATGCAAGTTACTATGTAGGAACAAGTTTGTATAGGTATTTCAAAGATGCCCAGAACTGAGCTAAACTTGGTATGTGTCCAACTCCTAGAAATAAATTCATGCCCCATCTCCCTTACTTCCAGCTAGTAAGGATCACATAATTCCTAACAGAGTTTTGACACAGATTCCCAATTCGGGCATTCAGAACATATAGCACGTTGCTGTAAGCAAGCACATTCTCATTCAAAGTTGCAAGTTACTATGTAGGAACAAGTTTGTATAGGTATTTCAAAGAGGCCCAGAACTGAGCTAAACTTGGTATGTGTCCAACTCCTAGAAATAACTTCATGCCCCATCTCCCTTACTTCCAGCTAGTAAGGATCACATAATTCCTAACAAATTTTTGACACAGATTCCCAATTCGGGCATTCAGAACATATAGCACGTTGCTGTAAGCAAGCACATTCTCATTCAAAGATGCAAGTTACTATGTAGGAACAAGTTTGTATAGGTATTTCAAAGAGGCCCAGAACTGAGCTAAACTTGGTATGTGTCCAACTCCTAGAAATAACTTCATGCCCCATCTGCCTTACTTCCAGCTAGTAAGGATCACATAATTCCTAACAAAGTTTTGACACAGATTCCCAATTCGGGCATTCAGAACATATAGCACGTTGCTGTAAGCAAGCACATTTTCATTCAAAGATGCAAGTTACTATGTAGGAACAAGTTTGTATAGGTATTTCAAAGATGCCCAGAACTGAGCTAAACTTGGTATGTGTCCAACTCCTAGAAATAACTTCATGCCCCATCTCCCTTACTTCCAGCTAGTAAGGATCACATAATTCCTAACAAAGTTTTGACACAGATTCCCAATTCGGGCATTCAGAACATATAGCACGTTGCTGTAAGCAAGCAGATTCTCATTCAAAGATGCAAGTTACTATGTAGGAACAAGTTTGTATAGGTATTTCAAAGATGCCCAGAACTGAGCTAAACTTGGTATGTGTCCAACTCCTAGAAATAACTTCATGCCCCATCTCCCTTACTTCCAGCTAGTAAGGATCACATAATTCCTAACAAAGTTTTGACACAGATTGCCAATTCGGGCATTCAGAACATATAGCACGTTGCTGTAAGCAAGCAGATTCTCATTCAAAGATGCAAGTTACTATGTAGGAACAAGTTTGTATAGGTATTTCAAAGATGCCCAGAACTGAGCTAAACTTGGTATGTGTCCAACTCCTAGAAATAACTTCATGCCCCATCTCCCTTACTTCCAGCTAGTAAGGATCACATAATTCCTAACAAAGTTTTGACACAGATTCCCTATTCGGGCATTCAGAACATATAGCACGTTGCTGTAAGCAAGCACATTCTCATTCAAAGATGCAAGTTACTGTGTAGGAACAAGTTTGTATAGGTATTTCAAAGATGCCCAGAACTGAGCTAAACTTGGTATGTGTCCAACTCCTAGAAATAACTTCATGCCCAATCTCCCTTACTTCCAGCTAGTAAGGATAACATAATTCCTAACAAAGTTTTGACACAGATTCCCAATTCGGGCATTCGGAACATATAGCACGTTGCTGTAAGCAAGCAGATTCTCATTCAAAGTTGCAAGTTACTATTTAGGAACAAGTTTGTATAGGTATTTCAAAGATGCCCAGAACTGAGCTAAACTTGGTATGTGTCCAACTCCTAGAAATATCTTCATGCCCCATCTCCCTTACTTCCAGCTAGTAAGGATCACATAATTCCTAACAAAGTTTTGACACAGATTCCCAATTCGGGCATTCAGAACATATAGCACGTTGCTGTAAGCAAGCACATTCTCATTCAAAGTTGCAAGTTACTATGTAGGAACAAGTTTGTATAGGTATTTCAAAGATGCCCAGAACTGAGCTACACTTGGTATGTGTCCAACTCCTAGAAATAACTTCATGCCCCATCTCCCTTACTTCCAGCTAGTAAGGATCACATAATTCCTAACAAAGTTTTGACACAGATTCCCAATTCGGGCATTCAGAACATATAGCACGTTGCTGTAAGCAAGCACATTCTCATTCAAAGATGCAAGTTACTATGTAGGAACAAGTTTGTATAGGTATTTCAAAGATGCCCAGAACTGAGCTAAACTTGGTATGTGTCCAACTCCTAGAAATAACTTCATGCCCCATCTCACTTTCTTCCAGCTAGTAAGGATCACATAATTCCTAACAAAGTTTTGACACAGATTCCCAATTCGGGCATTCAGAACATATAGCACGTTGCTGTAAGCAAGCACATTTTCATTGAAAGTTGCAAGTTACTATGTAGGAACAAGTTTGTATAGGTATTTCAAAGATGCCCAGAACTGAGCTAAACTTGGTATGTGTCCAACTCCTAGAAATAACTTCATGCCCCATCTCCCTTACTTCCAGCTAGTATGGATCACATAATTCCTAACAAAGTTTTGACACAGATTCCCAATTCGGGCATTCAGAACATATAGCACGTTGCTGTAAGCAAGCAGATTTTCATTCAAAGTTGCAAGTTACTATGTAGGAACAAGTTTGTATAGGTATTTCAAAGATGCCCAGAACTGAGCTAAACTTGGTATGTGTCCAACTCCTAGAAATAACTTCATGCCCTATCTCCCTTACTTCCAGCTAGTAAGGATCACATAATTCCTAACAAAGTTTTGACATAGATTCCCAATTCGGGCATTCAGAACATAGAGCACGTTGCTGTAAGCAAGCACATTCTCATTCAAAGATGCAAGTTACTATGTAGGAACAAGTTTGTATAGGTATTATAAAGATGCCCAGAACTGAGCTAAACTTGGTATGTGTCCAACTCCTAGAAATAACTTCATGCCCCATCTGCCTTACTTCCAGCTAGTAAGGATCACATAATTCCTAACAAAGTTTTGACACAGATTGCCAATTCGGGCATTCAGAACATATAGCACGGTGCTGTAAGCAAGCACATTCTCATTCAAAGATGCAAGTTACTATGTAGGAACAAGTTTGTATAGGTATTTCAAAGATGCCCAGAACTGAGCTAAACTTGGTATGTGTCCAACTCCTAGAAATAACTTCATGCCCCATCTCCCTTACTTCCAGCTAGTAAGGATCACATAATTCCTAACAAAGTTTTGACACAGATTGCCAATTCGGGCATTCAGAACATATAGCACGTTGCTGTAAGCAAGCAGATTCTCATTCAAAGATGCAAGTTACTATGTAGGAACAAGTTTGTATAGGTATTTCAAAGATGCCCAGAACTGAGCTAAACTTGGTATGTGTCCAACTCCTAGAAATAACTTCATGCCCCATCTCCCTTACTTCCAGCTAGTAAGGATCACATAATTCCTAACAAAGTTTTGACACAGATTGCCAATTCGGGCATTCAGAACATATAGCACGTTGCTGTAAGCAAGCACATTCTCATTCAAAGATGCAAGTTACTATGTAGGAACAAGTTTGTATAGGTATTTCAAAGATGCCCAGAACTGAGCTAAACTTGGTATGTGTCCAACTCCTAGAAATAACTTCATGCCCCATCTCCCTTACTTCCAGCTAGTAAGGATCACATAATTCCTAACAAAGTTTTGACACAGATTGCCAATTCGGGCCTTCAGAACATATAGCACGTTGCTGTAAGCAAGCAGATTCTCATTCAAAGATGCAATTTCCTATGTAGGAACAAGTTTGTTAGGTATTTCAAAGATGCCCAGAACTGAGCTAAACTTGGTATGTGTCCAACTCCTAGAAATAACTTCATGTCCCATCTCCCTTACTTCCAGCTAGTAAGGATCACATAATTCCTAACAAAGTTTTGACACAGATTCCCAATTCGGGCATTCAGAACATATAGCACGTTGCTGTAAGCAAGCACATTCTCATTCAAAGTTGCAAGTTACTATGTAGGAACAAGTTTGTATAGGTATTTCAAAGATGCCCAGAACTGAGCTAAACTTGGTATGTGTCCAACTCCTAGAAATAACTTCATGCCCCATCTCCCTTACTTCCAGCTAGTAAGGATCACATAATTCCTAACAAAGTTTTGACACAGTTCCCAATTCGGGCATTCAGAACATATAGCACGTTGCTGTAAGCAAGCAGATTCTCATTCAAAGATGCAAGTTACTATGTAGGAACAAGTTTGTATAGGTATTTCAAAGATGCCCAGAACTGAGCTAAACTTGGTATGTGTCCAACTCCTAGAAATAACTTCATGCCCCATCTCCCTTACTTCCAGCTAGTAAGGATCACATAATTCCTAACAAAGTTTTGACACAGATTCCCAATTCGGGCATTCAGAACATATAGCACGTTGCTGTAAGCAAGCAGATTCTCATTCAAAGATGCAAGTTACTATGTAGGAACAAGTTTGTATAGGTATTTCAAAGATGCCCAGAACTGAGCTAAACTTGGTATGTGTCCAACTCCTAGAAATAACTTCATGCCCCATCTCCCTTACTTCCAGCTAGTAAGGATCACATAATTCCTAACAAAGTTTTGACACAGATTGCCAATTCGGGCATTCAGAACATATAGCACGTTGCTGTAAGCAAGCAGATTCTCATTCAAAGATGCAAGTTACTATGTAGGAACAAGTTTGTATAGGTATTTCAAAGATGCCCAGAACTTAGCTAAACTTGGTATGTGTCCAAGTCCTAGAAATAACTTCATGCCCCATCTCCCTTACTTCCAGCTAGTAAGGATCACATAATTCCTAACAAAGTTTTGACACAGATTCCCAATTCGGGCATTCAGAACATATAGCACGTTGCTGTAAGCAAGCACATTTTCATTCAAAGTTGGAAGTTACTATGTAGGAACAAGTTTGTATAGGTATTTCAAAGATGCCCAGAACTGAGCTAAACTTGGTATGTGTCCAACTCCTAGTAATAACTTCATGCCCCATCTCCCTTACTTCCACCTAGTAAGGATCACATAATTCCTAACAAAGTTTTGACACAGATTCCCTATTCGGGCATTCAGAACATATAGCACGTTGCTGTAAGCAAGCACATTCTCATTCAAAGATGCAAGTTACTATGTAGGAACAAGTTTGTATAGGTATTTCAAAGATGCCCAGAACTGAGCTAAACTTGGTATGTGTCCAAGTCCTAGAAATAACTTCATGCCCCATCTCCCTTACTTCCAGCTAGTAAGGATGACATAATTCCTAACAAAGTTTTGACACAGATTCCCTATTCGGGCATTCAGAACATATAGCACGTTGCTGCAAGCAAGCACATTCTCATTCAAAGATGCAAGTTACTATGTAGGAACAAGTTTGTATAGGTATTTCAAAGATGCCCAGAACTGAGCTAAACTTGGTATGTGTCCAACTCCTAGAAATAAATTCATGCCCCATCTCCCTTACTTCCAGCTAGTAAGGATCACATAATTCCTAACAAAGTTTTGACACAGATTCCCTATTCGGGCATTCAGAACATATAGCACGTTGCTGCAAGCAAGCACATTCTCATTCAAAGTTGCAAGTTACTATTTAGGAACAAGTTTGTATAGGTATTTCAAAGATGCCCAGAACTGAGCTAAACTTGGTATGTGTCTAACTCCTAGAAATAACTTCATGCCCCATCTCCCTTACTTCCAGCTAGTAAGGATCACATAATTCCTAACAAAGTTTTGACACAGATTCCCAATTCGGGCATTCAGAACATATAGCACGTTGCTGTAAGCAAGCACATTCTCATTCAAAGTTGCAAGTTACTATGTAGGAACAAGTTTGTATAGGTATTTCAAAGATGCCCAGAACTGAGCTAAACTTGGTATTTGTCCAACTCCTATAAATAACTTGATGCCCCATCTCCCTTACTTCCAGCTAGTAAGGATCACATAATTCCTAACAAAGTTTTGACACAGATTCCCAATTCGGGCATTCAGAACATATAGCACGTTGCTGTAAGCAAGCACATTCTCATTCAAAGTTGCAAGTTACTATGTAGGAACAAGTTTGTATAAGTATTTCAAAGAGGCCCAGAACTGAGCTAAACTTGGTATGTGTCCAACTCCTAGAAATAACTTCATGCCCCATCTCCCTTACTTCCAGCTAGTAAGGATCACATAATTCCTAACAAAGTTTTGACACAGATTCCCAATTCGGGCATTCAGAACATATAGCACGTTGCTGTAAGCAAGCACATTCTCATTCAAAGATGCAAGTTACTATGTAGGAACAAGTTTGTATAGGTATTTCAAAGAGGCCCAGAACTGAGCTAAACTTGGTATGTGTCCAACTCCTAGAAATAACTTCATGCCCCATCTCCCTTACTTCCAGCTAGTAAGGATCACATAATTCCTAACAAAGTTTTGACACAGATTCCCAATTCGGGCATTCAGAACATATAGCACGTTGCTGTAAGCAAGCACATTCTCATTCAAAGTTGCAAGATACTATGTAGGAACAAGTTTGTATAGGTATTTCAAAGATGCCCAGAACTGAGCTAAACTTGGTATGTGTCCAACTCCTAGAAATAGCTTCATGCCCCATCTCCCTTACTTCCAGCTAGTAAGGATCACATAATTCCTAACAAAGTTTTGACACAGATTCCCAATTCGGGCATTCAGAACATATAGCACGTTGCTGTAAGCAAGCAGATTCTCATTCAAAGATGCAAGTTACTATGTAGGAACAAGTTTGTATAGGTATTTCAAAGATGCCCAGAACTGAGCTAAACTTGGTATGTGTCCAACTCCTAGAAATAACTTCATGCCCCATCTCCCTTACTTCCAGCTAGTAAGGATCACATAATTCCTAACAAAGTTTTGACACAGATTCCCAATTCGGGGATTCAGAACATATAGCACGTTGCTGTAAGCAAGCACATTTTCATTGAAAGTTGCAAGTTACTATGTAGGAACAAGTTTGTATAGGTATTTCAAAGATGCCCAGAACTGAGCTAAACTTGGTATGTGTCCAACTCCGAGAAATAACTTCATGCCCCATCTCCCTTACTTCCAGCTAGTAAGGATCACATATTTCCTAACAAAGTTTTGACACAGATTCCCAAATCGGGCATTCAGAACATATAGCACGTTGCTGCAAGCAAGCACATTCTCATTCAAAGTTGCAAGTTACTACGTAGGAACAACTTTGTATAGGTATTTCAAAGATGCCCAGAACTGAGCTAAACTTGGTATGTGTCCAACTCCAAGAAATAACTTCATGCCCCATCTCCCTTACTTCAAGCTAGTAAGGATCACATAATTCCTAACAAAGTATTGACACAGATTCCCAATTCGGGCATTCAGAACATATAGCACGTTGCTGTAAGCAAGCACATTTTCATTCAAAGTTGCAAGTTACTATGTAGGAACAAGTTTGTATAGGTATTTCAAAGATGCCCAGAACTGAGCTAAACTTGGTATGTGTCCAACTCCTAGAAATAACTTCATGCCCCATCTCCCTTACTTCCAGCTAGTAAGGATCACATAAGTCCTAACAAAGTTTTGACACAGATTCCCAATTCGGGCATTCAGAACATATAGCACGTTGCTGTAAGCAAGCAGATTCTCATTCAAAGATGCAAGTTACTATGTAGGAACAAGTTTGTATAGGTATTTCAAAGATGCCCAGAACTGAGCTAAACTTGGTATGTGTCCAACTCCTAGAAATAACTTCATGCCCCATCTCCCTTACTTCCAGCTAGTAAGGATCACATAATTCCTAACAAAGTTTTGACACAGATTCCCAATTCGGGCATTCAGAACATATAGCACGTTGCTGTAAGCAAGCACATTCTCATTCAAAGTTGCAAGTTACTATGTAGGAACAAGTTTGTATAGGTATTTCAAAGATGCCCAGAACTGAGCTAAACTTGGTATGTGTCCAACTCGAAGACATAACTTCATGCCCCATCTCCCTTACTTCCAGCTAGTAAGGATCACATAATTCCTAACAAAGTTTTGACACAGATTCCCAATTCGGGCATTCAGAACATATAGCACGTTGCTGTAAGCAAGCACATTCTCATTCAAAGTTGCAAGTTACTATGTAGGAACAAGTTTGTATAGGTATTTCAAAGATGCCCAGAACTGAGCTAAACTTGGTATGTGTCCAACTCCTAGAAATAACTTCATGCCCCATCTCCCTTACTTCCAGCTAGTAAGGATCACATAATTCCTAACAAAGTTTTGACACAGATTCCCAATTCGGGCATTCAGAACATATAGCACGTTGCTGTAATCAAGCACATTCTCATTCAAAGATGCAAGTTACTATGTAGGAACAAGTTTGTATAGGTATTTCAAAGATGCCCAGAACTGAGCTAAACTTGGTATGTGTCCAACTCCTAGAAATAACTTCATGCCCCATCTCCCTTACTTCCAGCTAGTAAGGATCACATAATTCCTAACAAAGTTTTGACACAGATTGCCAATTTGGGCAATCAGAACATATAGCACGTTGCTGTAAGCAAGCAGATTCTCATTAAAGATGCAAATTACTATGTAGGAACAAGTTTCTATAGGTATTTCAAAGATGCCCAGAACTGAGCTAAAGTTGGTATGTGTCCAACTCCTGGAAATAACTTCATGCCCCATCTCCCTTACTTCCAGCTAGTAAGGATCACATAATTCCTAACAAAGTTTTGACACAGATTGCCAATTCGGGCAATCAGAACATATAGCACGTTGCTGTAAGCAAGCACATTCTCATTCAAAGATGCAAGTTACTATGTAGGAACAAGTTTGTATAGGTATTTCAAAGATGCCCAGAACTGAGCTAAACTTGGTATGTGTCCAACTCCTAGAAATAACTTCATGCCCCATCTCCCTTACTTCCAGCTACTAAGGATCACATAATTCCTAACCAAGTTTTGACACAGATTCCCAATTCGGGCATTCAGAACATATAGCACGTTGCTATAAGCAAGCACATTCTCATTCAAAGATGCAAGTTACTATGTAGGAACAAGTTTGTATAGGTATTTCAAAGATGCCCAGAACTGAGCTAAACTTGGTATGTGTCCAACTCCTAGAAATAACTTCATGCCCCATCTCCCTTACTTCCAGCTAGTAAGGATCACATAATTCCTAACAAAGTTTTGACACAGATTCCCAATTCGGGCATTCAGAACATATAGCACGTTGCTGTAAGCAAGCAGATTCTCATTCAAAGATGCAAGTTACTATGTAGGAACAAGTTTGTATAGGTATTTCAAAGATGCCCAGAACTGAGCTAAACTTGGTATGTGTCCAACTCCTAGAAATAACTTCATGCCCCATCTCCCTTACTTCCAGCTAGTAAGGATCACATAATTCCTAACAAAGTTTTGACACAGATTCCATATTCGGGCATTCAGAACATATAGCACGTTGCTGTAAGCAAGCAGATTCTCATTCAAAGATGCAAGTTACTATGTAGGAACAAGTTTGTATAGGTATTTCAAAGATGCCCAGAACTGAGCTAAACTTGGTATGTGTCCAACTCCTAGAAATAACTTCATGCCCCATCTCCCTTACTTCCAGCTAGTAAGGATCACATAATTCCTAACAAAGTTTTGACACAGATTCCCAATTCGGGCATTCAGAACATATAGCACGTTGCTGTAAGCAAGCACATTCTCATTCAAAGTTGCAAGTTACTATGTAGGAACAAGTTTGTATAGGTATTTCAAAGATGCCCAGAACTGAGCTAATCTTGGTATGTGTCCAACTTCTAGAAATAACTTCATGCCCCATCTCCCTTACTTCCAGCTAGTAAGGATCACATAATTCCTAACAAAGTTTTGACACAGATTCCCAATTCGGGCATTCAGAACATATAGCATGTTGCTGTCAGCAAGCACATTCTCATTCAAAGTTGCAAGTTACTATGTAGGAACAAGTTTGTATAGGTATTTCAAAGATGCCCAGAACTGAGCTAAACTTGGTATGTGTCCAACTCCTAGAAATAACTTCATGCCCCATCTCCCTTACTTCCAGCTAGTAAGGATCACATAATTCCTAACAGTTTTGACACAGATTAACAATTCGGGCATTCAGAACATATAGCACGTTGCTGTAAGCAAGCAGATTCTCATTCAAAGATGCAAGTTACTATGTAGGAACAAGTTTGTATAGGTATTTCAAAGATGCCCAGAACTGAGCTAAACTTGGTATGTCTCCAACTCCTAGAAATAACTTCATGCCCCATCTCCCTTACTTCCAGCTAGTAAGGATCACATAATTCCTAACAAAGTTTTGACACAGATTCCCTATTCGGGCATTCAGAACATATAGCACGTTGCTGTAAGCAAGCACATTCTCATTCAAAGTTGCAAGTTACTATTTAGGAACAAGTTGTATAGGTATTTCAAAGATGCCCAGAACTGTGCTAAACTTGGTATGTGTCCAACTCCTAGAAATACCTTCATGCCCCAACTCCCTTACTTTCATCTAGTAAGGATCACATAATTCCTAACAAAGTTTTGACACAGATTCCCTATTCGGGCATTAAGAACATATAGCACGTTGCTGTAAGCAAGCACATTTTCATTCAAAGTTGCAAGTTACTATGTAGGAACAAGTTTTTATAGGTATTTCAAAGATGCCCAGAACTGAGCTAAACTTGGTATGTGTCCAACTCCTAGAAATAACTTCATGCCCCATCTCCCTTACTTCCAGCTAGTAAGGATCACATAATTCCTAACAAAGTTTTGACACAGATTCCCAATTCGGGCATTCAGAACATATAGCACGTTGCTGTAAGCAAGCACATTCTCATTCAAAGTTGCAAGTTACTATGTAGGAACAAGTTTGTATAGGTATTTCAAAGAGGCCCAGAACTGAGCTAAACTTGGTATGTGTCCAACTCCTAGTAATAACTTCATGCCCCATCTCCCTTACTTCCAGCTATCAAGGATCACATAATTCCTAACAAAGTTTTGACACAGATTCCCAATTCGGGCATTCAGAACATATAGCACGTTGCTGTAAGCAAGCAGATTCTCATTCAAAGATGCAAGTTACTATGTAGGAACAAGTTTGTATAGGTATTTCAAAGATGCCCAGAACTGAGCTAAACTTGGTATGTGTCCAACTCCTAGAAATAACTTCATGCCCCATCTCCCTTACTTCCAGCTAGTAAGGATCACATAATTCCTAACAAAGTTTTGACACAGATTCCCAATTCGGGCATTCAGAACATATAGCACGTTGCTGTAAGCAAGCACATTCTCATTCAAAGATGCAAGTTACTATGTAGGAACAAGTTTGTATAGGTATTTCAAAGATGCCCAGAACTGAGCTAAACTTGGTATGTGTCCAACTCCTAGAAATAACTTCATGCCCCATCTCCCTTACTTCCAGCTAGTAAGGATCACATAATTCCTAACAAAGTTTTGACACAGATTCCCAATTCGGGCATTCAGAACATATAGCACGTTGCTGTAAGCAAGCACATTCTCATTCAAAGTTGCAAGTTACTATGTAGGAACAAGTTTGTATAGGTATTTCAAAGATGCCCAGAACTGAGCTAAACTTGGTATGTGTCCAACTCGAAGACATAACTTCATGCCCCATCTCCCTTACTTCCAGCTAGTAAGGATCACATAATTCCTAACAAAGTTTTGACACAGATTCCCAATTCGGGCATTCAGAACATATAGCACGTTGCTGTAAGCAAGCACATTCTCATTCAAAGTTGCAAGTTACTATGTAGGAACAAGTTTGTATAGGTATTTCAAAGATGCCCAGAACTGAGCTAAACTTGGTATGTGTCTAACTCCTAGAAATAACTTCATGCCCCATCTCCCTTACTTCCAGCTAGTAAGGATCACATAATTCCTAACAAAGTTTTGACACAGATTCCCAATTCGGGCATTCAGAACATATAGCACGTTGCTGTAAGCAAGCACATTCTCATTCAAAGATGCAAGTTACTATGTAGGAACAAGTTTGTATAGGTATTTCAAAGATGCCCAGAACTGAGCTAAACTTGGTATGTGTCCAACTCCTAGAAATAACTTCATGCCCCATCTCCCTTACTTCCAGCTAGTAAGGATCACATAATTCCTAACAAAGTTTTGACACAGATTGCCAATTTGGGCAATCAGAACATATAGCACGTTGCTGTAAGCAAGCAGATTCTCATTAAAGATGCAAATTACTATGTAGGAACAAGTTTCTATAGGTATTTCAAAGATGCCCAGAACTGAGCTAAAGTTGGTATGTGTCCAACTCCTGGAAATAACTTCATGCCCCATCTCCCTTACTTCCAGCTAGTAAGGATCACATAATTCCTAACAAAGTTTTGACACAGATTGCCAATTCGGGCAATCAGAACATATAGCACGTTGCTGTAAGCAAGCACATTCTCATTCAAAGACGCAAGTTACTATGTAGCAACAAGTTTGTATAGTTATTTCAAAGATGCCCAGAACTGAGCTAAACTTGGTATGTGTCCAACTCCTAGAAATAACTTCATGCCCCATCTCCCTTACTTCCAGCTACTAAGGATCACATAATTCCTAACCAAGTTTTGACACAGATTCCCAATTCGGGCATTCAGAACATATAGCACGTTGCTATAAGCAAGCACATTCTCATTCAAAGATGCAAGTTACTATGTAGGAACAAGTTTGTATAGGTATTTCAAAGATGCCCAGAACTGAGCTAAACTTGGTATGTGTCCAACTCCTAGAAATAACTTCATGCCCCATCTCCCTTACTTCCAGCTAGTAAGGATCACATAATTCCTAACAAAGTTTTGACACAGATTCCCAATTCGGGCATTCAGAACATATAGCACGTTGCTGTAAGCAAGCACATTCTCATTCAAAGATGCAAGTTACTATGTAGGAACAAGTTTGTATAGGTATTTCAAAGATGCCCAGAACTGAGCTAAACTTGGTATGTGTCCAACTCCTAGAAATAACTTCATGCCCCATCTCCCTTACTTCCAGCTAGTTAGGATCACATAATTCCTAACGAAGTTTTGACACAGATTCCCAATTCGGGCATTCAGAACATATAGCACGTTGCTTTAAGCAAGCACATTCTGATTCAAAGATGCAAGTTACTATGTAGGAACAAGTTTGTATAGGTATTTCAAAGATGCCCAGAACTGAGCTAAACTTGGTATGTGTCCAACTCCTAGAAATAACTTCATGCCCCATCTCCCTTACTTCCAGCTAGTAAGGATCACATAATTCCTAACAGTTTTGACACAGATTAACAATTCGGGCATTCAGAACATATAGCACGTTGCTGTAAGCAAGCAGATTCTCATTCAAAGATGCAAGTTACTATGTAGGAACAAGTTTGTATAGGTATTTCAAAGATGCCCAGAACTGAGCTAAACTTGGTATGTCTCCAACTCCTAGAAATAACTTCATGCCCCATCTCCCTTACTTCCAGCTAGTAAGGATCACATAATTCCTAACAAAGTTTTGACACAGATTCCCTATTCGGGCATTCAGAACATATAGCACGTTGCTGTAAGCAAGCACATTCTCATTCAAAGTTGCAAGTTACTATTTAGGAACAAGTTGTATAGGTATTTCAAAGATGCCCAGAACTGTGCTAAACTTGGTATGTGTCCAACTCCTAGAAATACCTTCATGCCCCAACTCCCTTACTTTCATCTAGTAAGGATCACATAATTCCTAACAAAGTTTTGACACAGATTCCCTATTCGGGCATTAAGAACATATAGCACGTTGCTGTAAGCAAGCACATTTTCATTCAAAGTTGCAAGTTACTATGTAGGAACAAGTTTGTATAGGTATTTCAAAGATGCCCAGAACTGAGCTAAACTTGGTATGTGTCCAACTCCTAGAAATAACTTCATGCCCCATCTCCCTTACTTCCAGCTAGTAAGGATCACATAATTCCTAACAAAGTTTTGACACAGATTCCCAATTCGGGCATTCAGAACATATAGCACGTCGCTGTAAGCAAGCACATTCTCATTCAAAGTTGCAAGTTACTATGTAGGAACAAGTTTGTATAGGTATTTCAAAGAGGCCCAGAACTGAGCTAAACTTGGTATGTGTCCAACTCCTAGAAACAACTTCATGCCCCATCTCCCTTACTTCCAGCTATCAAGGATCACATAATTCCTAACAAAGTTTTGACAGAGATTCCCAATTCGGGCATTCAGAACATATAGCACGTTGCTGTAAGCAAGCACATTCTCATTCAAAGTTGCAAGTTACTATGTAGGAACAAGTTTGTATAGGTATTTCAATGATGCCCAGAACTGAGCTAAACTTGGTATGTGTCCAACTCCTAGAAATAACTTCATGCCCCATCTCCCTTACTTCCAGCTAGTAAGGATCACATAATTCCTAACAAAGTTTTGACACAGATTCCCAAATCGGGCATTCAGAACATATAGCACGTTGCTGCAAGCAAGCACATTCTCATTCAAAGTTGCAAGTTACTATGTAGGAACAAGTTTGTATAGGTATTTCAAAGATGCCCAGAACTGAGCTAAACTTGGTATGTGTCCAACTCCTAGAAATAACTTCATGCTCCATCTCCCTTACTTCCAGCTAGTACGGATCACATAATTCCTAACAAAGTTTTGACACAGATTCCCAAATCGGGCATTCAGAACATATAGCACGTTGCTGCGAGCAAGCACATTCTCATTCAAAGTTGCAAGTTACTATGTAGGAACAAGTTTGTATAGGTATTTCAAAGATGCCCAGAACTGAGCTAAACTTGGTATGTGTCCAACTCCTAGAAATAACTTCATGCCCCATCTCCCTTACTTCAAGCTAGTAAGGATCACATAATTCCTAACAAAGTTTTGACACAGATTCCCAATTCGGGCATTCAGAACATATAGCACGTTGCTGTGAGCAAGCACATTCTCATTCAAAGATGCAAGTTACTATGTAGGAACAAGTTTGTATAGGTATTTCAAAGATGCCCAGAACTGAGCTAAACTTGGTATGTGTCCAACTCCTAGAAATAACTTCATGCCCCATCTCCCTTACTTCAAGCTAGTAAGGATCACATAATTCCTAACAAAGTTTTGACACAGATTGCCAATTCGGGCATTCAGAACATATAGCACGTTGCTGTAAGCAAGCACATTCTCATTCAAAGATGCAAGTTACTATGTAGGAACAAGTTTGTATAGGTATTTCAAAGATGCCCAGAACTGAGCTAAACTTGGTATGTGTCCAACTCCTAGAAATAACTTCATGCCCCATCTCCCTTACTTCCAGCTAGTAAGGATCACATAATTCCTAACAAAATTTTGACACAGATTGCCAATTCGGGCATTCAGAACATATAGCACGTTGCTGTAAGCAAGCACATTTTCATTCAAAGTTGCAAGTTACTATGTAGGAACAAGTTTGTATAGGTATTTCAAAGATGCCCAGAACTGAGCTAAACTTGGTATGTGTCCAACTCCTAGAAATAACTTCATGCCCCATCTCCCTTACTTCCAGCTAGTAAGGATCACATAATTCCTAACAAAGTTTTGACACAGATTCCCAATTCGGGCATTCAGAACATATAGCACGTTGCTGTAAGCAAGCACATTCTCCTTCAAAGATGCAAGTTACTATGTAGGAACAAGTTTGTATAGGTATTTCAAAGATGCCCAGAACTGAGCTAAACTTGGTATGTGTCCAACTCCTAGAAATAACTTCATGCCCCATCTCCCTTACTTCCAGCTAGTAAGGATCACATAATTCCTAACAAAGTTTTGACACAGATTGCCAATTTGGGCAATCAGAACATATAGCACGTTGCTGTAAGCAAGCAGATTCTCATTAAAGATGCAAATTACTATGTAGGAACAAGTTTCTATAGGTATTTCAAAGATGCCCAGAACTGAGCTAAAGTTGGTATGTGTCCAACTCCTGGAAATAACTTCATGCCCCATCTCCCTTACTTCCAGCTAGTAAGGATCACATAATTCCTAACAAAGTTTTGACACAGATTGCCAATTCGGGCAATCAGAACATATAGCACGTTGCTGTAAGCAAGCACATTCTCATTCAAAGACGCAAGTTACTATGTAGCAACAAGTTTGTATAGTTATTTCAAAGATGCCCAGAACTGAGCTAAACTTGGTATGTGTCCAACTCCTAGAAATAACTTCATGCCCCATCTCCCTTACTTCCAGCTACTAAGGATCACATAATTCCTAACCAAGTTTTGACACAGATTCCCAATTCGGGCATTCAGAACATATAGCACGTTGCTATAAGCAAGCACATTCTCATTCAAAGATGCAAGTTACTATGTAGGAACAAGTTTGTATAGGTATTTCAAAGATGCCCAGAACTGAGCTAAACTTGGTATGTGTCCAACTCCTAGAAATAACTTCATGCCCCATCTCCCTTACTTCCAGCTAGTAAGGATCACATAATTCCTAACAGTTTTGACACAGATTAACAATTCGGGCATTCAGAACATATAGCACGTTGCTGTAAGCAAGCAGATTCTCATTCAAAGATGCAAGTTACTATGTAGGAACAAGTTTGTATAGGTATTTCAAAGATGCCCAGAACTGAGCTAAACTTGGTATGTCTCCAACTCCTAGAAATAACTTCATGCCCCATCTCCCTTACTTCCAGCTAGTAAGGATCACATAATTCCTAACAAAGTTTTGACACAGATTCCCTATTCGGGCATTCAGAACATATAGCACGTTGCTGTAAGCAAGCACATTCTCATTCAAAGTTGCAAGTTACTATTTAGGAACAAGTTGTATAGGTATTTCAAAGATGCCCAGAACTGTGCTAAACTTGGTATGTGTCCAACTCCTAGAAATACCTTCATGCCCCAACTCCCTTACTTTCATCTAGTAAGGATCACATAATTCCTAACAAAGTTTTGACACAGATTCCCTATTCGGGCATTAAGAACATATAGCACGTTGCTGTAAGCAATCACATTTTCATTCAAAGTTGCAAGTTACTATGTAGGAACAAGTTTGTATAGGTATTTCAAAGATGCCCAGAACTGAGCTAAACTTGGTATGTGTCCAACTCCTAGAAATAACTTCATGCCCCATCTCCCTTACTTCCAGCTAGTAAGGATCACATAATTCCTAACAAAGTTTTGACACAGATTCCCAATTCGGGCATTCAGAACATATAGCACGTTGCTGTAAGCAAGCACATTCTCATTCAAAGTTGCAAGTTACTATGTAGGAACAAGTTTGTATAGGTATTTCAAAGAGGCCCAGAACTGAGCTAAACTTGGTATGTGTCCAACTCCTAGAAATAACTTCATGCCCCATCTCCCTTACTTCCAGCTATCAAGGATCACATAATTCCTAACAAAGTTTTGACACAGATTCCCAATTCGGGCATTCAGAACATATAGCACGTTGCTGTAAGCAAGCACATTCTCATTCAAAGTTGCAAGTTACTATGTAGGAACAAGTTTGTATAGGTATTTCAATGATGCCGAGAACTGAGCTAAACTTGGTATGTGTCCAACTCCTAGAAATAACTTCATGCCCCATCTCCCTTACTTCCAGCTAGTAAGGATCACATAATTCCTAACAAAGTTTTGACACAGATTCCCAATTCAGGCATTCAGAACATATAGCACGTTGCTGTAAGCAAGCAGATTCTCATTCAAAGTTGCAAGTTACTATGTAGGAACAAGTTTGTATAGGTATTTCAAAGATGCCCAGAACTGAGCTAAACTTGGTATGTGTCCAAATCCTAGAAATAACTTCATGCCTCATCTCCCTTACTTCCAGCTAGTAAGGATCACATAATTCCTAACAAAGTTTTGACACAGATTCCCTATTCGGGCATTCAGAACATATAGCACGTTGCTGTAAGCAAGCACATTCTCATTCAAAGATGCAAGTTACTAAGTAGGAACAAGTTTGTATAGGTATTTCAAAGATGCCCAGAACTGAGCTAAACTTGGTATGTGTCCAACTCCTAGAAATAACTTCATGCTCCTTCTCCCTTACTTCCAGCTAGTAAGGATCACATAATTCCTAACAAAGTTTTGACACAGATTCCCTATTCGGGCATTCAGACCATATAGCACGTTGCTGCAAGCAAGCACATTCTCATTCAAAGTTGCAAGTTACTATGTAGGAACAAGTTTGTATAGGTATTTCAAAGATGCCCAGAACTGAGCTAAACTTGGTATGTGTCCAACTCCTAGAAATAACTTCATTCCCCATTTCCCTTACTTCCAGCTAGTAAGGATCACATAATTCCTAACAAAGTTTTGACACAGTTTCCCAATTCGGGCATTCAGAACATATAGCACGTTGCTGTAAGCAAGCACATTCTCATTCAAAGATGCAAGTTACTAGGTAGGAACAAGTTTGTATAGGTATTTCAAAGATGCCCAGAACTGAGCTAAACTTGGTATGTGTCCAACTCCTAGAAATAACTTCATGCCCCATCTCCCTTACTTCCAGCTAGTACATAATTTCTAACATAGTTTTGACACAGATTCCCAATTCGGGCATTCAGAACATATAGCACGTTGCTGTAAGCAAGCAGATTCTCATTCAAAGATGCAAGTTACTATGTAGGAACAAGTTTGTATAGGTATTTCAAAGATGCCCAGAACTGAGCTAAACTTGGTATGTGTCCAACTCCTAGAAATAACTTCATGCCCCATCTCCCTTACTTCCAGCTAGTAAGGATCACATAATTCCTAACACAGTTTTGACACAGATTCCCTATTCGGGCATTCAGAACATATAGCACGTTGCTGTAAGCAAGCACATTCTCATTCAAAGATGCAAGTTACTAGGTAGGAACAAGTTTGTATAGGTATTTCAAAGATGCCCAAAACTGAGCTAAACTTGGTATGTCTCCAACTCCAAGAAATAACTTCATGCCCCATCTCCCTTACTTCCAGCTAGTAAGGATCACATAATTCCTAACAAAGTTTTGACACAGATTCCCTATTCGGGCATTCAGAACATATAGCACGTTGCTGCAAGCAAGCACATTCTCATTCAAAGTTGCAAGTTACTATGTAGGAACAAGTTTGTATAGGTATTTCAAAGATGCCCAGAACTGAGCTAAACTTGGTATGTCTCCAACTCCAAGAAATAACTTCATGCCCCATCTCCCTTACTTCCAGCTAGTAAGGATCACATAATTCCTAACAAAGTTTTGACACAGATTCCCAATTCGGGCATTCAGAACATATAGCACGTTGCTGTAAGCAAGCACATTCTCATTCAAAGATGCAAGTTACTAGGTAGGAACAAGTTTGTATAGGTATTTCAAAGATGCCCAGAACTGAGCTAAACTTGGTATGTGTCCAACTCCTAGAAATAACTTCATGCCCCATCTCCCTTACTTCCAGCTAGTAAGGATCACATAATTCCTAACAAAGTTTTGACACAGATTGCCAATTCGGGCATTCAGAACATATAGCACATTGCTGTAAGCAAGCACATTCTCATTTAAAGATGCAAGTTACTATGTAGGAACAAGTTTGTATAGGTATTTCAAAGATGCCCAGAACTGAGCTAAACTTGGTATGTGTCCAACTCCTAGAAATAACTTCATGCCCCATCTCCCTTACTTCCAGCTAGTAAGGATGACATAATTCCTAACAAAGTTTTGACACAGATTCCCAAATCGGGCATTCAGAACATATAGCACGTTGCTGCAAGCAAGCACATTCTCATTCAAAGTTGCAAGTTACTATGTAGGAACAAGTTTGTATAGGTATTTCAAAGATGCCCAGAACTGAGCTAAACTTGGTATGTGTCCAACTCCTGGAAATAACTTCATGCTCCATCTCCCTTACTTCCAGCTAGTACGGATCACATAATTCCTAACAAAGTTTTGACACAGATTCCCAAATCGGGCATTCAGAACATATAGCACGTTGCTGCGAGCAAGCACATTCTCATTCAAAGTTGCAAGTTACTATGTAGGAACAAGTTTGTATAGGTATTTCAAAGATGCCCAGAACTGAGCTAAACTTGGTATGTGTCCAACTCCTAGAAATAACTTCATGCCCCATCTCCCTTACTTCAAGCTAGTAAGGATCACATAATTCCTAACAAAGTTTTGACACAGATTCCCAATTCGGGCATTCAGAACATATAGCACGTTGCTGTGAGCAAGCACATTCTCATTCAAAGATGCAAGTTACTATGTAGGAACAAGTTTGTATAGGTATTTCAAAGATGCCCAGAACTGAGCTAAACTTGGTATGTGTCCAACTCCTAGAAATAACTTCATGCCCCATCTCCCTTACTTCAAGCTAGTAAGGATCACATAATTCCTAACAAAGTTTTGACACAGATTGCCAATTCGGGCATTCAGAACATATAGCACGTTGCTGTAAGCAAGCACATTCTCATTCAAAGATGCAAGTTACTATGTAGGAACAAGTTTGTATAGGTATTTCAAAGATGCCCAGAACTGAGCTAAACTTGGTATGTGTCCAACTCCTAGAAATAACTTCATGCCCCATCTCCCTTACTTCCAGCTAGTAAGGATCACATAATTCCTAACAAAATTTTGACACAGATTGCCAATTCGGGCATTCAGAACATATAGCACGTTGCTGTAAGCAAGCACATTTTCATTCAAAGTTGCAAGTTACTATGTAGGAACAAGTTTGTATAGGTATTTCAAAGATGCCCAGAACTGAGCTAAACTTGGTATGTGTCCAACTCCTAGAAATAACTTCATGCCCCATCTCCCTTACTTCCAGCTAGTAAGGATCACATAATTCCTAACAAAGTTTTGACACAGATTCCCAATTCGGGCATTCAGAACATATAGCACGTTGCTGTAAGCAAGCACATTTTCATTCAAAGTTGCAAGTTACTATGTAGGAACAAGTTTGTATAGGTATTTCAAAGATGCCCAGAACTGAGCTAAACTTGGTATGTGTCCAACTCCTAGAAATAACTTCATGCCACATCTCCCTTACTTCCAGCTAGTAAGGATCACATAATTCCTAACAAAGCTTTGACACAGATTCCCAATTCGGGCATTCAGAACATATAGCACGTTGCTGTAAGCAAGCAGATTCTCATTCAAAGATGCAAGTTACTATGTAGGAACAAGTTTGTATAGGTATTTCAAAGATGCCCAGAACTGAGCTAAACTTGGTATGTGTCCAACTCCTAGAAATAACTTCATGCCCCATCTCCCTTACTTCCAGCTAGTAAGGATCACATAATTCCTAACAAAGTTTTGACACAGATTCCCAATTCGGGCATTCAGAACATATAGCACGTTGCTGTAAGCAAGCAGATTCTCATTCAAAGATGCAAGTTACTATGTAGGAACAAGTTTGTATAGGTATTTCAAAGATGCCCAGAACTGAGCTAAACTTGGTATGTGTCCAACTCCTAGAAATAACTTCATGCCCCATCTCCCTTACTTCCAGCTAGTAAGGATCACATAATTCCTAACAAAGTTTTGACACAGATTCCCAATTCGGGCATTCAGAACATATAGCACGTTGCTGTGAGCAAACACATTCTCATTCAAAGATGCAAGTTACTATGTAGGAACAAGTTTGTATAGGTATTTCAAAGATGCCCAGAACTGAGCTAAACTTGGTATGTGTCCAACTCCTAGAAATAACTTCATGCCCCATCTCCCTTACTTCCAGCTAGTAAGGATCTCATAATTCCTAACAAAGTTTTGACACAGATTCCCAATTCGGGCATTCAGAACATATAGCACGTTGCTGTGAGCAAGCACATTCTCAATCAAAGATGAAAGTTACTATGTAGGAACAAGTTTGTATAGGTATTTCAAAGATGCCCAGAACTGAGCTAAACTTGGTATGTGTCCAACTCCTAGAAATAACTTCATGCTCCATCTCCCTTACTTCCAGCTAGTAAGGATCACATAATTCCTAACAAAGTTTTGACACAGATTGCAAATTCGGGCATTCAGAACATATAGCACGTTGCTGCAAGCAAGCACATTCTCATTCAAAGTTGCAAGTTACTATGTAGGAACAAGTTTGTATAGGTATTTCAAAGATGCCCAGAACTGAGCTAAACATGGTATGTCTCCAACTCCATGAAATAACTTCATGCCCCATCTCCCTTACTTCCAGCTAGTAAGGATCACATAATTCCTAACAAAGTTTTGACACAGATTCCCTATTCGGGCGTTCAGAACATATAGCACGTTGCTGTAAGCAAGCACATTCTCATTCAAAGATGCAAGTTACTAGGTAGGAAGAAGTTTGTATAGGTATTTCAAAGATGCCCAGAACTGAGCTAAACTTGGTATGTGTCCAACTCCTAGAAATAACTTCATGCCCCATCTCCCTTACTTCCAGCTTGTAAGGATCACATAATTCCTAACAAAGTTTTGACACAGATTCCCAATTCGGGCATTCAGAACATATAGCACGTTGCTGCAAGCAAGCAGATTCTCATTCAAAGATGCAAGTTACTATGTAGGAACAAGTTTGTATAGGTATTTCAAAGATGCCCAGAACTGAGCTAAACTTGGTATGTGTCCAACTCCTAGAAATAACTTCATGCCCCATCTCCCTTACTTCCAGCTAGTAAGGATCACATAATTCCTAACAAAGTTTTGACACAGATTCCCTATTCGGGCATTCAGAACATATAGCACTTTGCTGCAAGCAAGCACATTCTCATTGATAGTTGCAAGTTACTATTTAGGAACAAGTTTGTATAGGTATTTCAAAGATGCTCAGAAATGAGCTAAACTTGGTATGTGTCCAACTCCTAGAAATAACTTCATGCCCCATCTCCCTTACTTCCAGCTAGTAAGGATCACATAATTCCTAACAAAGTTTTGACACAGATTCCCAATTCGGGCATTCAGAACATATAGCACGTTGCTATAAGCAAGCACATTTTCATTCAAAGTTGCAAGTTACTATGTAGGAACAAGTTTGTATAGGTATTTCAAAGATGCCCAGAACTGAGCTAAACTTGGTCTGTGTCAACTCCTAGAAATAACTTCATGCCCCATCTCCCTTACTTCCAGCTAGTAAGGATCACATAATTCCTAACAAAGTTTTGACACAGATTCCCAATTCGGGCATTCAGAACATATAGCACGTTGCTGTAAGCAAGCACATTCTCATTCAAAGATGCAAGTTACTAGGTAGGAACAAGTTTGTATAGGTATTTCAAAGATGCCCAGAACTGAGCTAAACTTGGTATGTGTCCAACTCCTAGAAATAACTTCATGCCCCATCTCCCTTACTTCCAGCTAGTAAGGATCACATAATTCCTAACAAAGTTTTGACACAGATTCCCTATTCGGGCATTCAGAACATATAGCACGTTGCTGTAAGCAAGCACATTCTCATTCAAAGATGCAAGTTACTAGGTAGGAACAAGTTTGTATAGGTATTTCAAAGATGCCCAGAACTGAGCTAAACTTGGTATGTGTCCAATTCCTAGAAATAACTTCATGCCCCATCTCCCTTACTTCTAGCTAGTAAGGATCACATAATTCCTAACAAAGTTTTGACACAGATTCCCAATTCGGGCATTCAGAACATATAGCACGTTGCTGTAAGCAAGCACATTCTCATTCAAAGATGCAAGTTACTATGTAGGAACAAGTTTGTATAGGTATTTCAAAGATGCCCAGAACTGAGCTAAACTTGGTATGTGTCCAACTCCTAGAAATAACTTCATGCCCCATCTCCCTTACTTCCAGCTAGTAAGGATCACATAATTCCTAACAAAGTTTTGACACAGATTCCCAATTCGGGCATTCAGAACATATAGCACGTTGCTGTAAGCAAGCACATTCTCATTCAAAGATGCAAGTTACTATGTAGGAACAAGTTTGTATAGGTATTTCAAAGATGCACAGAACTGAGCTAAACTTGGTATGTGTCCAACTCCTAGAAATAACTTCATGCCCCATCTCCCTTACTTCCAGCTAGTAAGGATCACATAATTCCTAACAAAGTTTTGACACAGATTCCCAATTCGGGCATTCAGAACATATAGCACGTTGCTGTAAGCAAGCACATTCTCATTCAAAGATGCAAGTTACTCTGTAGGAACAAGTTTGTATAGGTATTTCAAAGATGCACAGAACTGAGCTAAACTTGGTATGTGTCCAACTCCTAGAAATAACTTCATGCCCCATCTCCCTTACTTCCAGCTAGTAAGGATCACATAATTCCTAACAAAGTTTTGACACAGATTCCCAATTCGGGCATTCAGAACATATAGCACGTTGCTGTAAGCAAGCACATTCTCATTCAAAGATGCAAGTTACTATGTAGGAACAAGTTTGTATAGGTATTTCAAAGATGCCCAGAACTGAGCTAAACTTGGTATGTGTCCAACTCCTAGAAATAACTTCATGCCCCATCTCCCTTACTTCCAGCTAGTAAGGATCACATAATTCCTAACAAAGTTTTGACACAGATTGCCAATTCGGGCATTCAGAACATATAGCACGTTGCTGTAAGCAAGCACATTCTCATTCAAAGTTGCAAGTTACTATGTAGGAACAAGTTTGTATAGGTATTTCAAAGATGCCCAGAACTGAGCTAAACTTGGTATGTGTCCAACTCCTAGAAATAACTTCATGCCCCATCTCCCTTACTTCCAGCTAGTAAGGATGACATAATTCCTAACAAAGTTTTGACACAGATTCCCAATTCGGGCATTCAGAACATATAGCACGTTGCTGTAAGCAAGCACATTTTCATTCAAAGTTGCAAGTTACTATGTAGGAACAAGTTTGTATAGGTATTTCAAAGATGCCCAGAACTGAGCTAAACTTGGTATGTGTCCAACTCCTAGAAATAACTTCATGCCCCATCTCCCTTACTTCCAGCTAGTAAGGATCACATAATTCCTAACAAAGTTTTGACACAGATTCCCAATTCGGGAATTCAGAACATATAGCACGTTGCTGTAAGCAAGCAGATTCTCATTCAAAGATGCAAGTTACTAGGTAGGAACAAGTTTGTATAGGTATTTCAAAGATGCCCAGAACTGAGCTAAACTTGGTATGTGTCCAACTCCTAGAAATAACTTCATGCCCCATCTCCCTTACTTCCAGCTAGTAAGGATCACATAATTCCTAACAAAGTTTTGACACAGATTCCCAATTCGGGCATTCAGAACATATAGCACGTTGCAGTAAGCAAGCACATTTTCATTCAAAGTTGCAAGTTACTATGTAGGAACAAGTTTGTATAGGTATTTCAAAGATGCCCAGAACTGAGCTAAACTTGGTATGTGTCCAACTCCTAGAAATAACTTCATGCCCCATCTCCCTTACTTCCAGCTAGTAAGGATCACATAATTCCTAACAAAGTTTTGACACAGATTCCCAATTCGGGCATTCAGAACATATAGCACGTTGCTGTAAGCAAGCAGATTCTCATTCAAAGATGCAAGTTACTATGTAGGAACAAGTTTGTATAGGTATTTCAAAGATGCCCAGAACTGAGCTAAACTTGGTATGTCTCCAACTCCAAGAAATAACTTCATGCCCCATCTCCCTTACTTCCAGCTAGTACGGATCACATAATTCCTAACAAAGTTTTGACACAGATTCCCAATTCGGGCATTCAGAACATATAGCATGTTTCTGTAAGCAAGCACATTCTCATTCAAAGTTGCAAGTTACTATGTAGGAACAAGTTTGTATAGGTATTTCAAAGATGCCCAGAACTGAGCTAAACTTGGTATGTGTCCAACTCCTAGAAATAACATCATGCCCCATCTCCCTTACTTCCAGCTAGTAAGGATCACATAATTCCTAACAAAGTTTTGACACAGATTCCCAATTCGGGCATTCAGAACATATAGCACGTTGCTGTAAGCAAGCACATTCTCATTCAAAGATGCAAGTTACTAGGTAGGAACAAGTTTGTATAGGTATTTCAAAGATGCCCAGAACTGAGCTAAACTTGGTATGTGTCCAACTCCTAGAAATAACTTCATGCCCCATCTCCCTTACTTCCAGCTAGTAAGGATCACATAATTCCTAACAAAGTTTTGACACAGATTCCCAATTCGGGCATTCAGAACATATAGCACGTTGCTGTAAGCAAGCACATTCTCATTCAAAGATGCAAGTTACTATGTAGGAACAAGTTTGTATAGGTATTTCAAAGATGCCCAGAACTGAGCTAAACTTGGTATGTGTCCAACTCCTAGAAATAACTTGATGCCCCATCTCCCTTACTTCCAGCTAGTAAGGATCACATAATTCCTAACAAAGTTTTGACACAGATTCCCTATTCGGGCATTCAGAACATATAGCACGTTGCTGCAAGCAAGCAGATTCTCATTCAAAGATGCAAGTTACTATGTAGGAACAAGTTTGTATAGGTATTTCAAAGATGCCCAGAACTGAGCTAAACTTGGTATGTGTCCAACTCCTAGAAATAACTTCATGCCCCATCTCCCTTACTTCCAGCTAGTAAGGATCACATAATTCCTAAGAGAGTTTTGACACAGATTCCCAATTCGGGCATTCAGAACACATAGCACGTTGCTGTAAGCAAGCACATTCTCATTCAAAGATGCAAGTTACTATGTAGGAACAAGTTTGTATAGGTATTTCAAAGATGCCCAGAACTGAGCTAAACATGGTATGTCTCCAACTCCTAGAAATAACTTCATGCCCCATCTCCCTTACTTCCAGCTAGTAAGGATCACATAATTCCTAACAAAGTTTTGACACAGATTCCCAATTCGGGCATTCAGAACATATAGCACGTTGCTGTAAGCAAGCACATTCTCATTCAAAGATGCAAGTTACTATGTAGGAACAAGTTTGTATAGGTATTTCAAAGATGCACAGAACTGAGCTAAACTTGGTATGTGTCCAACTCCTAGAAATAACTTCATGCCCCATCTCCCTTACTTCCAGCTAGTAAGGATCACATAATTCCTAACAAAGTTTTGACACAGATTCCCAATTCGGGCATTCAGAACATATAGCACGTTGCTGTAAGCAAGCACATTCTCATTCAAAGATGCAAGTTACTATGTAGGAACAAGTTTGTACAGGTATTTCAAAGATGCCCAGAACTGAGCTAAACTTGGTATGTGTCCAACTCCTAGAAATAACTTCATGCCCCATCTCCCTTACTTCCAGCTAGTAAGGATCACATAATTCCTAACAAAGCTTTGACACAGATTCCCAATTCGGGCATTCAGAACATATAGCACGTTGCTGTAAGCAAGCACATTCTCATTCAAAGATGCAAGTTACTATGTAGGAACAAGTTTGTATAGGTATTTCAAAGATGCCCAGAACTGAGCTAAACTTGGTATGTGTCCAACTCCTAGAAATAACTTCATGCCCCATCTCCCTTACTTCCAGCTAGTAAGGATCACATAATTCCTAACAAAGTTTTGACACAGATTGCCAATTCGGGCATTCAGAACATATAGCACGTTGCTGTAAGCAAGCAGATTCTCATTCAAATTTGCAAGTTACTATGTAGGAACATGTTTGTATAGGTAATTCAAAGATGCCCAGAACTGAGCTAAACTTGGTATGTGTCCAACTCCTAGAAATAACTTCATGCCCCATCTCCCTTACTTCCAGCTAGTAAGGATCACATAATTCCTAACAAAGTTTTGACACAGATTCCCAATTCGGGCATTCAGAACATATAGCACGTTGCTGTAAGCAAGCAGATTCTCATTCAAAGATGCAAGTTACTAGGTACGAACAAGTTTGTATAGGTATTTCAAAGATGCCCAGAACTGAGCTAAACTTGGTATGTGTCCAACTCCTAGAAATAACTTCATGCCCCATCTCCCTTACTTCCAGCTAGTAAGGATCACATAATTCCTAACAAAGTTTTGACACAGATTCCCAATTCGGGCATTCAGAACATATAGCACGTTGCTGTAAGCAAGCACATTTTCATTCAAAGTTGCAAGTTACGATGTAGGATCAAGTTTGTATAGGTATTTCAAAGATGCCCAGAACTGAGCTAAACTTGGTATGTGTCCAACTCCTAGAAATAACTTCATGCCCCATCTCCCTTACTTCCAGCTAGTACGGATCACATAATTCCTAACAAAGTTTTGACACAGATTCCCAATTCGGGCATTCAGAACATATAGCACGTTGCTGTAAGCAAGCAGATTCTCATTCAAAGATGCAAGTTACTATGTAGGAACAAGTTTGTATAGGTATTTCAAAGATGCCCAGAACTGAGCTAAACTTGGTATGTCTCCAACTCCAAGAAATAACTTCATGCCCCATCTCCCTTACTTCCAGCTAGTACGGATCACATAATTCCTAACAAAGTTTTGACACAGATTCCCAATTCGGGCATTCAGAACATATAGCATGTTGCTGTAAGCAAGCACATTCTCATTCAAAGTTGCAAGTTACTATGTAGGAACAAGTTTTTATAGGTATTTCAAAGATGCCCAGAACTGAGCTAAACTTGGTATGTGTCCAACTCCTAGAAATAACTTGATGCCCCATCTCCCTTACTTCCAGCTAGTAAGGATCACATAATTCCTAACAAAGTTTTGACACAGATTCCCTATTCGGGCATTCAGAACATATAGCACGTTGCTGCAAGCAAGCAGATTCTCATTCAAAGATGCAAGTTACTATGTAGGAACAAGTTTGTATAGGTATTTCAAAGATGCCCAGAACTGAGCTAAACTTGGTATGTGTCCAACTCCTAGAAATAACTTCATGCCCCATCTCCCTTACTTCCAGCTAGTAAGGATCACATAATTCCTAAGAGAGTTTTGACACAGATTCCCTATTCGGGCATTCAGAACATATAGCACGTTGCTGCAAGCAAGGACATTCTCATTCAAAGTTGCAAGTTACTATTTAGGAACAAGTTTGTATAGGTATTTCAAAGATGCCCAGAACTGAGCTAAACTTGGTATGTGTCCAACTCCTAGAAATAACTTCATGCCCCATCTCCCTTACTTCCAGCTAGTAAGGATCACATAATTCCTAACAAAGTTTTGACACAGATTCCCAATTCGGGCATTTAGAACATATAGCACGTTGCTGTAAGCAAGCACATTCTCATTCAAAGTTGCAAGTTACTATGTAGGAACAAGTTTGTATAGGTATTTCAAAAATGCCCAGAACTGAGCTAAACTTGGTATGTGTCCAACTCCTAGAAATAACTTCATGCCCCATCTCCCTTACTTCCAGCTAGTAAGGATCACATAATTCCTAACAAAATTTTGACACAGATTCCCTATTTGGGCATTCAGAACATATAGCACGTTGCTGTAAGCAAGCACATTCTCATTCAAAGATGCAAGTTACTAGGTAGGAACAAGTTTGTATAGGTATTTCAAAGATGCCCAGAACTGAGCTAAACTTGGTATGTGTCCAACTCCTAGAAATAACTTCATGCCCCATCTCCCTTACTTCTAGCTAGTAAGGATCACATAATTCCTAACAAAGTTTTGACACAGATTCCCAATTCGGGCATTCAGAACATATAGCACGTTGCTGTAAGCAAGCACATTCTCATTCAAAGATGCAAGTTACTATGTAGGAACAAGTTTGTATAGGAATTTCAAAGATGCCCAGAACTGAACTAAACATGGTATGTGTCCAACTCCTAGAAATAACTTCATGCCCCATCTCCCTTACTTCCAGCTAGTAAGGATCACATAATTCCTAACAAAGTTTTGACACAGATTCCCAATTCGGGCATTCAGAACATATAGCACGTTGCTGTAAGCAAGCACATTCTCATTCAAAGATGCAAGTTACTATGTAGGAACAAGTTTGTATAGGTATTTCAAAGATGCACAGAACTGAGCTAAACTTGGTATGTGTCCAACTCCTAGAAATAACTTCATGCCCCATCTCCCTTACTTCCAGCTAGTAAGGATCACATAATTCCTAACAAAGTTTTGACACAGATTCCCAATTCGGGCATTCAGAACATATAGCACGTTGCTGTAAGCAAGCACATTCTCATTCAAAGATGCAAGTTACTATGTAGGAACAAGTATGTACAGGTATTTCAAAGATGCCCAGAACTGAGCTAAACTTGGTATGTGTCCAACTCCTAGAAATAACTTCATGCCCCATCTCCCTTACTTCCAGCTAGTAAGGATCACATAATTCCTAACAAAGTTTTGACACAGATTCCCAATTCGGGCATTCAGAACATATAGCACGTTGCTGTAAGCAAGCACATTCTCATTCAAAGATGCAAGTTACTATGTAGGAACAAGTTTGTATAGGTATTTCAAAGATGCCCAGAACTGAGCTAAACTTGGTATGTGTCCAACTCCTAGAAATAACTTCATGCCCCATCTCCCTTACTTCCAGCTAGTAAGGATCACATAATTCCTAACAAAGTTTTGACACAGATTGCCAATTCGGGCATTCAGAACATATAGCACGTTGCTGTAAGCAAGCAGATTCTCATTCAAAGTTGCAAGTTACTATGTAGGAACAAGTTTGTATAGGTAATTCAAAGATGCCCAGAACTGAGCTAAACTTGGTATGTGTCCAACTCCTAGAAATAACTTCATGCCCCATCTCCCTTACTTCCAGCTAGTAAGGATCACATAATTCCTAACAAAGTTTTGACACAGATTCCCAATTCGGGCATTCAGAACATATAGCACGTTGCTGTAAGCAAGCAGATTCTCATTCAAAGATGCAAGTTACTAGGTAGGAACAAGTTTGTATAGGTATTTCAAAGATGCCCAGAACTGAGCTAAACTTGGTATGTGTCCAACTCCTAGAAATAACTTCATGCCCCATCTCCCTTACTTCCAGCTAGTAAGGATCACATAATTCCTAACAAAGTTTTGACACAGATTCCCAATTCGGGCATTCAGAACATATAGCACGTTGCTGTAAGCAAGCACATTTTCATTCAAAGTTGCAAGTTACTATGTAGGATCAAGTTTGTATAGGTATTTCAAAGATGCCCAGAACTGAGCTAAACTTGGTATGTGTCCAACTCCTAGAAATAACTTCATGCCCCATCTCCCTTACTTCCAGCTAGTACGGATCACATAATTCCTAACAAAGTTTTGACACAGATTCCCAATTCGGGCATTCAGAACATATAGCACGTTGCTGTAAGCAAGCAGATTCTCATTCAAAGATGCAAGTTACTATGTAGGAACAAGTTTGTATAGGTATTTCAAAGATGCCCAGAACTGAGCTAAACTTGGTATGTCTCCAACTCCAAGAAATAACTTCATGCCCCATCTCCCTTACTTCCAGCTAGTACGGATCACATAATTCCTAACAAAGTTTTGACACAGATTCCCAATTCGGGCATTCAGAACATATAGCATGTTGCCTTAAGCAAGCACATTCTCATTCAAAGTTGCAAGTTACTATGTAGGAACAAGTTTGTATAGGTATTTCAAAGATGCCCAGAACTGAGCTAAACTTGGTATGTGTCCAACTCCTAGAAATAACTTCATGCCCCATCTCCCTTACTTCCAGCTAGTAAGGATCACATAATTCCTAACGAAGTTTTGACACAGATTCCCAATTCGGGCATTCAGAACATATAGCACGTTGCTGTAAGCAAGCACATTCTCATTCAAAGTTGCAAGTTACTATGTAGGAACAAGTTTGTATAGGTATTTCAAAGATGCCCAGAACTGAGCTAAACTTGGTATGTGTCCAACTCCTAGAAATAACTTCATGCCCCATCTCCCTTACTTCCAGCTAGTAAGGATCACATAATTCCTAACAAAGTTTTGACACAGATTGCCAATTCGGGCATTCAGAACATATAGCACGTTGCTGTAAGCAAGCACATTCTCATTCAAAGATGCAAGTTACTATGTAGGAACAAGTTTGTATAGGTATTTCAAAGATGCCCAGAACTGAGCTAAACTTGGTGTGTGTCCAACTCATAGAAATAACTTCATGCCCCATCTCCCTTACTTCCAGCTAGTAAGGATCACATAATTCCTAACAAAGTTTTGACACAGATTCCCTATTCGGGCATTCAGAACATATAGCACGTTGCTGCAAGCAAGCAGATTCTCATTCAAAGATGCAAGTTACTATGTAGGAACAAGTTTGTATAGGTATTTCAAAGATGCCCAGAACTGAGCTAAACTTGGTATGTGTCCAACTCCTAGAAATAACTTCATGCCCCATCTCCCTTACTTCCAGCTAGTAAGGATCACATAATTCCTAACAAAGTTTTGACACAGATTCCCTATTCGGGCATTCAGAACATATAGCACGTTGCTGTAAGCAAGCACATTCTCATTCAAAGATGCAAGTTACTAGGTAGGAACAAGTTTGTATAGGTATTTCAAAGATGCCCAGAACTGAGCTAAACTTGGTATGTGTCCAACTCCTAGAAATAACTTCATGCCCCATCTCCCTTACTTCTAGCTAGAAAGGATCACATAATTCCTAACAAAGTTTTGACACAGATTCCCAATTCGGGCATTCAGAACATATAGCACGTTGCTGTAAGCAAGCACATTCTCATTCAAAGATGCAAGTTACTATGTAGGAACAAGTTTGTATAGGTATTTCAAAGATGCCCAGAACTGAGCTAAACTTGGTATGTGTCCAACTCCTAGAAATAACTTCATGCCCCATCTCCCTTACTTCCAGCTAGTAAGGATCACATAATTCCTAACAAAGTTTTGACACAGATTCCCAATTCGGGCATTCAGAACATATAGCACGTTGCTGTAAGCAAGCACATTCTCATTCAAAGATGCAAGTTACTATGTAGGAACAAGTTTGTATAGGTATTTCAAAGATGCACAGAACTGAGCTAAACTTGGTATGTGTCCAACTCCTAGAAATAACTTCATGCCCCATCTCCCTTACTTCCAGCTAGTAAGGATCACATAATTCCTAACAAAGTTTTGACACAGATTCCCAATTCGGGCATTCAGAACATATAGCACGTTGCTGTAAGCAAGCACATTCTCATTCAAAGATGCAAGTTACTATGTAGGAACAAGTTTGTATAGGTATTTCAAAGAGGCCCAGAACTGAGCTAAACTTGGTATGTGTCCAACTCCTAGAAATAACTTCATGCCCCATCTCCCTTACTTCCAGCTAGTAAGGATCACATAATTCCTAACAAAGTTTTGACACAGATTGCCAATTCGGGCATTCAGAACATATAGCACGTTGCTGTAAGCAAGCAGATTCTCATTCAAAGTTGCAAGTTACTATGTAGGAACAAGTTTGTATAGGTATTTCAATGATGCCCAGAACTGAGCTAAACTTGGTATGTGTCCAACTCCTAGAAATAACTTCATGCCCCATCTCCCTTACTTCCAGCTAGTAAGGATGACATAATTCCTAACAAAGTTTTGACACAGATTCCCAATTCGGGCATTCAGAACATATAGCACGTTGCTGTAAGCAAGCACATTTTCATTCACAGTTGCAAGTTACTATGTAGGAACAAGTTTGTATAGGTATTTCAAAGATGCCCAGAACTGAGCTAAACTTGGTATGTGTCCAACTCCTAGAAATAACTTCATGCCCCATCTCCCTTACTTCCAGCTAGTAAGGATCACATAATTCCTAACAAAGTTTTGACACAGATTCCCAATTCGGGCATTCAGAACATATAGCACGTTGCTGTAAGCAAGCAGATTCTCATTCAAAGATGCAAGTTACTAGGTAGGAACAAGTTTGTATAGGTATTTCAAAGATGCCCAGAACTGAGCTAAACTTGGTATGTGTCCAACTCCTAGAAATAACTTCATGCCCCATCTCCCTTACTTCCAGCTAGTAAGGATCACATAATTCCTAACAAAGTTTTGACACAGATTCCCAATTCGGGCATTCAGAACATATAGCACGTTGCTGTAAGCAAGCACATTTTCATTCAAAGTTGCAAGTTACTATGTAGGAACAAGTTTGTATAGGTATTTGAAAGATGCCCAGAACTGAGCTAAACTTGGTATGTGTCCAACTCCTAGAAATAACTTCATGCCCCATCTCCCTTACTTCCAGCTAGTAAGGATCACATAATTCCTAACAAAGTTTTGACACAGATTCCCAATTCGGGCATTCAGAACATATAGCACGTTGCTGTAAGCAAGCAAATTCTCATTCAAAGTTGCAAGTTACTATGTAGGAACAAGTTTGTATAGGTATTTCAAAGATGCCCAGAACTGAGCTAAACTTGGTATGTGTGCAACTCCTAGAAATAACTTCATGCCCCATCTCCCTTACTTCCAGCTAGTAAGGATCACATAATTCCTAACAAAGTTTTGACACAGATTGCCAATTCGGGCATTCAGAACATATAGCACGTTGCTGTAAGCAAGCACATTCTCATTCAAAGATGCAAGTTACTATGTAGGAACAAGTTTGTATAGGTATTTCAAAGATGCCCAGAACTGAGCTAAACTTGGTATGTGTCCAACTCCTAGAAATAACTTCATGCCCCATCTCCCTTACTTCCAGCTAGTAAGGATCACATAATTCCTAACAAAGTTTTGACACAGATTCCCTATTCGGGCATTCAGAACATATAGCACGTTGCTGCAAGCAAGCAGATTCTCATTCAAAAATGCAAGTTACTATGTAGGAACAAGTTTGTATAGGTATTTCAAAGATGCCCAGAACTGAGCTAAACTTGGTATGTGTCCAACTCCTAGAAATAACTTCATGCCCCATCTCCCTTACTTCCAGCTAGTAAGGATCACATAATTCCTAAGAGAGTTTTGACACAGATTCCCTATTCGGGCATTCAGAACATATAGCACGTTGCTGCAAGCAAGCACATTCTCATTCAAAGATGCAAGTTACTAGGTAGGAACAAGTTTGTATAGGTATTTCAAAGATGCCCAGAACTGAGCTAAACTTGGTATGTGTCCAACTCCTAGAAATAACTTCATGCCCCATCTCCCTTACTTCCAGCTAGTAAGGATCACATAATTCCTAACAAAGTTTTGACACAGATTCCCAATTCGGGCATTCAGAACATATAGCACGTTGCTGTAAGCAAGCACATTCTCATTCAAAGATGCAAGTTACTATGTAGGAACAAGTTTGTATAGGTATTTCAAAGATGCCCAGAACTGAGCTAAACTTGGTATGTGTCCAACTCCTAGAAATAACTTCATGCCCCATCTCCCTTACTTCCAGCTAGTAAGGATCACATAATTCCTAACAAAGTTTTGACACAGATTCCCAATTCGGGCATTCAGAACATATAGCACGTTGCTGTAAGCAAGCACATTCTCATTCAAAGATGCAAGTTACTATGTAGGAACAAGTTTGTATAGGTATTTCAAAGATGCCCAGAACTGAGCTAAACTTGGTATGTGTCCAACTCCTAGAAATAACTTCATGCCCCATCTCCCTTACTTCCAGCTAGTAAGGATCACATAATTCCTAACAAAGTTTTGACACAGATTCCCAATTCGGGCATTCAGAACATATAGCACGTTGCTGTAAGCAAGCACATTGTCATTCAATGTTGCAAGTTACTATGTAGGAACAAGTTTGTATAGGTATTTCAAAGATGCCCAGAACTGAGCTAAACTTGGTATGTGTCCAACTCCTAGAAATAACTTCATGCCCCCTCTCCCTTACTTCCAGCTAGTAAGGATCACATAATTCCTAACAAAGTTTTGACACAGATTCCCAATTCGGGCATTCAGAACATATAGCACGTTGCTGTAAGCAAGCACATTCTCATTCAAAGATGCAAGTTACTATGTAGGAACAAGTTTGTATAGGTATTTCAAAGATGCCCAGAACTGAGCTAAACTTGGTATGTGTCCAACTCCTAGAAATAACTTCATGCCCCATCTCCCTTACTTCCAGCTAGTAAGGATCACATAATTCCTAACAAAGTTTTGACACAGATTGCCAATTCGGGCATTCAGAACATATAGCACGTTGCTGTAAGCAAGCACATTTTCATTCAAAGTTGCAAGTTTCTATGTAGGAACAAGTTTGTATAGGTATTTCAAAGATGCCCAGAACTGAGCTAAACTTGGTATGTGTCCAACTCCTAGAAATAACTTCATGCCCCATCTCCCTTACTTCCAGCTAGTAAGGATCACATAATTCCTAACAAAGTTTTGACACAGATTGCCAATTCGGGCATTCAGAACATATAGCACGTTGCTGTAAGCAAGCACATTCTCATTCAAAGATGCAAGTTACTATGTAGGAACAAGTTTGTATAGGTATTTCAAAGATGCCCAGAACTGAGCTAAACTTGGTATGTGTCCAACTCCTAGAAATAACTTCATGCCCCATCTCCCTTACTTCCAGCTAGTAAGGATCACATAATTCCTAACAAAGTTTTGACACAGATTCCCTATTCGGGCATTCAGAACATATAGCACGTTGCTGCAAGCAAGCAGATTCTCATTCAAAGATGCAAGTTACTATGTAGGAACATGTTTGTATAGGTATTTCAAAGATGCCCAGAACTGAGCTAAACTTGGTATGTGTCCAACTCCTAGAAATAACTTCATGCCCCATCTCCCTTACTTCCAGCTAGTAAGGATCACATAATTCCTAAGAGAGTTTTGACACAGATTCCCTATTCTGGCATTCAGAACATATAGCACGTTGCTGCAAGCAAGCACATTCTCATTCAAAGATGCAAGTTACTATGTAGGAACAAGTTTGTATAGGTATTTCAAAGATGCCCAGAACTGAGCTAAACTTGGTATGTGTCCAACTCCTAGAAATAACTTCATGCCCCATCTCCCTTACTTCCAGCTAGTAAGGATCACATAATTCCTAACAAGGTTTTGACACAGATTCCCAATTCCGGCATTCAGAACATATAGCACGTTGCTGTAAGCAAGCACATTCTCATTCAAAGTTGCAAGTTACTATGTAGGAACAAGTTTGTACAGGTATTTCAAAGATGCCCAGAACTGAGCTAAACTTGTATGTGTCCAACTCATAGAAATAACTTCATGCCCCATCTCCCTTACTTCCAGCTAGTAAGGATTACATAATTCCTAACAAAGTTTTGACACAGATTCCCAATTCGGGCATTCAGAACATATAGCACGTTGCTGTAAGCAAGCACATTTTCATTCAAAGTTGCAAGTTACTATGTAGGAACAAGTTTGTATAGGTATTTCAAAGATGCCCAGAACTGAGCTAAACTTGGTGTGTGTCCAACTCCTAGAAATAACTTCATGCCCCATCTCCCTTACTTCCAGCTAGTAAGGATCACATAATTCCTAACAAAGTTTTGACACAGATTCCCAATTCGGGCATTCAGAACATATAGCACGTTGCTGTAAGCAAGCAGATTCTCATTCAAAGATGCAAGTTACTAGGTAGGAACAAGTTTGTATAGGTATTTCAAAGATGCCCAACTGAGCTAAACTTGGTATGTGTCCAACTCCTAGAAATAACTTCATGCCCCATCTCCCTTACTTCCAGCTAGTAAGGATCACATAATTCCTAACAAAGTTTTGACACAGATTCCCAATTCGGGCATTCAGAACATATAGCACGTTGCTGTAAGCAAGCACATTCTCATTCAAAGATGCAAGTTACTATGTAGGAACAAGTTTGTATAGGTATTTCAAAGATGCCCAGAACTGAGCTAAACTTGGTATGTGTCCAACTCCTAGAAATAACTTCATGCCCCATCTCCCTTACTTCCAGCTAGTAAGGATCACATAATTCCTAACAAAGTTTTGACACAGATTCCCAATTCGGGCATTCAGAACATATAGCACGTTGCTGCAAGCAAGCAGATTCTCATTCAAAGATGCAAGTTACTATGTAGGAACAAGTTTGTATAGGTATTTCAAAGATGCCCAGAACTGAGCTAAACTTGGTATGTGTCCAACTCCTAGAAATAACTTCATGCCCCATCTCCCTTACTTCCAGCTAGTAAGGATCACATAATTCCTAAGAGAGTTTTGACACAGATTCCCAATTCGGGCATTCAGAACATATAGCACGTTGCTGTAAGCAAGCACATTTTCATTCAAAGTTGCAAGTTACTATGTAGGAACAAGTTTGTATAGGTATTTCAAAGATGCCCAGAACTGAGCTAAACTTGGTATGTGTCCAACTCCTAGAAATAACTTCATGCCCCATCTCCCTTACTTCCAGCTAGTAAGGATCACATAATTCCTAACAAAGTTTTGACACAGATTCCCAATTCGGGCATTCAGAACATATAGCACGTTGCTGTAAGCAAGCACATTCTCATTCAATGTTGCAAGTTACTATGTAGGAACAAGTTTGTATAGGTATTTCAAAGATGCCCAGAACTGAGCTAAACTTGGTGTGTGTCCAACTCCTAGAAATAACTTCATGCCCCCTCTCCCTTACTTCCAGCCAGTAAGGATGACATAATTCCTAACAAAGTTTTGACACAGATTCCCAATTCGGGCATTCAGAACATATAGCACGTTGCTGTAAGCAAGCACATTCTCATTCAAAGTTGCAAGTTACTATGTAGGAACAAGTTTGTATAGGTATTTCAAAGATGCCCAGAACTGAGCTAAACTTGGTATGTGTCCAACTCCTAGAAATAACTTCATGCCCCATCTCCCTTACTTCCAGCTAGTAAGGATCACATAATTCCTAACAAAGTTTTGACACAGATTCCCAATTCGGGCATTCAGAACATATAGCACGTTGCTGTAAGCAAGCAGATTCTCATTAAACATGCAAGTTACTATGTAGGAACAAGTTTGTATAGGTATTTCAAAGATGCCCAGAACTGAGCTAAACTTGGTATGTGTCCAACTCCTAGAAATAACTTCATGCCCCATCTCCCTTACTTCCAGCTAGTAAGGATCACATAATTCCTAACAAAGTTTTGACACAGATTGCCAATTCGGGCAATCAGAACATATAGCACGTTGCTGTAAGCAAGCACATTCTCATTCAAAGATGCAAGTTACTATGTAGGAACAAGTTTGTATAGGTATTTCAAAGATGCCCAGAACTGAGCTAAACTTGGTATGTGTCCAACTCCTAGAAATAACTTCATGCCCCATCTCCCTTACTTCCAGCTAGTAAGGATCACATAATTCCTAACAAAGTTTTGACACAGATTCCCAATTCGGGCATTCAGAACATATAGCACGTTGCTGTAAGCAAGCACATTCTCATTCAAAGTTGCATGTTACTATGTAGGAACAAGTTTGTATAGGTATTTCAAAGATGCCCAGAACTGAGCTAAACTTGGTATGTGTCCAACTCCTAGAAATAACTTCATGCCCCATCTCCCTTACTTCCAGCTAGTAAGGATCACATAATTCCTAACAAAGTTTTGACACAGATTCCCAATTCGGGCATTCAGAACCTATAGCACGTTGCTGTAAGCAAGCAGATTCTCATTCAAAGTTGCAAGTTACTATGTAGGAACAAGTTTGTATAGGTATTTCAAAGATGCCCAGAACTGAGCTAAACTTGGTATGTGTCCATCTCCTAGAAATAACTTCATGCCCCATCTCCCTTACTTCCAGCTAGTAAGGATCACATAATTCCTAACAAAGTTTTGACACAGATTCCCAATTCGGGCATTCAGAACATATAGCACGTTGCTGTAAGCAAGCACATTCTCATTCAAAGATGCAAGTTACTATGTAGGAACAAGTTTGTATAGGTATTTCAAAGATGCCCAGAACTGAGCTAAACTTGGTATGTGTCCAAAACCTAGAAATAACTTCATGCCCCATCTCCCTTACTTCCAGCTAGTAAGGATCACATAAATCCTAACAAGGTTTTGACACAGATTCCCAATTCGGGCATTCAGAACATATAGCACGTTGCTGTAAGCAAGCACATTCTCATTCAAAGTTGCAAGTTACTATGTAGGAACAAGTTTGTACAGGTATTTCAAAGATGCCCAGAACTGAGCTAAACTTGGTATGTGTCCAACTCCTAGAAAAAACTTCATGCCCCATCTCCCTTACTTCCAGCTAGTAAGGATCACATAATTCCTAACAAAGTTTTGACACAGATTCCCAATTCGGGCATTCAGAACATATAGCACGTTGCTGTAAGCAAGCACATTTTCATTCAAAGTTGCAAGTTACTATGTAGGAACAAGTTTGTATAGGTATTTCAAAGATGCCCAGAACTGAGCTAAACTTGGTATGTGTCCAACTCCTAGAAATAAATTCATGCCCCATCTCCCTTACTTCCAGCTAGTAAGGATCACATAATTCCTAACAAAGTTTTGACACAGATTCCCAATTCGGGCATTCAGAACATATAGCACGTTGCTGTAAGCAAGCACATTCTCATTCAATGTTGCAAGTTACTATGTAGGAACAAGTTTGTATAGGTATTTCAAAGATGCCCAGAACTGAGCTAAACTTGGTGTGTGTCCAACTCCTAGAAATAACTTCATGCCCCCTCTCCCTTACTTCCAGCTAGTAAGGATCACATAATTCCTAACAAAGTTTTGACACAGATTCCCAATTCGGGCATTCAGAACATATAGCACGTTGCTGTAAGCAAGCACATTCTCATTCAAAGTTGCAAGTTACTATGTAGGAACAAGTTTGTATAGGTATTTCAAAGATGCCCAGAACTGAGCTAAACTTGGTATGTGTCCAACTCCTAGAAATAACTTCATGCCCCATCTCCCTTACTTCCAGCTAGTAAGGATCACATAAATCCTAACAAAGTTTTGACACAGATTCCCAATTCGGGCATTCAGAACATATAGCACGTTGCTGTAAGCAAGCACATTCTCATTCAAAGATGCAAGTTACTATGTAGGAACAAGTTTGTATAGGTATTTCAAAGATGCCCAGAACTGAGCTAACCTTGGTATGTGTCCAACTCCTAGAAATAACTTCATGCCCCATCTCCCTTACTTCCAGCTAGTAAGGATCACATAATTCCTAACAAAGTTTTGACACAGATTCCCAATTCGGGCATTCAGAACATATAGCACGTTGCTGTAAGCAAGCACATTCTCATTCAAAGATGCAAGTTACTATGTAGGAACAAGTTTGTATAGGTATTTCAAAGATGCCCAGAACTGAGCTAAACTTGGTATGTGTCCAACTCCAAGAAATAACTTCATGCCCCATCTCCCTTACTTCCAGCTAGTAAGGATCACATAATTCCTAACAAAGTTTTGACACAGATTCCCAATACGGGCATTCAGAACATATAGCACGTTGCTGTAAGCAAGCACATTCTCACTCAAAGATGCAAGTTACTATGTAGGAACAAGTTTGTATAGGTATTTCAAAGATGCCCAGAACTGAGCTAAACTTGGTATGTGTCCAACTCCTAGAAATAACTTCATGCCCCATCTGCCTTACTTCCAGCTAGTAAGGATCACATAATTCCTAACAAAGTTTTGACACAGATTCCCAATTCGGGCATTCAGAACATATAGCACGTTGCTGTAAGCAAGCAGATTCTCATTCAAAGTTGCAAGTTACTATGTAGGAACAAGTTTGTAGAGGTATTTCAAAGATGCCCAGAACTGAGCTAAACTTGGTATGTGTCCAACTCCTAGAAATAACTTCATGCCCCATCTCCCTTACTTCCAGCTAGTAAGGATGATAAAATTCCTAACAAAGTTTTGACACAGATTCCCAATTCGGGCATTCAGAACATATAGCACGTTGCTGTAAGCAAGCAGATTTTCATTCAAAGTTGCAAGTTACTATGTAGGAACAAGTTTGTATAGGTATTTCAAAGATGCCCAGAACTGAGCTAAACTTGGTATGTGTCCAACTCCTAGAAATAACTTCATGCCCCATCTCCCTTACTTCCAGCTAGTAAGGATCACATAATTCCTAACAAAGTTTTGACACAGATTCCCAATTCGGGCATTCAGAACATATAGCACGTTGCTGTAAGCAAGCACATTCTCATTCAAAGATGCAAGTTACTATGTAGGAACAAGTTTGTATAGGTATTTCAAAGATGCCCAGAACTGAGCTAAACTTGGTATGTGTCCAACTCCTAGAAATAACTTCATGCCCCATCTCCCTTACTTCCAGCTAGTAAGGATCACATAATTCCTAACAAAGTTTTGACACAGATTCCCAATTCGGGAATTCAGAACATATAGCACGTTGCTGTAAGCAAGCACATTCTCATTCAATGTTGCAAGTTACTATGTAGGAACAAGTTTGTATAGGTATTTCAAAGATGCCCAGAACTGAGCTAAACTTGGTGTGTGTCCAACTCCTAGAAATAACTTCATGCCCCCTCTCCCTTACTTCCAGCTAGTAAGGATCACATAATTCCTAACAAAGTTTTGACACAGATTCCCAATTCGGGCATTCAGAACATATAGCACGTTGCTGTAAGCAAGCACATTCTCATTCAAAGTTGCAAGTTACTATGTAGGAACAAGTTTGTATAGGTATTTCAAAGATGCCCAGAACTGAGCTAAACTTGGTATGTGTCCAACTCCTAGAAATAACTTCATGCCCCATCTCCCTTACTTCCAGCTAGTAAGGATCACATAATTCCTAACAAAGTTTTGACACAGATTCCCAATTCGGGCATTCAGAACATATAGCACGTTGCTGTAAGCAAGCAGATTCTCATTAAACATGCAAGTTACCATGTAGGAACAAGTTTGTATAGGTATTTCAAAGATGCCCAGAACTGAGCTAAACTTGGTATGTGTCCAACTCCTAGAAATAACTTCATGCCCCATCTCCCTTACTTCCAGCTAGTAAGGATCACATAATTCCTAACAAAGTTTTGACACAGATTGCCAATTCGGGCAATCAGAACATATAGCACGTTGCTGTAAGCAAGCACATTCTCATTCAAAGATGCAAGTTACTATGTAGGAACAAGTTTGTATAGGTATTTCAAAGATGCCCAGAACTGAGCTAAACTTGGTATGTGTCCAACTCCTAGAAATAACTTCATGCCCCATCTCCCTTACTTCCAGCTAGTAAGGATCACATAATTCCTAACAAAGTTTTGACACAGATTCCCAATTCGGGCATTCAGAACATATAGCACGTTGCTGTAAGCAAGCACATTCTCATTCAAAGTTGCAAGTTACTATGTAGGAACAAGTTTGTATAGGTATTTCAAAGATGCCCAGAACTGAGCTAAACTTGGTATGTGTCCAACTCCTAGAAATAACTTCATGCCCCATCTCCCTTACTTCCAGCTAGTAAGGATCACATAATTCCTAACAAAGTTTTGACACAGATTCCCAATTCGGGCATTCAGAACCTATAGCACGTTGCTGTAAGCAAGCAGATTCTCATTCAAAGTTGCAAGTTACTATGTAGGAACAAGTTTGTATAGGTATTTCAAAGATGCCCAGAACTGAGCTAAACTTGGTATGTGTCCAACTCCTAGAAATAACTTCATGCCCCATCTCCCTTACTTCCAGCTAGTAAGGATCACATAATTCCTAACAAAGTTTTGACACAGATTCCCAATTCGGGCATTCAGAACATATAGCACGTTGCTGTAAGCAAGCACATTCTCATTCAAAGTTGCAAGTTACTATGTAGGAACAAGTTTGTATAGGTATTTCAAAGATGCCCAGAACTGAGCTAAACTTGGTGTGTGTCCAACTCCTAGAAATAACTTCATGCCCCATCTCCCTTACTTCCAGCTAGTAAGGATCACATAATTCCTAACAAAGTTTTGACACAGATTCCCAATTCGGGCATTCAGAACATATAGCACGTTGCTGTAAGCAAGCAGATTCTCATTCAAAGATGCAAGTTACTAGGTAGGAACAAGTTTGTATAGGTATTTCAAAGATGCCCAGAACTGAGCTAAACTTGGTATGTGTCCAACTCCTAGAAATAACTTCATGCCCCATCTCCCTTACTTCCAGCTAGTAAGGATCACATAATTCCTAACAAAGTTTTGACACAGATTCCCAATTCGGGCATTCAGAACATATAGCACGTTGCTGTAAGCAAGCACATTCTCATTCAAAGATGCAAGTTACTATGTAGGAACAAGTTTGTATAGGTATTTCAAAGATGCCCAGAACTGAGCTAAACTTGGTATGTGTCCAACTCCTAGAAATAACTTCATGCCCCATCTCCCTTACTTCCAGCTAGTAAGGATCACATAATTCCTAACAAAGTTTTGACACAGATTCCCAATTCGGGCATTCAGAACATATAGCACGTTGCTGCAAGCAAGCAGATTCTCATTCAAAGATGCAAGTTACTATGTAGGAACAAGTTTGTATAGGTATTTCAAAGATGCCCAGAACTGAGCTAAACTTGGTATGTGTCCAACTCCTAGAAATAACTTCATGCCCCATCTCCCTTACTTCCAGCTAGTAAGGATCACATAATTCCTAAGAGAGTTTTGACACAGATTCCCTATTCTGGCATTCAGAACATATAGCACGTTGCTGCAAGCAAGCACATTCTCATTCAAAGATGCAAGTTACTAGGTAGGAACAAGTTTGTATAGGTATTTCAAAGATGCCCAGAACTGAGCTAAACTTGGTATGTGTCCAACTCCTAGAAATAATTTCATGCCCCATCTCCCTTACTTCCAGCAAGTAAGGATCACATAATTCCTAACAAGGTTTTGACACAGATTCCCAATTCGGGCATTCAGAACATATAGCACGTTGCTGTAAGCAAGCACATTCTCATTCAAAGTTGCAAGTTACTATGTAGGAACAAGTTTGTACAGGTATTTCAAAGATGCCCAGAACTGAGCTAAACTTGGTATGTGTCCAACTCCTAGAAATAACTTCATGCCCCATCTCCCTTACTTCCAGCTAGTAAGGATCACATAATTCCTAACAAAGTTTTGACACAGATTCCCAATTCGGGCATTCAGAACATATAGCACGTTGCTGTAAGCAAGCACATTCTCATTCAATGTTGCAAGTTACTATGTAGGAACAAGTTTGTATAGGTATTTCAAAGATGCCCAGAACTGAGCTAAACTTGGTGTGTGTCCAACTCCTAGAAATAACTTCATGCCCCCTCTCCCTTACTTCCAGCTAGTAAGGATCACATAATTCCTAACAAAGTTTTGACACAGATTCCCAATTCGGGCATTCAGAACATATAGCACGTTGCTGTAAGCAAGCACATTCTCATTCAAAGTTGCAAGTTACTATGTAGGAACAAGTTTGTATAGGTATTTCAAAGATGCCCAGAACTGAGCTAAACTTGGTATGTGTCCAACTCCTAGAAATAACTTCATGCCCCATCTCCCTTACTTCCAGCTAGTAAGGATCACATAATTCCTAACAAAGTTTTGACACAGATTCCCAATTCGGGCATTCAGAACATATAGCACGTTGCTGTAAGCAAGCAGATTCTCATTAAACATGCAAGTTACTATGTAGGAACAAGTTTGTATAGGTATTTCAAAGATGCCCAGAACTGAGCTAAACTTGGTATGTGTCCAACTCCTAGAAATAACTTCATGCCCCATCTCCCTTACTTCCAGCTAGTAAGGATCACATAATTCCTAACAAAGTTTTGACACAGATTGCCAATTCGGGCAATCAGAACATATAGCACGTTGCTGTAAGCAAGCACATTCTCATTCAAAGATGCAAGTTACTATGTAGGAACAAGTTTGTATAGGTATTTCAAAGATGCCCAGAACTGAGCTAAACTTGGTATGTGTCCAACTCCTAGAAATAACTTCATGCCCCATCTCCCTTACTTCCAGCTAGTAAGGATCACATAATTCCTAACAAAGTTTTGACACAGATTCCCAATTCGGGCATTCAGAACCTATAGCACGTTGCTGTAAGCAAGCAGATTCTCATTCAAAGTTGCAAGTTACTATGTAGGAACAAGTTTGTATAGGTATTTCAAAGATGCCCAGAACTGAGCTAAACTTGGTATGTGTCCAACTCCTAGAAATAACTTCATGCCCCATCTCCCTTACTTCCAGCTAGTAAGGATCACATAATTCCTAACAAAGTTTTGACACAGATTCCCAATTCGGGCATTCAGAACATATAGCACGTTGCTGTAAGCAAGCACATTTTCATTCAAAGTTGCAAGTTACTATGTAGGAACAAGTTTGTATAGGTATTTCAAAGATGCCCAGAACTGAGCTAAACTTGGTGTGTGTCCAACTCCTAGAAATAACTTCATGCCCCATCTCCCTTACTTCCAGCTAGTAAGGATCACATAATTCCTAACAAAGTTTTGACACAGATTCCCAATTCGGGCATTCAGAACATATAGCACGTTGCTGTAAGCAAGCAGATTCTCATTCAAAGATGCAAGTTACTATGTAGGAACAAGTTTGTATAGGTATTTCTAAGGTGCCCAGAACTGAGCTAAACTTGGTATGTGTCCAACTCCTAGAAATAACTTCATGCCCCATCTCCCTTACTTCCAGCTAGTAAGGATCACATAATTCCTAACAAAGTTTTGACACAGATTCCCAATTCGGGCATTCAGAACATATAGCACGTTGCTGTAAGCAAGCACATTCTCATTCAAAGATGCAAGTTACTATGTAGGAACAAGTTTGTATAGGTATTTGAAAGAAGCCCAGAACTGAGCTAAACTTGGTATGTGTCCAAAACCTAGAAATAACTTCATGCCCCATCTCCCTTACTTCCAGCTAGTAAGGATCACATAAATCCTAACAAAGTTTTGACACAGATTCCCAATTCGGGCATTCAGAACATATAGCACGTTGCTGTAAGCAAGCACATTCTCATTCAAAGATGCAAGTTACTATGTAGGAACAAGTTTGTATAGGTATTTCAAAGATGCCCAGAACTGAGCTAAACTTGGTATGTGTAAAACTCCTAGAAATAACTTCATGCCCCATCTCCCTTACTTCCAGCTAGTAAGGATCACATAATTCCTAACAAAGTTTTGACACAGATTCCCAATTCGGGCATTCAGAACATATAGCACGTTGCTGTAAGCAAGCACATTCTCATTCAAAGATGCAAGTTACTATGTAGGAACAAGTTTGTATAGGTATTTCAAAGATGCCCAGAACTGAGCTAAACTTGGTATGTGTCCAACTCCAAGAAATAACTTCATGCCCCATCTCCCTTACTTCCAGCTAGTAAGGATCACATAATTCCTAACAAAGTTTTGACACAGATTCCCAATACGGGCATTCAGAACATATAGCACGTTGCTGTAAGCAAGCACATTCTCACTCAAAGATGCAAGTTACTATGTAGGAACAAGTTTGTATAGGTATTTCAAAGATGCCCAGAACTGAGCTAAACTTGGTATGTGTCAAACTCCTAGAAATAACTTCATGCCCCATCTGCCTTACTTCCAGCTAGTAAGGATCACATAATTCCTAACAAAGTTTTGACACAGATTCCCAATTCGGGCATTCAGAACATATAGCACGTTGCTGTAAGCAAGCAGATTCTCATTCAAAGTTGCAAGTTACTATGTAGGAACAAGTTTGTATAGGTATTTCAAAGATGCCCAGAACTGAGCTAAACTTGGTATGTGTCCAACTCCTAGAAATAACTTCATGCCCCATCTCCCTTACTTCCAGCTAGTAAGGATGACATAATTCCTAACAAAGTTTTGACACAGATTCCCAATTCGGGCATTCAGAACATATAGCACGTTGCTGTAAGCAAGCACATTTTCATTCAAAGTTGCAAGTTACTATGTAGGAACAAGTTTGTATAGGTATTTCAAAGATGCCCAGAACTGAGCTAAACTTGGTATGTGTCCAACTCCTAGAAATAACTTCATGCCCCATCTCCCTTACTTCCAGCTAGTAAGGATCACATAATTCCTAACAAAGTTTTGACACAGATTCCCAAGTCGGGCATTCAGAACATATAGCACGTTGCTGTAAGCAAGCAGATTCTCATTCAAAGTTGCAAGTTACTATGTAGGAACAAGTTTGTATAGGTATTTCAAAGATGCCCAGAACTGAGCTAAACTTGGTATGTGTCCAACTCCTAGAAATAACTTCATGCCCCATCTCCCTTACTTCCAGCTAGTAAGGATCACATAATTCCTAACAAAGTTTTGACACAGATTCCCAAGTCGGGCATTCAGAACATATAGCACGTTGCTGTAAGCAAGCACATTCTCATTCAAAGTTGCAAGTTACTATGTAGGAACAAGTTTGTATAGGTATTTCAAAGATGCCCAGAACTGAGCTAAACTTGGTATGTGTCCAAGTCCTAGAAATAACTTCATGCCCCATCTCCCTTACTTCCAGCTAGTAAGGATCACATAATTCCTAACAAAGTTTTGACACAGATTCCCAATTCGGGCATTCAGAACATATAGCACGTTGCTGTAAGCAAGCACATTCTCATTCAAAGATGCAAGTTACTATGTAGGAACAAGTTTGTAAAGGCATTTCAAAGATGCCCAGAACTGAGCTAAACTTGGTATGTGTCCAAGTCCTAGAAATAACTTCATGCCCCATCTCCCTTACTTCCAGCTAGTAAGGATCACATAATTCCTAACAAAGTTTTGACACAGATTCCCAATTCGGGCATTCAGAACATATAGCATGTTGTTGCAAGCAAGCAGATTCTCATTCAAAGATGCAAGTTACTATGTAGGAACAAGTTTGTATAGGTATTTCAAAGATGCCCAGAACTGAGTTAAACTTGGTATGTGTCCATCTCCTAGAAATAACTTCATGCCCCATCTCCCTTACTTCCAGCTAGTAAGGATCACATAATTCCTAACAAAGTTTTGACACAGATTCCCAAGTCGGGCATTCAGAACATATAGCACGTTGCTGTAAGCAAGCAGATTCTCATTCAAAGTTGCAAGTTACTATGTAGGAACAAGTTTGTATAGGTATTTCAAAGATGCCCAGAACTGAGCTAAACTTGGTATGTGTCCAACTCCTAGAAATAACTTCATGCCCCATCTCCCTTACTTCCAGCTAGTAAGGATCACATAATTCCTAACAAAGTTTTGACACAGATTCCCAATTCGGGCATTCAGAACATATAGCACGTTGCTGTAAGCAAGCACATTCTCATTCAAAGTTGCAAGTTACTATGTAGGAACAAGTTTGTATAGGTATTTCAAAGATGCCCAGAACTGAGCTAAACTTGGTATGTGTCCAACTCCTAGAAATAACTTCATGCCCCATCTCCCTTACTTCCAGCAGGTAAGGATGACATAATTCCTAACAAAGTTTTGACACAGATTCCCAATTCGGGCATTCAGAACATATAGCACGTTGCTGTAAGCAAGCACATTCTCATTAATGATGCAAGTTACTATGTAGCAAGAAGATTGTATAGGTATTTCAAAGATGCCCAGAACTGAGCTAAACTTGGTATGTGTCCAACTCCTAGAAATAACTTCATGCCCCATCTCCCTTACTTCCAGCTAGTAAGGATCACATAATTCCTAACAAAGTTTTGACACAGATTCCCAATTCGGGCATTCAGAACATATAGCACGTTGCTGTAAGCAAGCAGATTCTCATTAAACATGCAAGTTACCATGTAGGAACAAGTTTGTATAGGTATTTCAAAGATGCCCAGAACTGAGCTAAACTTGGTATGTGTCCAACTCCTAGAAATAACTTCATGCCCCATCTCCCTTACTTCCAGCTAGTAAGGATCACATAATTCCTAACAAAGTTTTGACACAGATTGCCAATTCGGGCAATCAGAACATATAGCACGTTGCTGTAAGCAAGCACATTCTCATTCAAAGATGCAAGTTACTATGTAGGAACAAGTTTGTATAGGTATTTCAAAGATGCCCAGAACTGAGCTAAACTTGGTATGTGTCCAACTCCTAGAAATAACTTCATGCCCCATCTCCCTTACTTCCAGCTAGTAAGGATCACATAATTCCTAACAAAGTTTTGACACAGATTCCCAATTCGGGCATTCAGAACATATAGCACGTTGCTGTAAGCAAGCACATTCTCATTCAAAGTTGCAAGTTACTATGTAGGAACAAGTTTGTATAGGTATTTCAAAGATGCCCAGAACTGAGCTAAACTTGGTATGTGTCCAACTCCTAGAAATAACTTCATGCCCCATCTCCCTTACTTCCAGCTAGTAAGGATCACATAATTCCTAACAAAGTTTTGACACAGATTCCCAATTCGGGCATTCAGAACCTATAGCACGTTGCTGTAAGCAAGCAGATTCTCATTCAAAGTTGCAAGTTACTATGTAGGAACAAGTTTGTATAGGTATTTCAAAGATGCCCAGAACTGAGCTAAACTTGGTATGTGTCCAACTCCTAGAAATAACTTCATGCCCCATCTCCCTTACTTCCAGCTAGTAAGGATCACATAATTCCTAACAAAGTTTTGACACAGATTCCCAATTCGGGCATTCAGAACATATAGCACGTTGCTGTAAGCAAGCACATTCTCATTCAAAGTTGCAAGTTACTATGTAGGAACAAGTTTGTATAGGTATTTCAAAGATGCCCAGAACTGAGCTAAACTTGGTGTGTGTCCAACTCCTAGAAATAACTTCATGCCCCATCTCCCTTACTTCCAGCTAGTAAGGATCACATAATTCCTAACAAAGTTTTGACACAGATTCCCAATTCGGGCATTCAGAACATATAGCACGTTGCTGTAAGCAAGCAGATTCTCATTCAAAGATGCAAGTTACTAGGTAGGAACAAGTTTGTATAGGTATTTCAAAGATGCCCAGAACTGAGCTAAACTTGGTATGTGTCCAACTCCTAGAAATAACTTCATGCCCCATCTCCCTTACTTCCAGCTAGTAAGGATCACATAATTCCTAACAAAGTTTTGACACAGATTCCCAATTCGGGCATTCAGAACATATAGCACGTTGCTGTAAGCAAGCACATTCTCATTCAAAGATGCAAGTTACTATGTAGGAACAAGTTTGTATAGGTATTTCAAAGATGCCCAGAACTGAGCTAAACTTGGTATGTGTCCAACTCCTAGAAATAACTTCATGCCCCATCTCCCTTACTTCCAGCTAGTAAGGATCACATAATTCCTAACAAAGTTTTGACACAGATTCCCAATTCGGGCATTCAGAACATATAGCACGTTGCTGCAAGCAAGCAGATTCTCATTCAAAGATGCAAGTTACTATGTAGGAACAAGTTTGTATAGGTATTTCAAAGATGCCCAGAACTGAGCTAAACTTGGTATGTGTCCAACTCCTAGAAATAACTTCATGCCCCATCTCCCTTACTTCCAGCTAGTAAGGATCACATAATTCCTAAGAGAGTTTTGACACAGATTCCCTATTCTGGCATTCAGAACATATAGCACGTTGCTGCAAGCAAGCACATTCTCATTCAAAGATGCAAGTTACTAGGTAGGAACAAGTTTGTATAGGTATTTCAAAGATGCCCAGAACTGAGCTAAACTTGGTATGTGTCCAACTCCTAGAAATAATTTCATGCCCCATCTCCCTTACTTCCAGCTAGTAAGGATCACATAATTCCTAACAAGGTTTTGACACAGATTCCCAATTCGGGCATTCAGAACATATAGCACGTTGCTGTAAGCAAGCACATTCTCATTCAAAGTTGCAAGTTACTATGTAGGAACAAGTTTGTACAGGTATTTCAAAGATGCCCAGAACTGAGCTAAACTTGGTATGTGTCCAACTCCTAGAAATAACTTCATGCCCCATCTCCCTTACTTCCAGCTAGTAAGGATCACATAATTCCTAACAAAGTTTTGACACAGATTCCCAATTCGGGCATTCAGAACATATAGCACGTTGCTGTAAGCAAGCACATTCTCATTCAATGTTGCAAGTTACTATGTAGGAACAAGTTTGTATAGGTATTTCAAAGATGCCCAGAACTGAGCTAAACTTGGTGTGTGTCCAACTCCTAGAAATAACTTCATGCCCCCTCTCCCTTACTTCCAGCTAGTAAGGATCACATAATTCCTAACAAAGTTTTGACACAGATTCCCAATTCGGGCATTCAGAACATATAGCACGTTGCTGTAAGCAAGCACATTCTCATTCAAAGTTGCAAGTTACTATGTAGGAACAAGTTTGTATAGGTATTTCAAAGATGCCCAGAACTGAGCTAAACTTGGTATGTGTCCAACTCCTAGAAATAACTTCATGCCCCATCTCCCTTACTTCCAGCTAGTAAGGATCACATAATTCCTAACAAAGTTTTGACACAGATTCCCAATTCGGGCATTCAGAACATATAGCACGTTGCTGTAAGCAAGCAGATTCTCATTAAACATGCAAGTTACTATGTAGGAACAAGTTTGTATAGGTATTTCAAAGATGCCCAGAACTGAGCTAAACTTGGTATGTGTCCAACTCCTAGAAATAACTTCATGCCCCATCTCCCTTACTTCCAGCTAGTAAGGATCACATAATTCCTAACAAAGTTTTGACACAGATTGCCAATTCGGGCAATCAGAACATATAGCACGTTGCTGTAAGCAAACACATTCTCATTCAAAGATGCAAGTTACTATGTAGGAACAAGTTTGTATAGGTATTTCAAAGATGCCCAGAACTGAGCTAAACTTGGTATGTGTCCAACTCCTAGAAATAACTTCATGCCCCATCTCCCTTACTTCCAGCTAGTAAGGATCACATAATTCCTAACAAAGTTTTGACACAGATTCCCAATTCGGGCATTCAGAACCTATAGCACGTTGCTGTAAGCAAGCAGATTCTCATTCAAAGTTGCAAGTTACTATGTAGGAACAAGTTTGTATAGGTATTTCAAAGATGCCCAGAACTGAGCTAAACTTGGTATGTGTCCAACTCCTAGAAATAACTTCATGCCCCATCTCCCTTACTTCCAGCTAGTAAGGATCACATAATTCCTAACAAAGTTTTGACACAGATTCCCAATTCGGGCATTCAGAACATATAGCACGTTGCTGTAAGCAAGCACATTTTCATTCAAAGTTGCAAGTTACTATGTAGGAACAAGTTTGTATAGGTATTTCAAAGATGCCCAGAACTGAGCTAAACTTGGTGTGTGTCCAACTCCTAGAAATAACTTCATGCCCCATCTCCCTTACTTCCAGCTAGTAAGGATCACATAATTCCTAACAAAGTTTTGACACAGATTCCCAATTCGGGCATTCAGAACATATAGCACGTTGCTGTAAGCAAGCAGATTCTCATTCAAAGATGCAAGTTACTATGTAGGAACAAGTTTGTATAGGTATTTCTAAGATGCCCAGAACTGAGCTAAACTTGGTATGTGTCCAACTCCTAGAAATAACTTCATGCCCCATCTCCCTTACTTCCAGCTAGTAAGGATCACATAATTCCTAACAAAGTTTTGACACAGATTCCCAATTCGGGCATTCAGAACATATAGCACGTTGCTGTAAGCAAGCACATTCTCATTCAAAGATGCAAGTTACTATGTAGGAACAAGTTTGTATAGGTATTTGAAAGAAGCCCAGAACTGAGCTAAACTTGGTATGTGTCCAAAACCTAGAAATAACTTCATGCCCCATCTCCCTTACTTCCAGCTAGTAAGGATCACATAAATCCTAACAAAGTTTTGACACAGATTCCCAATTCGGGCATTCAGAACATATAGCACGTTGCTGTAAGCAAGCACATTCTCATTCAAAGATGCAAGTTACTATGTAGGAACAAGTTTGTATAGGTATTTCAAAGATGCCCAGAACTGAGCTAAACTTGGTATGTGTAAAACTCCTAGAAATAACTTCATGCCCCATCTCCCTTACTTCCAGCTAGTAAGGATCACATAATTCCTAACAAAGTTTTGACACAGATTCCCAATTCGGGCATTCAGAACATATAGCACGTTGCTGTAAGCAAGCACATTCTCATTCAAAGATGCAAGTTACTATGTAGGAACAAGTTTGTATAGGTATTTCAAAGATGCCCAGAACTGAGCTAAACTTGGTATGTGTCCAACTCCAAGAAATAACTTCATGCCCCATCTCCCTTACTTCCAGCTAGTAAGGATCACATAATTCCTAACAAAGTTTTGACACAGATTCCCAATACGGGCATTCAGAACATATAGCACGTTGCTGTAAGCAAGCACATTCTCACTCAAAGATGCAAGTTACTATGTAGGAACAAGTTTGTATAGGTATTTCAAAGATGCCCAGAACTGAGCTAAACTTGGTATGTGTCAAACTCCTAGAAATAACTTCATGCCCCATCTGCCTTACTTCCAGCTAGTAAGGATCACATAATTCCTAACAAAGTTTTGACACAGATTCCCAATTCGGGCATTCAGAACATATAGCACGTTGCTGTAAGCAAGCAGATTCTCATTCAAAGTTGCAAGTTACTATGTAGGAACAAGTTTGTATAGGTATTTCAAAGATGCCCAGAACTGAGCTAAACTTGGTATGTGTCCAACTCCTAGAGATAACTTCATGCCCCATCTCCCTTACTTCCAGCTAGTAAGGATGACATAATTCCTAACAAAGTTTTGACACAGATTCCCAATTCGGGCATTCAGAACATATAGCACGTTGCTGTAAGCAAGCACATTTTCATTCAAAGTTGCAAGTTACTATGTAGGAACAAGTTTGTATAGGTATTTCAAAGATGCCCAGAACTGAGCTAAACTTGGTATGTGTCCAACTCCTAGAAATAACTTCATGCCCCATCTCCCTTACTTCCAGCTAGTAAGGATCACATAATTCCTAACAAAGTTTTGACACAGATTCCCAAGTCGGGCATTCAGAACATATAGCACGTTGCTGTAAGCAAGCAGATTCTCATTCAAAGTTGCAAGTTACTATGTAGGAACAAGTTTGTATAGGTATTTCAAAGATGCCCAGAACTGAGCTAAACTTGGTATGTGTCCAACTCCTAGAAATAACTTCATGCCCCATCTCCCTTACTTCCAGCTAGTAAGGATCACATAATTCCTAACAAAGTTTTGACACAGATTCCCAAGTCGGGCATTCAGAACATATAGCACGTTGCTGTAAGCAAGCACATTCTCATTCAAAGTTGCAAGTTACTATGTAGGAACAAGTTTGTATAGGTATTTCAAAGATGCCCAGAACTGAGCTAAACTTGGTATGTGTCCAAGTCCTTGAAATAACTACATGCCCCATCTCCCTTACTTCCAGCTAGTAAGGATCACATAATTCCTAACAAAGTTTTGACACAGATTCCCAATTCGGGCATTCAGAACATATAGCACGTTGCTGTAAGCAAGCACATTCTCATTCAAAGATGCAAGTTACTATGTAGGAACAAGTTTGTAAAGGCATTTCAAAGATGCCCAGAACTGAGCTAAACTTGGTATGTGTCCAAGTCCTAGAAATAACTTCATGCCCCATCTCCCTTACTTCCAGCTAGTAAGGATCACATAATTCCTAACAAAGTTTTGACACAGATTCCCAATTCGGGCATTCAGAACATATAGCATGTTGTTGCAAGCAAGCAGATTCTCATTCAAAGATGCAAGTTACTATGTAGGAACAAGTTTGTATAGGTATTTCAAAGATGCCCAGAACTGAGTTAAACTTGGTATGTGTCCATCTCCTAGAAATAACTTCATGCCCCATCTCCCTTACTTCCAGCTAGTAAGGATCACATAATTCCTAACAAAGTTTTGACACAGATTCCCAAGTCGGGCATTCAGAACATATAGCACGTTGCTGTAAGCAAGCAGATTCTCATTCAAAGTTGCAAGTTACTATGTAGGAACAAGTTTGTATAGGTATTTCAAAGATGCCCAGAACTGAGCTAAACTTGGTATGTGTCCAACTCCTAGAAATAACTTCATGCCCCATCTCCCTTACTTCCAGCTAGTAAGGATGACATAATTCCTAACAAAATTTTGACACAGATTCCCAATTCGGGCATTCAGAACATATAGCACGTTGCTGTAAGCAAGCACATTTTCATTCAAAGTTGCAAGTTACTATGTAGGAACAAGTTTGTATAGGTATTTCAAAGATGCCCAGAACTGAGCTAAACTTGGTATGTGTCCAACTCCTAGAAATAACTTCATGCCCCATCTCCCTTACTTCCAGCTAGTAAGGATCACATAATTTCTAACAAAGTTTTGACACAGATTCCCAATTCGGGCATTCAGAACATATAGCACGTTGCTGTAAGCAAGCAGATTCTCATTAATGATGCAAGTTACTATGTAGCAACAAGTTTGTATAGGTATTTCAAAGATGCCCAGAACTGAGCTAAACTTGGTATGTGTCCAACTCCTAGAAATAACTTCATGCCCCATCTCCCTTACTTCCAGCTAGTAAGGATCACATAATTCCTAACAAAGTTTTGACACAGATTCCCAATTCGGGCATTCAGAACATATAGCACGTTGCTGTAAGCAAGCACATTCTCATTCAAAGATGCAAGTTACTATGTAGGAACAAGTTTGTATAGGTATTTCAAAGATGCCCAGAACTGAGCTAAACTTGGTATGTGTCCAACTCCAAGAAATAACTTCATGCCCCATCTCCCTTACTTCCAGCTAGTAAGGATCACATAATTCCTAACAAAGTTTTGACACAGATTCCCAATTCGGGCATTCAGAACATATAGCACGTTGCTGTAAGCAAGCACATTCTCATTCAAAGATGCAAGTTACTATGTAGGAACAAGTTTGTATAGGTATTTCAAAGATGCCCAGAACTGAGCTAAACTTGGTATGTGTCCAACTCTTGGAAATAACTTCATGCCCCATCTCCCTTACTTCCAGCTAGTAAGGATCACATAATTCCTAACAAAGTTTTGACACAGATTCCCAATTCGGGCATTCAGAACATATAGCACGTTGCTGTAAGCAAGCAGATTCTCATTCAAAGTTGCAAGTTACTATGTAGGAACAAGTTTGTATAGGTATTTCAAAGATGCCCAGAACTGAGCTAAACTTGGTATGTGTCCAACTCCTAGAAATAACTTCATGCCCCATCTCCCTTACTTCCAGCTAGTAAGGATCACATAATTCCTAACAAAGTTTTGACACAGATTCCCAATTCGGGCATTCAGAACATATAGCACGTTGCTGTAAGCAAGCACATTTTCATTCAAAGTTGCAAGTTACTATGTAGGAACAAGTTTGTATAGGTATTTCAAAGATGCCCAGAACTGAGCTAAACTTGGTATGTGTCCAACTCCTAGAAATAACTTCATGCCCCATCTCCCTTACTTCCAGCTAGTAAGGATCACATAATTCCTAACAAAGTTTTGACACAGATTCCCAATTCGGGCATTCAGAACATATAGCACGTTGCTGTAAGCAAGCAGATTCTCATTCAAAGATGCAAGTTACTATGTAGGAACAAGTTTGTATAGGTATTTCAAAGATGCCCAGAACTGAGCTAAACTTGGTATGTCTCCAACTCCTAGAAATAACTTCATGCCCCATCTCCCTTACTTCCAGCTAGTAAGGATCACATAATTCCTAACAATGTTTTGACACAGATTGCCAATTCGGGCATTCAGAACATATAGCACGTTGCTGTAAGCAAGCACATTCTCATTCAAAGATGCAAGTTACTATGTAGGAAGAAGTTTGTATAGGTATTTCAAAGATGCCCAAAACTGAGCTAAACTTGGTATGTGTCCAACTCCTAGAAATAACATCATGCCCCATCTCCCTTACTTCCAGCTAGTAAGGATCACATAATTCCTAACAAAGTTTTGACACAGATTCCCAATTCGGGCATTCAGAACATATAGCACGTTGCTGTAAGCAAGCACATTCTCATTCAAAGTTGCAAGTTACTATGTAGGAACAAGTTTGTATAGGTATTTCAAAGATGCCCAGAACTGAGCTAAACTTGGTATGTGTCCAACTCCTAGAAATAACTTCATGCCCCATCTCCCTTACTTCCAGCTAGTAAGGATCACATAATTCCTAACAAAGTTTTGACACAGATTCCCAATTCGGGCATTCAGAACATATAGCACGTTGCTGTAAGCAAGCACATTCTCATTCAAAGTTGCAAGTTACTATGTAGGAACAAGTTTGTATAGGTATTTCAAAGATGCCCAGAACTGAGCTAAACTTGGTATGTGTCCAACTCCTAGAAATAACTTCATGCCCCATCTCCCTTACTTCCAGCTAGTAAGGATCACATAATTCCTAACAAAGTTTTGACACAGATTCCCAATTCGGGCATTCAGAACATATAGCACGTTGCTGTAAGCAAGCACATTCTCATTCAAAGATGCAAGTTACTATGTAGGAACAAGTTTGTATAGGTATTTCAAAGATGCCCAGAACTGAGCTAAACTTGGTATGTGTCCAACTCCTAGAAATAACTTCATGCCCCATCTCCCTTACTTCCAGCTAGTAAGGATCACATAATTCCTAACAAAGTTTTGACACAGATTCCCAATTCGGGCATTCAGAACATATAGCACGTTGCTGTAAGCAAGCAGATTCTCATTCAAAGTTGCAAGTTACTATGCAGGAACAAGTTTTTATAGGTATTTCAAAGATGCCCAGAACTGAGCTAAACTTGGTATGTGTCCAACTCCTAGAAATAACTTCATGCCCCATCTCCCTTACTTCCAGCTAGTAAGGATCACATAATTCCTAACAAAGTTTTGACACAGATTCCCAATTCGGGCATTCAGAACATATAGCACGTTGCTGTAAGCAAGCACATTCTCATTCAAAGTTGCAAGTTACTATGTAGGAACAAGTTTGTATAGGTATTTCAAAGATGCCCAGAACTGAGCTAAACTTGGTATGTGTCCAACTCCTAGAAATAACTCCATGCCCCATCTCCCTTACTTCCAGCTAGTAAGGATCACATAATTCCTAACAAAGTTTTGACACAGATTCCCAATTCGGGCATTCAGAACATATAGCACGTTGCTGTAAGCAAGCACATTCTCATTCAAAGATGCAAGTTACTATGTAGGAACAAGTTTGTATAGGTATTTCAAAGATGCCCAGAACTGAGCTAAACTTGGTATGTGTCCAACTCCTAGAAATAACTTCATGCCCCATCTCCCTTACTTCCAGCTAGTAAGGATCACATAATTCCTAACAAAGTTTTGACACAGATTCCCAATTCGGGCATTCAGAACATATAGCACGTTGCTGTAAGCAAGCACATTCTCATTCAAAGATGCAAGTTACTATGTAGGAACAAGTTTGTATAGGTATTTCAAAGATGCCCAGAACTGAGCTAAACTTGGTATGTGTCCAACTCCTAAAATAACTTCATGCCCCATCTCCCTTACTTCCAGCTAGTAAGGATCACATAATTCCTAACAAAGTTTTGACACAGATTCCCAATTCGGGCATTCAGAACATATAGCACGTTGCTGTAAGCAAGCACATTCTCATTCAAAGTTGCAAGTTACTATGTAGGAACAAGTTTGTATAGGTATTTCAAAGATGCCCAGAACTGAGCTAAACTTGGTATGTGTCCAACTCCTAGAAATAACTTCATGCCCCATCTCCCTTACTTCCAGCTAGTAAGGATGACATAATTCCTAACAAAGTTTTGACACAGATTCCCAATTCGGGCATTCAGAACATATAGCACGTTGCTGTAAGCAAGCAGATTCTCATTAATGATGCAAGTTACTATGTAGCAACAAGATTGTATAGGTATTTCAAAGATGCCCAGAACTGAGCTAAACTTGGTATGTGTCCAACTCCTAGAAATAACTTCATGCCCCATCTCCCTTACTTCCAGCTAGTAAGGATCACATAATTCCTAACAAAGTTTTGACACAGATTGCCAATTCGGGCATTCAGAACATATAGCACGTTGCTGTAAGCAAGCACATTCTCATTCAAAGATGCAAGTTACTATGTAGGAACAAGTTTGTATAGGTATTTCAAAGATGCCCAGAACTGAGCTAAACTTGGTATGTGTCCAACTCCTAGAAATAACTTCATGCCCCATCTCCCTTACTTCCAGCTAGTAAGGATCACATAATTCCTAACAAAGTTTTGACACAGATTCCTAATTCGGGCATTCAGAACATATAGCACGTTGCTGTAAGCAAGCACATTCTCATTCAAAGATGCAAGTTACTATGTAGGAACAAGTTTGTATAGGTATTTCAAAGATGCCCAGAACTGAGCTAAACTTGGTATGTGTCCAACTCCTAGAAATAACTTCATGCCCCATCTCCCTTACTTCCAGCTAGTAAGGATCACATAATTCCTAACAAAGTTTTGACACAGATTCCCAATTCGGGCATTCAGAACATATAGCACGTTGCTGTAAGCAAGCAGATTCTCATTCAAAGTTGCAAGTTACTATGTAGGAACAAGTTTGTATAGGTATTTCAAAGATGCCCAGAACTGAGCTAAACTTGGTATGTGTCCAACTCCTAGAAATAACTTGATGCCCCATCTCCCTTACTTCCAGCTAGTAAGGATCACATAAATCCTAACAAAGTTTTGACACAGATTCCCAATTCGGGCATTCAGAACATATAGCACGTTGCTGTAAGCAAGCAGATTCTCATTCAAAGATGAAAGTTACTATGTAGGAACAAGTTTGTATAGGTATTTCAAAGATGCCCAGAACTGAGCTAAACTTGGTATGTGTCCAACTCCTAGAAATAACTTCATGCCCCATCTCCCTTACTTCCAGCTAGTAAGGATCACATAATTCCTAACAATGTTTTGACACAGATTCCCAATTCGGGCATTCAGAACATATAGCACGTTGCTGGTAGCAAGCAGATTCTCATTCAAAGTTGCAAGTTACTATGTAGGAACAAGTTTGTATAGGTATTTCAAAGATGCCCAGAACTGAGCTAAACTTGGTATGTGTCCAACTCCTAGAAATAACTTCATGCCCCATCTCCCTTACTTCCAGCTAGTAAGGATCACATAATTCCTAACAAAGTTTTGACACAGATTCCCAAGTCGGGCATTCAGAACATATAGCACGTTGCTGTAAGCAAGCACATTCTCATTCAAAGTTGCAAGTTACTATGTAGGAACAAGTTTGTATAGGTATTTCAAAGATGCCCAGAACTGAGCTAAACTTGGTATGTGTCCAACTCCTAGAAATAACTTCATGCCCCATCTCCCTTACTTCCAGCTAGTAAGGATGACATAATTCCTAACAAAATTTTGACACAGATTCCCAATTCGGGCATTCAGAACATATAGCACTTTGCTGTAAGCAAGCACATTTTCATTCAAAGTTGCAAGTTACTATGTAGGAACAAGTTTGTATAGGTATTTCAAAGATGCCCAGAACAGAGCTAAACTTGGTATGTGTCCAACTCCTAGAAATAACTTCATGCCCCATCTCCCTTACTTCCAGCTAGTAAGGATCACATAATTTCTAACAAAGTTTTGACACAGATTCCCAATTCGGGCATTCAGAACATATAGCACGTTGCTGTAAGCAAGCAGATTCTCATTAATGATGCAAGTTACTATGTAGCAACAAGTTTGTATAGGTATTTCAAAGATGCCCAGAACTGAGCTAAACTTGGTATGTGTCCAACTCCTAGAAATAACTTCATGCCCCATCTCCCTTACTTCCAGCTAGTAAGGATCACATAATTCCTAACAAAGTTTTGACACAGATTCCCAATTCGGGCATTCAGAACATATAGCACGTTGCTGTAAGCAAGCACATTCTCATTCAAAGATGCAAGTTACTATGTAGGAACAAGTTTGTATAGGTATTTCAAAGATGCCCAGAACTGAGCTAAACTTGGTATGTGTCCAACTCCAAGAAATAACTTCATGCCCCATCTCCCTTACTTCCAGCTAGTAAGGATCACATAATTCCTAACAAAGTTTTGACACAGATTCCCAATTCGGGCATTCAGAACATATAGCACGTTGCTGTAAGCAAGCACATTCTCATTCAAAGATGCAAGTTACTATGTAGGAACAAGTTTGTATAGGTATTTCAAAGATGCCCAGAACTGAGCTAAACTTGGTATGTGTCCAACTCTTGGAAATAACTTCATGCCCCATCTCCCTTACTTCCAGCTAGTAAGGATCACATAATTCCTAACAAAGTTTTGACACAGATTCCCAATTCGGGCATTCAGAACATATAGCACGTTGCTGTAAGCAAGCAGATTCTCATTCAAAGTTGCAAGTTACTATGTAGGAACAAGTTTGTATAGGTATTTCAAAGATGCCCAGAACTGAGCTAAACTTGGTATGTGTCCAACTCCTAGAAATAACTTCATGCCCCATCTCCCTTACTTCCAGCTAGTAAGGATCACATAATTCCTAACAAAGTTTTGACACAGATTCCCAATTCGGGCATTCAGAACATATAGCACGTTGCTGTAAGCAAGCACATTTTCATTCAAAGTTGCAAGTTACTATGTAGGAACAAGTTTGTATAGGTATTTCAAAGATGCCCAGAACTGAGCTAAACTTGGTATGTGTCCAACTCCTAGAAATAACTTCATGCCCCATCTCCCTTACTTCCAGCTAGTAAGGATCACATAATTCCTAACAAAGTTTTGACACAGATTCCCAATTCGGGCATTCAGAACATATAGCACGTTGCTGTAAGCAAGCAGATTCTCATTCAAAGATGCAAGTTACTATGTAGGAACAAGTTTGTATAGGTATTTCAAAGATGCCCAGAACTGAGCTAAACTTGGTATGTCTCCAACTCCTAGAAATAACTTCATGCCCCATCTCCCTTACTTCCAGCTAGTAAGGATCACATAATTCCTAACAATGTTTTGACACAGATTGCCAATTCGGGCATTCAGAACATATAGCACGTTGCTGTAAGCAAGCACATTCTCATTCAAAGATGCAAGTTACTATGTAGGAAGAAGTTTGTATAGGTATTTCAAAGATGCCCAAAACTGAGCTAAACTTGGTATGTGTCCAACTCCTAGAAATAACATCATGCCCCATCTCCCTTACTTCCAGCTAGTAAGGATCACATAATTCCTAACAAAGTTTTGACACAGATTCCCAATTCGGGCATTCAGAACATATAGCACGTTGCTGTAAGCAAGCACATTCTCATTCAAAGTTGCAAGTTACTATGTAGGAACAAGTTTGTATAGGTATTTCAAAGATGCCCAGAACTGAGCTAAACTTGGTATGTGTCCAACTCCTAGAAATAACTTCATGCCCCATCTCCCTTACTTCCAGCTAGTAAGGATCACATAATTCCTAACAAAGTTTTGACACAGATTCCCAATTCGGGCATTCAGAACATATAGCACGTTGCTGTAAGCAAGCACATTCTCATTCAAAGTTGCAAGTTACTATGTAGGAACAAGTTTGTATAGGTATTTCAAAGATGCCCAGAACTGAGCTAAACTTGGTATGTGTCCAACTCCTAGAAATAACTTCATGCCCCATCTCCCTTACTTCCAGCTAGTAAGGATCACATAATTCCTAACAAAGTTTTGACACAGATTCCCAATTCGGGCATTCAGAACATATAGCACGTTGCTGTAAGCAAGCACATTCTCATTCAAAGATGCAAGTTACTATGTAGGAACAAGTTTGTATAGGTATTTCAAAGATGCCCAGAACTGAGCTAAACTTGGTATGTGTCCAACTCCTAGAAATAACTTCATGCCCCATCTCCCTTACTTCCAGCTAGTAAGGATCACATAATTCCTAACAAAGTTTTGACACAGATTCCCAATTCGGGCATTCAGAACATATAGCACGTTGCTGTAAGCAAGCAGATTCTCATTCAAAGTTGCAAGTTACTATGCAGGAACAAGTTTTTATAGGTATTTCAAAGATGCCCAGAACTGAGCTAAACTTGGTATGTGTCCAACTCCTAGAAATAACTTCATGCCCCATCTCCCTTACTTCCAGCTAGTAAGGATCACATAATTCCTAACAAAGTTTTGACACAGATTCCCAATTCGGGCATTCAGAACATATAGCACGTTGCTGTAAGCAAGCACATTCTCATTCAAAGTTGCAAGTTACTATGTAGGAACAAGTTTGTATAGGTATTTCAAAGATGCCCAGAACTGAGCTAAACTTGGTATGTGTCCAACTCCTAGAAATAACTCCATGCCCCATCTCCCTTACTTCCAGCTAGTAAGGATCACATAATTCCTAACAAAGTTTTGACACAGATTCCCAATTCGGGCATTCAGAACATATAGCACGTTGCTGTAAGCAAGCACATTCTCATTCAAAGATGCAAGTTACTATGTAGGAACAAGTTTGTATAGGTATTTCAAAGATGCCCAGAACTGAGCTAAACTTGGTATGTGTCCAACTCCTAGAAATAACTTCATGCCCCATCTCCCTTACTTCCAGCTAGTAAGGATCACATAATTCCTAACAAAGTTTTGACACAGATTCCCAATTCGGGCATTCAGAACATATAGCACGTTGCTGTAAGCAAGCACATTCTCATTCAAAGATGCAAGTTACTATGTAGGAACAAGTTTGTATAGGTATTTCAAAGATGCCCAGAACTGAGCTAAACTTGGTATGTGTCCAACTCCTAAAATAACTTCATGCCCCATCTCCCTTACTTCCAGCTAGTAAGGATCACATAATTCCTAACAAAGTTTTGACACAGATTCCCAATTCGGGCATTCAGAACATATAGCACGTTGCTGTAAGCAAGCACATTCTCATTCAAAGTTGCAAGTTACTATGTAGGAACAAGTTTGTATAGGTATTTCAAAGATGCCCAGAACTGAGCTAAACTTGGTATGTGTCCAACTCCTAGAAATAACTTCATGCCCCATCTCCCTTACTTCCAGCTAGTAAGGATGACATAATTCCTAACAAAGTTTTGACACAGATTCCCAATTCGGGCATTCAGAACATATAGCACGTTGCTGTAAGCAAGCAGATTCTCATTAATGATGCAAGTTACTATGTAGCAACAAGATTGTATAGGTATTTCAAAGATGCCCAGAACTGAGCTAAACTTGGTATGTGTCCAACTCCTAGAAATAACTTCATGCCCCATCTCCCTTACTTCCAGCTAGTAAGGATCACATAATTCCTAACAAAGTTTTGACACAGATTGCCAATTCGGGCATTCAGAACATATAGCACGTTGCTGTAAGCAAGCACATTCTCATTCAAAGATGCAAGTTACTATGTAGGAACAAGTTTGTATAGGTATTTCAAAGATGCCCAGAACTGAGCTAAACTTGGTATGTGTCCAACTCCTAGAAATAACTTCATGCCCCATCTCCCTTACTTCCAGCTAGTAAGGATCACATAATTCCTAACAAAGTTTTGACACAGATTCCTAATTCGGGCATTCAGAACATATAGCACGTTGCTGTAAGCAAGCACATTCTCATTCAAAGATGCAAGTTACTATGTAGGAACAAGTTTGTATAGGTATTTCAAAGATGCCCAGAACTGAGCTAAACTTGGTATGTGTCCAACTCCTAGAAATAACTTCATGCCCCATCTCCCTTACTTCCAGCTAGTAAGGATCACATAATTCCTAACAAAGTTTTGACACAGATTCCCAATTCGGGCATTCAGAACATATAGCACGTTGCTGTAAGCAAGCAGATTCTCATTCAAAGTTGCAAGTTACTATGTAGGAACAAGTTTGTATAGGTATTTCAAAGATGCCCAGAACTGAGCTAAACTTGGTATGTGTCCAACTCCTAGAAATAACTTGATGCCCCATCTCCCTTACTTCCAGCTAGTAAGGATCACATAAATCCTAACAAAGTTTTGACACAGATTCCCAATTCGGGCATTCAGAACATATAGCACGTTGCTGTAAGCAAGCAGATTCTCATTCAAAGATGAAAGTTACTATGTAGGAACAAGTTTGTATAGGTATTTCAAAGATGCCCAGAACTGAGCTAAACTTGGTATGTGTCCAACTCCTAGAAATAACTTCATGCCCCATCTCCCTTACTTCCAGCTAGTAAGGATCACATAATTCCTAACAATGTTTTGACACAGATTCCCAATTCGGGCATTCAGAACATATAGCACGTTGCTGGTAGCAAGCAGATTCTCATTCAAAGTTGCAAGTTACTATGTAGGAACAAGTTTGTATAGGTATTTCAAAGATGCCCAGAACTGAGCTAAACTTGGTATGTGTCCAACTCCTAGAAATAACTTCATGCCCCATCTCCCTTACTTCCAGCTAGTAAGGATCACATAATTCCTAACAAAGTTTTGACACAGATTCCCAAGTCGGGCATTCAGAACATATAGCACGTTGCTGTAAGCAAGCACATTCTCATTCAAAGTTGCAAGTTACTATGTAGGAACAAGTTTGTATAGGTATTTCAAAGATGCCCAGAACTGAGCTAAACTTGGTATGTGTCCAACTCCTAGAAATAACTTCATGCCCCATCTCCCTTACTTCCAGCTAGTAAGGATGACATAATTCCTAACAAAATTTTGACACAGATTCCCAATTCGGGCATTCAGAACATATAGCACTTTGCTGTAAGCAAGCACATTTTCATTCAAAGTTGCAAGTTACTATGTAGGAACAAGTTTGTATAGGTATTTCAAAGATGCCCAGAACTGAGCTAAACTTGGTATGTGTCCAACTCCTAGAAATAACTTCATGCCCCATCTCCCTTACTTCCAGCTAGTAAGGATCACATAATTTCTAACAAAGTTTTGACACAGATTCCCAATTCGGGCATTCAGAACATATAGCACGTTGCTGTAAGCAAGCAGATTCTCATTAATGATGCAAGTTACTATGTAGCAACAAGTTTGTATAGGTATTTCAAAGATGCCCAGAACTGAGCTAAACTTGGTATGTGTCCAACTCCTAGAAATAACTTCATGCCCCATCTCCCTTACTTCCAGCTAGTAAGGATCACATAATTCCTAACAAAGTTTTGACACAGATTCCCAATTCGGGCATTCAGAACATATAGCACGTTGCTGTAAGCAAGCACATTCTCATTCAAAGATGCAAGTTACTATGTAGGAACAAGTTTGTATAGGTATTTCAAAGATGCCCAGAACTGAGCTAAACTTGGTATGTGTCCAACTCCAAGAAATAACTTCATGCCCCATCTCCCTTACTTCCAGCTAGTAAGGATCACATAATTCCTAACAAAGTTTTGACACAGATTCCCAATTCGGGCATTCAGAACATATAGCACGTTGCTGTAAGCAAGCACATTCTCATTCAAAGATGCAAGTTACTATGTAGGAACAAGTTTGTATAGGTATTTCAAAGATGCCCAGAACTGAGCTAAACTTGGTATGTGTCCAACTCCTAGAAATAACTTCATGCCCCATCTCCCTTACTTCCAGCTAGTAAGGATCACATAATTCCTAACAAAGTTTTGACACAGATTCCCAATTCGGGCATTCAGAACATATAGCACGTTGCTGTAAGCAAGCAGATTCTCATTCAAAGTTGCAAGTTACTATGTAGGAACAAGTTTGTATAGGTATTTCAAAGAGGCCCAGAACTGAGCTAAACTTGGTATGTGTCCAACTCCTAGAAATAACTTCATGCCCCATCTCCCTTACTTCCAGCTAGTAAGGATGACATAATTCCTAACAAAGTTTTGACACAGATTCCCAATTCGGGCATTCAGAACATATAGCACGTTGCTGTAAGCAAGCACATTTTCATTCAAAGTTGCAAGTTACTATGTAGGAACAAGTTTGTATAGGTATTTCAAAGATGCCCAGAACTGAGCTAAACTTGGTATGTGTCCAACTCCTAGAAATAACTTCATGCCCCATCTCCCTTACTTCCAGCTAGTAAGGATCACATAATTCCTAACAAAGTTTTGACACAGATTCCCAATTCGGGCATTCAGAACATATAGCACGTCGCTGTAAGCAAGCAGATTCTCATTCAAAGATGCAAGTTACTATGTAGGAACAAGTTTGTATAGGTATTTCAAAGATGCCCAGAACTGAGCTAAACTTGGTATGTGTCCAACTCCTAGAAATAACTTCATGCCCCATCTCCCTTACTTCCAGCTAGTAAGGATCACATAATTCCTAACAATGTTTTGACACAGATTCCCAATTCGGGCATTCAGAACATATAGCACGTTGCTGTAAGCAAGCACATTTTCATTCAAAGTTGCAAGTTACTATGTAGGAACAAGTTTGTATAGGTATTTCAAAGATGCCCAGAACTGAGCTAAACTTGGTATGTGTCCAACTCCTAGAAATAACTTCATGCCCCATCTCCCTTACTTCCAGCTAGTAAGGATCACATAATTCCTAACAAAGTTTTGACACAGATTCCCAATTCGGGCATTCAGAACATATAGCACGTTGCTGTAAGCAAGCAGATTCTCATTCAAAGATGCAAGTTACTATGTAGGAACAAGTTTGTATAGGTATTTCAAAGATGCCCAGAACTGAGCTAAACTTGGTATGTGTCCAACTCCTAGAAATAACTTCATGCCCCATCTCCCTTACTTCCAGCTAGTAAGGATCACATAATTCCTAACAATGTTTTGACACAGATTGCCAATTCGGGCATTCAGAACATATAGCACGTTGCTGTAAGCAAGCACATTCTCATTCAAAGATGCAAGTTACTATGTAGGAAGAAGTTTGTATAGGTATTTCAAAGATGCCCAAAACTGAGCTAAACTTGGTATGTGTCCAACTCCTAGAAATAACTTCATGCCCCATCTCCCTTACTTCCAGCTAGTAAGGATCACATAATTCCTAACAAAGTTTTGACACAGATTCCCAATTCGGGCATTCAGAACATATAGCACGTTGCTGTAAGCAAGCACATTCTCATTCAAAGTTGCAAGTTACTATGTAGGAACAAGTTTGTATAGGTATTTCAAAGATGCCCAGAACTGAGCTAAACTTGGTATGTGTCCAACTCCTAGAAATAACTTCATGCCCCATCTCCCTTACTTCCAGCTAGTAAGGATCACATAATTCCTAACAAAGTTTTGACACAGATTCCCAATTCGGGCATTCAGAACATATAGCACGTTGCTGTAAGCAAGCACATTCTCATTCAAAGTTGCAAGTTACTATGTAGGAACAAGTTTGTATAGGTATTTCAAAGATGCCCAGAACTGAGCTAAACTTGGTATGTGTCCAACTCCTAGAAATAACTTCATGCCCCATCTCCCTTACTTCCAGCTAGTAAGGATCACATAATTCCTAACAAAGTTTTGACACAGATTCCCAATTCGGGCATTCAGAACATATAGCACGTTGCTGTAAGCAAGCACATTCTCATTCAAAGATGCAAGTTACTATGTAGGAACAAGTTTGTATAGGTATTTCAAAGATGCCCAGAACTGAGCTAAACTTGGTATGTGTCCAACTGCTAGAAATAACTTCATGCCCCATCTCCCTTACTTCCAGCTAGTAAGGATCACATAATTCCTAACAAAGTTTTGACACAGATTCCCAATTCGGGCATTCAGAACATATAGCACGTTGCTGTAAGCAAGCAGATTCTCATTCAAAGTTGCAAGTTACTATGTAGGAACAAGTTTGTATAGGTATTTCAAAGATGCCCAGAACTGAGCTAAACTTGGTATGTGTCCAACTCCTAGAAATAACTTCATGCCCCATCTGCCTTACTTCCAGCTAGTAAGGATCACATAATTCCTAACAAAGTTTTGACACAGATTCCCAATTCGGGCATTCAGAACATATAGCACGTTGCTGTAAGCAAGCACATTCTCAGTCAAAGTTGCAAGTTACTATGTAGGAACAAGTTTGTATAGGTATTTCAAAGATGCCCAGAACTGAGCTAAACTTGGTATGTGTCCAACTCCTAGAAATAACTCCATGCCCCATCTCCCTTACTTCCAGCTAGTAAGGATCACATAATTCCTAACAAAGTTTTGACACAGATTCCCAATTCGGGCATTCAGAACATATAGCACGTTGCTGTAAGCAAGCACATTCTCATTCAAAGATGCAAGTTACTATGTAGGAACAAGTTTGTATAGGTATTTCAAAGATGCCCAGAACTGAGCTAAACTTGGTATGTGTCCAACTCCTAGAAATAACTTCATGCCCCATCTCCCTTACTTCCAGCTAGTAAGGATCACATAATTCCTAACAAAGTTTTGACACAGATTCCCAATTCGGGCATTCAGAACATATAGCACGTTGCTGTAAGCAAGCACATTCTCATTCAAAGATGCAAGTTACTATGTAGGAACAAGTTTGTATAGGTATTTCAAAGATGCCCAGAACTGAGCTAAACTTGGTATGTGTCCAACTCCTAAAATAACTTCATGCCCCATCTCCCTTACTTCCAGCTAGTAAGGATCACATAATTCCTAACAAAGTTTTGACACAGATTCCCAATTCGGGCATTCAGAACATATAGCACGTTGCTGTAAGCAAGCACATTCTCATTCAAAGTTGCAAGTTACTATGTAGGAACAAGTTTGTATAGGTATTTCAAAGATGCCCAGAACTGAGCTAAACTTGGTATGTGTCCAACTCCTAGAAATAACTTCATGCCCCATCTCCCTTACTTCCAGCTAGTAAGGATGACATAATTCCTAACAAAGTTTTGACACAGATTCCCAATTCGGGCATTCAGAACATATAGCACGTTGCTGTAAGCAAGCAGATTCTCATTAATGATGCAAGTTACTATGTAGCAACAAGATTGTATAGGTATTTCAAAGATGCCCAGAACTGAGCTAAACTTGGTATGTGTCCAACTCCTAGAAATAACTTCATGCCCCATCTCCCTTACTTCCAGCTAGTAAGGATCACATAATTCCTAACAAAGTTTTGACACAGATTGCCAATTCGGGCATTCAGAACATATAGCACGTTGCTGTAAGCAAGCACATTCTCATTCAAAGATGCAAGTTACTATGTAGGAACAAGTTTGTATAGGTATTTCAAAGATGCCCAGAACTGAGCTAAACTTGGTATGTGTCCAACTCCTAGAAATAACTTCATGCCCCATCTCCCTTACTTCCAGCTAGTAAGGATCACATAATTCCTAACAAAGTTTTGACACAGATTCCTAATTCGGGCATTCAGAACATATAGCACGTTGCTGTAAGCAAGCACATTCTCATTCAAAGATGCAAGTTACTATGTAGGAACAAGTTTGTATAGGTATTTCAAAGATGCCCAGAACTGAGCTAAACTTGGTATGTGTCCAACTCCTAGAAATAACTTCACGCCCCATCTCCCTTACTTCCAGCTAGTAAGGATCACATAATTCCTAACAAAGTTTTGACACAGATTCCCAATTCGGGCATTCAGAACATATAGCACGTTGCTGTAAGCAAGCAGATTCTCATTCAAAGTTGCAAGTTAATATGTAGGAACAAGTTTGTATAGGTATTTCAAAGATGCCCAGAACTGAGCTAAACTTGGTATGTGTCCAACTCCTAGAAATAACTTGATGCCCCATCTCCCTTACTTCCAGCTAGTAAGGATCACATAAATCCTAACAAAGTTTTGACACAGATTCCCAATTCGGGCATTCAGAACATATAGCACGTTGCTGTAAGCAAGCAGATTCTCATTCAAAGATGAAAGTTACTATGTAGGAACAAGTTTGTATAGGTATTTCAAAGATGCCCAGAACTGAGCTAAACTTGGTATGTGTCCAACTCCTAGAAATAACTTCATGCCCCATCTCCCTTACTTCCAGCTAGTAAGGATCACATAATTCCTAACAATGTTTTGACACAGATTCCCAATTCGGGCATTCAGAACATATAGCACGTTGCTGGTAGCAAGCAGATTCTCATTCAAAGTTGCAAGTTACTATGTAGGAACAAGTTTGTATAGGTATTTCAAAGATGCCCAGAACTGAGCTAAACTTGGTATCTGTCCAACTCCTAGAAATAACTTCATGCCCCATCTCCCTTACTTCCAGCTAGTAAGGATCACATAATTCCTAACAAAGTTTTGACACAGATTCCCAATTCGGGCATTCAGAACATATAGCACGTTGCTGTAAGCAAGCACATTCTCATTCAAAGATGCAAGTTACTATGTAGGAACAAGTTTGTATAGGTATTTCAAAGATGCCCAGAACTGAGCTAAACTTGGTATGTGTCCAACTCCAAGAAATAACTTCATGCCCCATCTCCCTTACTTCCAGTTAGTAAGGATCACATAATTCCTAACAAAGTTTTGACACAGATTCCCAATTCGGGCATTCAGAACATATAGCACGTTGCTGTAAGCAAGCACATTCTCATTCAAAGATGCAAGTTACTATGTAGGAACAAGTTTGTATAGGTATTTCAAAGATGCCCAGAACTGAGCTAAACTTGGTATGTGTCCAACTCCTAGAAATAACTTCATGCCCCATCTCCCTTACTTCCAGCTAGTAAGGATCACATAATTCCTAACAAAGTTTTGACACAGATTCCCAATTCGGGCATTCAGAACATATAGCACGTTGCTGTAAGCAAGCAGATTCTCATTCAAAGTTGCAAGTTACTATGTAGGAACAAGTTTGTATAGGTATTTCAAAGATGCCCAGAACTGAGCTAAACTTGGTATGTGTCCAACTCCTAGAAATAACTTCATGCCCCATCTCCCTTACTTCCAGCTAGTAAGGATGACATAATTCCTAACAAAGTTTTGACACAGATTCCCAATTCGGGCATTCAGAACATATAGCACGTTGCTGTAAGCAAGCACATTCTCATTAATGATGCAAGTTACTATGTAGCAAGAAGATTGTATAGGTATTTCAAAGATGCCCAGAACTGAGCTAAACTTGGTATGTGTCCAACTCCTAGAAATAACTTCATGCCCCATCTCCCTTACTTCCAGCTAGTAAGGATCACATAATTCCTAACAAAGTTTTGACACAGATTCCCAATTCGGGCATTCAGAACATATAGCACGTTGCTGTAAGCAAGCACATTCTCATTCAAAGATGCAAGTTACTATGTAGCAACAAGATTGTATAGGTATTTCAAAGATGCCCAGAACTGAGCTAAACTTGGTATGTGTCCAACTCCTAGAAATAACTTCATGCCCCATCTCCCTTACTTCCAGCTAGTAAGGATCACATAATTCCTAACAAAGTTTTGACACAGATTGCCAATTCGGGCATTCAGAACATATAGCACGTTGCTGTAAGCAAGCACATTCTCATTCAAAGATGCAAGTTACTATGTAGGAACAAGTTTGTATAGGTATTTCAAAGATGCCCAGAACTGAGCTAAACTTGGTATGTGTCCAACTCCTAGAAATAACTTCATGCCCCATCTCCCTTACTTCCAGCTAGTAAGGATCACATAATTCCTAACAAAGTTTTGACACAGATTCCCAATTCGGGCATTCAGAACATATAGCACGTTGCTGTAAGCAAGCAGATTCTCATTCAAAGTTGCAAGTTACTATGTAGGAACAAGTTTGTATAGGTATTTCAAAGATGCCCAGAACTGAGCTAAACTTGGTATGTGTCCAACTCCTAGAAATAACTTCATGCCCCATCTCCCTTACTTCCAGCTAGTAAGGATCACATAAATCCTAACAAAGTTTTGACACAGATTCCCAATTCGGGCATTCAGAACATATAGCACGTTGCTGTAAGCAAGCAGATTCTCATTCAAAGATGAAAGTTACTATGTAGGAACAAGTTTGTATAGGTATTTCAAAGATGCCCAGAACTGAGCTAAACTTGGTATGTGTCCAACTCCTAGAAATAACTTCATGCCCCATCTCCCTTACTTCCAGCTAGTAAGGATCACATAATTCCTAACAATGTTTTGACACAGATTGCCAATTCGGGCATTCAGAACATATAGCACGTTGCTGTAAGCAAGCACATTCTCATTCAAAGATGCAAGTTACTATGTAGGAACAAGTTTGTATAGGTATTTCAAAGATGCCCAAAACTGAGCTAAACTTGGTATGTGTCCAACTCCTAGAAATAACTTCATGCCCCATCTCCCTTACTTCCAGCTAGTAAGGATCACATAACTCCTAACAAAGTTTTGACACAGATTCCCAATTCGGGCATTCAGAACATATAGCACGTTGCTGTAAGCAAGCACATTCTCATTCAAAGTTGCAAGTTACTATGTAGGAACAAGTTTGTATAGGTATTTCAAAGATGCCCAGAACTGAGCTAAACTTGGTATGTGTCCAACTCCTAGAAATAACTTCATGCCCCATCTCCCTTACTTCCAGCTAGTAAGGATCACATAATTCCTAACAAAGTTTTGACACAGATTCCCAATTCGGGCATTCAGAACATATAGCACGTTGCTGTAAGCAAGCACATTTTCATTCAAAGTTGCAAGTTACTATGTAGGAACAAGTTTGTATAGGTATTTCAAAGATGCCCAGAACTGAGCTAAACTTGGTATGTGTCCAACTCCTAGAAATAACTTCATGCCCCATCTCCCTTACTTCCAGCTAGTAAGGATCACATAATTCCTAACAAAGTTTTGACACAGATTCCCAATTCGGGCATTCAGAACATATAGCACGTTGCTGTAAGCAAGCACATTCTCATTCAAAGTTGCAAGTTACTATGTAGGAACAAGTTTGTATAGGTATTTCAAAGATGCCCAGAACTGAGCTAAACTTGGTATGTGTCCAACTCCTAGAAATAACTTCATGCCCCATCTCCCTTACTTCCAGCTAGTAAGGATCACATAATTCCTAACAAAGTTTTGACACAGATTCCCAATTCGGGCATTCAGAACATATAGCACGTTGCTGTAAGCAAGCATATTCTCATTCAAAGATGCAAGTTACTATGTAGGAAGAAGTTTGTATAGGTATTTCAAAGATGCCCAGAACTGAGCTAAACTTGGTATGTGTCCAACTCCTAGAAATAACTTCATGCCCCATCTCCCTTACTTCCAGCTAGTAAGGATCACATAATTCCTAACAAAGTTTTGACACAGATTCCCAATTCGGGCATTCAGAACATATAGCACGTTGCTGTAAGCAAGCACATTCTCATTCAAAGATGCAAGTTACTATGTAGGAACAAGTTTGTATAGGTATTTCAAAGATGCCCAGAACTGAGCTAAACTTGGTATGTGTCCAACTCCTAAAATAACTTCATGCCCCATCTCCCTTACTTCCAGCTAGTAAGGATCACATAATTCCTAACAAAGTTTTGACACAGATTCCCAATTCGGGCATTCAGAACATATAGCACGTTGCTGTAAGCAAGCACATTCTCATTCAAAGTTGCAAGTTACTATGTAGGAACAAGTTTGTATAGGTATTTCAAAGATGCCCAGAACTGAGCTAAACTTGGTATGTGTCCAACTCCTAGAAATAACTTCATGCCCCATCTCCCTTACTTCCAGCTAGTAAGGATGACATAATTCCTAACAAAGTTTTGACACAGATTCCCAATTCGGGCATTCAGAACATATAGCACGTTGCTGTAAGCAAGCAGATTCTCATTAATGATGCAAGTTACTATGTAGCAACAAGATTGTATAGGTATTTCAAAGATGCCCAGAATTGAGCTAAACTTGGTATGTGTCCAACTCCTAGAAATAACTTCATGCCCCATCTCCCTTACTTCCAGCTAGTAAGGATCACATAATTCCCAACAAAGTTTTGACACAGATTGCCAATTCGGGCATTCAGAACATATAGCACGTTGCTGTAAGCAAGCACATTCTCATTCAAAGATGCAAGTTACTATGTAGGAACAAGTTTGTATAGGTATTTCAAAGATGCCCAGAACTGAGCTAAACTTGGTATGTGTCCAACTCCTAGAAATAACTTCATGCCCCATCTCCCTTACTTCCAGCTAGTAAGGATCACATAATTCCTAACAAAGTTTTGACACAGATTCCCAATTCGGGCATTCAGAACATATAGCACGTTGCTGTAAGCAAGCACATTCTCATTCAAAGTTGCAAGTTACTATGTAGGAACAAGTTTGTATAGGTATTTCAAAGATGCCCAGAACTGAGCTAAACTTGGTATGTGTCCAACTCCTAGAAATAACTTCATGCCCCATCTCCCTTACTTCCAGCTAGTAAGGATCACATAATTCCTAACAAAGTTTTGACACAGATTCCCAATTCGGGCATTCAGAACATATAGCACGTTGCTGTAAGCAAGCACATTTTCATTCAAAGTTGCAAGTTACTATGTAGGAACAAGTTTGTATAGGTATTTCAAAGATGCCCAGAACTGAGCTAAACTTGGTATGTGTCCAACTCCTAGAAATAACTTCATGCCCCATCTCCCTTACTTCCAGCTAGTAAGGATCACATAATTCCTAACAAAGTTTTGACACAGATTCCCAATTCGGGCATTCAGAACATATAGCACGTTGCTGTAAGCAAGCACATTCTCATTCAAAGATGCAAGTTACTATGTAGGAACAAGTTTGTATAGGTATTTCAAAGATGCCCAGAACTGAGCTAAACTTGGTATGTGTCCAACTCCTAGAAATAACTTCATGCCCCATCTCCCTTACTTCCAGCTAGTAAGGATCACATAATTCCTAACAAAGTTTTGACACAGATTCCCAATTCGGGCATTCAGAACATATAGCACGTTGCTGTAAGCAAGCACATTTTCATTCAAAGTTGCAAGTTACTATGTAGGAACAAGTTTGTATAGGTATTTCAAAGATGCCCAGAACTGAGCTAAACTTGGTATGTGTCCAACTCCTAGAAATAACTTCATGCCCCATCTCCCTTACTTCCAGCTAGTAAGGATCACATAATTCCTAACAAAGTTTTGACACAGATTCCCAATTCGGGCATTCAGAACATATAGCACGTTGCTGTAAGCAAGCACATTCTCATTCAAAGTTGCAAGTTACTATGTAGGAACAAGTTTGTATAGGTATTTCAAAGATGCCCAGAACTGAGCTAAACTTGGTATGTGTCCAACTCCTAGAAATAACTCCATGCCCCATCTCCCTTACTTCCAGCTAGTAAGGATCACATAATTCCTAACAAAGTTTTGACACAGATTCCCAATTCGGGCATTCAGAACATATAGCACGTTGCTGTAAGCAAGCACATTCTCATTCAAAGATGCAAGTTACTATGTAGGAACAAGTTTGTATAGGTATTTCAAAGATGCCCAGAACTGAGCTAAACTTGGTATGTGTCCAACTCCTAGAAATAACTCCATGCCCCATCTCCCTTACTTCCAGCTAGTAAGGATCACATAATTCCTAACAAAGTTTTGACACAGAGTCCCAATTCGGGCATTCAGAACATATAGCACGTTGCTGTAAGCAAGCACATTCTCATTCAAAGATGCAAGTTACTATGTAGGAACAAGTTTGTATAGGTATTTCAAAGATGCCCAGAACTGAGCTAAACTTGGTATGTGTCCAACTCCTAAAATAACTTCATGCCCCATCTCCCTTACTTCCAGCTAGTAAGGATCACATAATTCCTAACAAAGTTTTGACACAGATTCCCAATTCGGGCATTCAGAACATATAGCACGTTGCTGTAAGCAAGCACATTCTCATTCAAAGTTGCAAGTTACTATGTAGGAACAAGTTTGTATAGGTATTTCAAAGATGCCCAGAACTGAGCTAAACATGGTATGTGTCCAACTCCTAGAAATAACTTCATGCCCCATCTCCCTTACTTCCAGCAGGTAAGGATGACATAATTCCTAACAAAGTTTTGACACAGATTCCCAATTCGGGCATTCAGAACATATAGCACGTTGCTGTAAGCAAGCACATTCTCATTAATGATGCAAGTTACTATGTAGCAAGAAGATTGTATAGGTATTTCAAAGATGCCCAGAACTGAGCTAAACTTGGTATGTGTCCAACTCCTAGAAATAACTTCATGCCCCATCTCCCTTACTTCCAGCTAGTAAGGATCACATAATTCCTAACAAAGTTTTGACACAGATTCCCAATTCGGGCATTCAGAACATATAGCACGTTGCTGTAAGCAAGCACATTCTCATTCAAAGATGCAAGTTACTATGTAGCAACAAGATTGTATAGGTATTTCAAAGATGCCCAGAACTGAGCTAAACTTGGTATGTGTCCAACTCCTAGAAATAACTTCATGCCCCATCTCCCTTACTTCCAGCTAGTAAGGATCACATAATTCCTAACAAAGTTTTGACACAGATTGCCAATTCGGGCATTCAGAACATATAGCACGTTGCTGTAAGCAAGCACATTCTCATTCAAAGATGCAAGTTACTATGTAGGAACAAGTTTGTATAGGTATTTCAAAGATGCCCAGAACTGAGCTAAACTTGGTATGTGTCCAACTCCTAGAAATAACTTCATGCCCCATCTCCCTTACTTCCAGCTAGTAAGGATCACATAATTCCTAACAAAGTTTTGACACAGATTCCCAATTCGGGCATTCAGAACATATAGCACGTTGCTGTAAGCAAGCAGATTCTCATTCAAAGTTGCAAGTTACTATGTAGGAACAAGTTTGTATAGGTATTTCAAAGATGCCCAGAACTGAGCTAAACTTGGTATGTGTCCAACTCCTAGAAATAACTTCATGCCCCATCTCCCTTACTTCCAGCTAGTAAGGATCACATAAATCCTAACAAAGTTTTGACACAGATTCCCAATTCGGGCATTCAGAACATATAGCACGTTGCTGTAAGCAAGCAGATTCTCATTCAAAGATGAAAGTTACTATGTAGGAACAAGTTTGTATAGGTATTTCAAAGATGCCCAGAACTGAGCTAAACTTGGTATGTGTCCAACTCCTAGAAATAACTTCATGCCCCATCTCCCTTACTTCCAGCTAGTAAGGATCACATAATTCCTAACAATGTTTTGACACAGATTGCCAATTCGGGCATTCAGAACATATAGCACGTTGCTGTAAGCAAGCACATTCTCATTCAAAGATGCAAGTTACTATGTAGGAACAAGTTTGTATAGGTATTTCAAAGATGCCCAAAACTGAGCTAAACTTGGTATGTGTCCAACTCCTAGAAATAACTTCATGCCCCATCTCCCTTACTTCCAGCTAGTAAGGATCACATAACTCCTAACAAAGTTTTGACACAGATTCCCAATTCGGGCATTCAGAACATATAGCACGTTGCTGTAAGCAAGCACATTCTCATTCAAAGTTGCAAGTTACTATGTAGGAACAAGTTTGTATAGGTATTTCAAAGATGCCCAGAACTGAGCTAAACTTGGTATGTGTCCAACTCCTAGAAATAACTTCATGCCCCATCTCCCTTACTTCCAGCTAGTAAGGATCACATAATTCCTAACAAAGTTTTGACACAGATTCCCAATTCGGGCATTCAGAACATATAGCACGTTGCTGTAAGCAAGCACATTTTCATTCAAAGTTGCAAGTTACTATGTAGGAACAAGTTTGTATAGGTATTTCAAAGATGCCCAGAACTGAGCTAAACTTGGTATGTGTCCAACTCCTAGAAATAACTTCATGCCCCATCTCCCTTACTTCCAGCTAGTAAGGATCACATAATTCCTAACAAAGTTTTGACACAGATTCCCAATTCGGGCATTCAGAACATATAGCACGTTGCTGTAAGCAAGCACATTCTCATTCAAAGTTGCAAGTTACTATGTAGGAACAAGTTTGTATAGGTATTTCAAAGATGCCCAGAACTGAGCTAAACTTGGTATGTGTCCAACTCCTAGAAATAACTTCATGCCCCATCTCCCTTACTTCCAGCTAGTAAGGATCACATAATTCCTAACAAAGTTTTGACACAGATTCCCAATTCGGGCATTCAGAACATATAGCACGTTGCTGTAAGCAAGCATATTCTCATTCAAAGATGCAAGTTACTATGTAGGAACAAGTTTGTATAGGTATTTCAAAGATGCCCAGAACTGAGCTAAACTTGGTATGTGTCCAACTCCTAGAAATAACTTCATGCCCCATCTCCCTTACTTCCAGCTAGTAAGGATCACATAATTCCTAACAAAGTTTTGACACAGATTCCCAATTCGGGCATTCAGAACATATAGCACGTTGCTGTAAGCAAGCACATTCTCATTCAAAGATGCAAGTTACTATGTAGGAACAAGTTTGTATAGGTATTTCAAAGATGCCCAGAACTGAGCTAAACTTGGTATGTGTCCAACTCCTAAAATAACTTCATGCCCCATCTCCCTTACTTCCAGCTAGTAAGGATCACATAATTCCTAACAAAGTTTTGACACAGATTCCCAATTCGGGCATTCAGAACATATAGCACGTTGCTGTAAGCAAGCACATTCTCATTCAAAGTTGCAAGTTACTATGTAGGAACAAGTTTGTATAGGTATTTCAAAGATGCCCAGAACTGAGCTAAACTTGGTATGTGTCCAACTCCTAGAAATAACTTCATGCCCCATCTCCCTTACTTCCAGCTAGTAAGGATGACATAATTCCTAACAAAGTTTTGACACAGATTCCCAATTCGGGCATTCAGAACATATAGCACGTTGCTGTAAGCAAGCAGATTCTCATTAATGATGCAAGTTACTATGTAGCAACAAGATTGTATAGGTATTTCAAAGATGCCCAGAACTGAGCTAAACTTGGTATGTGTCCAACTCCTAGAAATAACTTCATGCCCCATCTCCCTTACTTCCAGCTAGTAAGGATCACATAATTCCCAACAAAGTTTTGACACAGATTGCCAATTCGGGCATTCAGAACATATAGCACGTTGCTGTAAGCAAGCACATTCTCATTCAAAGATGCAAGTTACTATGTAGGAACAAGTTTGTATAGGTATTTCAAAGATGCCCAGAACTGAGCTAAACTTGGTATGTGTCCAACTCCTAGAAATAACTTCATGCCCCATCTCCCTTACTTCCAGCTAGTAAGGATCACATAATTCCTAACAAAGTTTTGACACAGATTCCCAATTCGGGCATTCAGAACATATAGCACGTTGCTGTAAGCAAGCACATTCTCATTCAAAGATGCAAGTTACTATGTAGGAACAAGTTTGTATAGGTATTTCAAAGATGCCCAGAACTGAGCTAAACTTGGTATGTGTCCAACTCCTAGAAATAACTTCATGCCCCATCTCCCTTACTTCCAGCTAGTAAGGATCACATAATTCCTAACAAAGTTTTGACACAGATTGCCAATTCGGGCATTCAGAACATATAGCACGTTGCTGTAAGCAAGCAGATTCTCATTCAAAGTTGCAAGTTACTATGTAGGAACAAGTTTGTATAGGTATTTCAAAGATGCCCAGAACTGAGCTAAACTTGGTATGTGTCCAACTCCTAGAAATAACTTGATGCCCCATCTCCCTTACTTCCAGCTAGTAAGGATCACATAATTCCTAACAAAGTTTTGACACAGATTCCCTATTCGGGCATTGAGAACATATAGCACGTTGCTGTAAGCAAGCAGATTCTCATTCAAAGATGAAAGTTACTATGTAGGAACAAGTTTGTATAGGTATTTCAAAGATGCCCAGAACTGAGCTAAACTTGGTATGTGTCCAACTCCTAGAAATAACTTCATGCCCCATCTCCCTTACTTCCAGCTAGTAAGGATCACATAATTCCTAACAATGTTTTGACACAGATTGCCAATTCGGGCACTCAGAACATATAGCACGTTGCTGTAAGCAAGCACATTCTCATTCAAAGATGCAAGTTACTATGTAGGAACAAGTTTGTATAGGTATTTCAAAGATGCCCAAAACTGAGCTAAACTTGGTATGTGTCCAACTCCTAGAAATAACTTCATGCCCCATCTCCCTTACTTCCAGCTAGTAAGGATCACATAATTCCTAACAAAGTTTTGACACAGATTCCCAATTCGGGCATTCAGAACATATAGCACGTTGCTGTAAGCAAGCACATTCTCATTCAAAGTTGCAAGTTACTATGTAGGAACAAGTTTGTATAGGTATTTCAAAGATGCCCAGAACTGAGCTAAACTTGGTATGTGTCCAACTCCTAGAAATAACTTCATGCCCCATCTCCCTTACTTCCAGCTAGTAAGGATCACATAATTCCTAACAAAGTTTTGACACAGATTCCCAATTCGGGCATTCAGAACATATAGCACGTTGCTGTAAGCAAGCACATTTTCATTCAAAGATGCAAGTTACTATGTAGGAACAAGTTTGTATAGGTATTTCAAAGATGCCCAGAACTGAGCTAAACTTGGTATGTGTCCAACTCCTAGAAATAACTTCATGCCCCATCTCCCTTACTTCCAGCTAGTAAGGATCACATAATTCCTAACAAAGTTTTGACACAGATTCCCAATTCGGGCATTCAGAACATATAGCACGTTGCTGTAAGCAAGCACATTCTCATTCAAAGTTGCAAGTTACTATGTAGGAACAAGTTTGTATAGGTATTTCAAAGATGCCCAGAACTGAGCTAAACTTGGTATGTGTCCAACTCCTAGAAATAACTTCATGCCCCATCTCCCTTACTTCCAGCTAGTAAGGATCACATAATTCCTAACAAAGTTTTGACACAGATTCCCAATTCGGGCATTCAGAACATATAGCACGTTGCTGTAAGCAAGCACATTCTCATTCAAAGATGCAAGTTACTATGTAGGAACAAGTTTGTATAGGTATTTCAAAGATGCCCAGAACTGAGCTAAACTTGGTATGTGTCCAACTCCTAGAAATAACTTCATGCCCCATCTCCCTTACTTCCAGCTAGTAAGGATCACATAATTCCTAACAAAGTTTTGACACAGATTCCCAATTCGGGCATTCAGAACATATAGCACGTTGCTGTAAGCAAGCACATTCTCATTCAAAGATGCAAGTTACTATGTAGGAACAAGTTTGTATAGGTATTTCAAAGATGCCCAGAACTGAGCTAAACTTGGTATGTGTCCAACTCCTAAAATAACTTCATGCCCCATCTCCCTTACTTCCAGCTAGTAAGGATCACATAATTCCTAACAAAGTTTTGACACAGATTCCCAATTCGGGCATTCAGAACATATAGCACGTTGCTGTAAGCAAGCACATTCTCATTCAAAGTTGCAAGTTACTATGTAGGAACAAGTTTGTATAGGTAATTCAAAGATGCCCAGAACTGAGCTAAACTTGGTATGTGTCCAAGTCCTAGAAATAACTTCATGCCCCATCTCCCTTACTTCCAGCTAGTAAGGATCACATAATTCCTAACAAAGTTTTGACACAGATTCCCAATTCGGGCATTCAGAACATATAGCACGTTGCTGTAAGCAAGCACATTCGCATTCAAAGTTGCAAGTTACTATGTAGGAACAAGTTTGTATAGGTATTTCAAAGATGCCCAGAACTGAGCTAAACTTGGTATGTGTCCAACTCCTAGAAATAACTTCATGCCCCATCTGCCTTACTTCCAGCTAGTAAGGATCACATAATTCCTAACAAAGTTTTGACACAGATTGCCAATTCGGGCATTCAGAACATATAGCACGTTGCTGAAAGCAAGCAGATTCTCATTCAAAGATGCAAGTTACTATGTAGGAACAAGTTTGTATAGGTAATTCAAAGATGCCCAGAACTGAGCTAAACTTGGTATGTGTCCAACTCCTAGAAATAACTTCATGCCCCATCTCCCTTACTTCCAGCTAGTAAGGATCACATAATTCCTAACAAAGTTTTGACACAGATTGCCAATTCGGGCATTCAGAACATATAGCACGTTGCTGTAAGCAAGCACATTCTCATTCAAAGATGCAAGTTACTATGTAGGAACAAGTTTGTATAGGTATTTCAAAGATGCCCAGAACTGAGCTAAACTTGGTATGTGTCCAACTCCTAGAAATAACTTCATGCCCCATCTCTCTTACTTCCAGCTAGTAAGGATCACATAATTCCTAACAAAGTTTTGACACAGATTCCCAAATCGGGCATTCAGAACATATAGCACGTTGCTGCAAGCAAGCACATTCTCATTCAAAGTTGCAAGTTACTATGTAGGAACAAGTTTGTATAGGTATTTCAAAGATGCCCAGAACTGAGCTAAACTTGGTATGTGTCCAACTCCTAGAAATAACTTCATGCCCCATCTCCCTTACTTCCAGCTAGTAAGGATCACATAACTCCTAACAAAGTTTTGACACAGATTCCCAATTCGGGCATTCAGAACATATAGCACGTTGCTGTAAGCAAGCACATTCTCATTCAAAGTTGCAAGTTACTATGTAGGAACAAGTTTGTATAGGTATTTCAAAGATGCCCAGAACTGAGCTAAACTTGGTATGTGTCCAACTCCTAGAAATAACTTCATGCCCCATCTCCCTTACTTCCAGCTAGTAAGGATCACATAATTCCTAACAAAGTTTTGACACAGATTCCCAATTCGGGCATTCAGAACATATAGCACGTTGCTGTAAGCAAGCACATTTTCATTCAAAGTTGCAAGTTACTATGTAGGAACAAGTTTGTATAGGTATTTCAAAGATGCCCAGAACTGAGCTAAACTTGGTATGTGTCCAACTCCTAGAAATAACTTCATGCCCCATCTCCCTTACTTCCAGCTAGTAAGGATCACATAATTCCTAACAAAGTTTTGACACAGATTCCCAATTCGGGCATTCAGAACATATAGCACGTTGCTGTAAGCAAGCACATTCTCATTCAAAGTTGCAAGTTACTATGTAGGAACAAGTTTGTATAGGTATTTCAAAGATGCCCAGAACTGAGCTAAACTTGGTATGTGTCCAACTCCTAGAAATAACTTGATGCCCCATCTCCCTTACTTCCAGCTAGTAAGGATCACATAATTCCTAACAAAGTTTTGACACAGATTCCCAATTCGGGCATTCAGAACATATAGCACGTTGCTGTAAGCAAGCACATTCTCATTCAAAGATGCAAGTTACTATGTAGGAACAAGTTTGTAGAGGTATTTCAAAGATGCCCAGAACTGAGCTAAACTTGGTATGTGTCCAACTCCTAGAAATAACTTCATGCCCCATCTCCCTTACTTCCAGCTAGTAAGGATCACATAATTCCTAACAAAGTTTTGACACAGATTCCCAATTCGGGCATTCAGAACATATAGCACGTTGCTGTAAGCAAGCACATTCTCATTCAAAGATGCAAGTTACTATGTAGGAACAAGTTTGTATAGGTATTTCAAAGATGCCCAGAACTGAGCTAAACTTGGTATGTGTCCAACTCCTAAAATAACTTCATGCCCCATCTCCCTTACTTCCAGCTAGTAAGGATCACATAATTCCTAACAAAGTTTTGACACAGATTCCCAATTCGGGCATTCAGAACATATAGCACGTTGCTGTAAGCAAGCACATTCTCATTCAAAGTTGCAAGTTACTATGTAGGAACAAGTTTGTATAGGTATTTCAAAGATGCCCAGAACTGAGCTAAACTTGGTATGTGTCCAACTCCTAGAAATAACTTCATGCCCCATCTCCCTTACTTCCAGCTAGTAAGGATGACATAATTCCTAACAAAGTTTTGACACAGATTCCCAATTCGGGCATTCAGAACATATAGCACGTTGCTGTAAGCAAGCAGATTCTCATTAATGATGCAAGTTACTATGTAGCAACAAGATTGTATAGGTATTTCAAAGATGCCCAGAACTGAGCTAAACTTGGTATGTGTCCAACTCCTAGAAATAACTTCATGCCCCATCTCCCTTACTTCCAGCTAGTAAGGATCACATAATTCCCAACAAAGTTTTGACACAGATTGCCAATTCGGGCATTCAGAACATATAGCACGTTGCTGTAAGCAAGCACATTCTCATTCAAAGATGCAAGTTACTATGTAGGAACAAGTTTGTATAGGTATTTCAAAGATGCCCAGAACTGAGCTAAACTTGGTATGTGTCCAACTCCTAGAAATAACTTCATGCCCCATCTCCCTTACTTCCAGCTAGTAAGGATCACATAATTCCTAACAAAGTTTTGACACAGATTCCCAATTCGGGCATTCAGAACATATAGCACGTTGCTGTAAGCAAGCACATTCTCATTCAAAGATGCAAGTTACTATGTAGGAACAAGTTTGTATAGGTATTTCAAAGATGCCCAGAACTGAGCTAAACTTGGTATGTGTCCAACTCCTAGAAATAACTTCATGCCCCATCTCCCTTACTTCCAGCTAGTAAGGATCACATAATTCCTAACAAAGTTTTGACACAGATTGCCAATTCGGGCATTCAGAACATATAGCACGTTGCTGTAAGCAAGCAGATTCTCATTCAAAGTTGCAAGTTACTATGTAGGAACAAGTTTGTATAGGTATTTCAAAGATGCCCAGAACTGAGCTAAACTTGGTATGTGTCCAACTCCTAGAAATAACTTGATGCCCCATCTCCCTTACTTCCAGCTAGTAAGGATCACATAATTCCTAACAAAGTTTTGACACAGATTCCCTATTCGGGCATTGAGAACATATAGCACGTTGCTGTAAGCAAGCAGATTCTCATTCAAAGATGAAAGTTACTATGTAGGAACAAGTTTGTATAGGTATTTCAAAGATGCCCAGAACTGAGCTAAACTTGGTATGTGTCCAACTCCTAGAAATAACTTCATGCCCCATCTCCCTTACTTCCAGCTAGTAAGGATCACATAATTCCTAACAATGTTTTGACACAGATTGCCAATTCGGGCACTCAGAACATATAGCACGTTGCTGTAAGCAAGCACATTCTCATTCAAAGATGCAAGTTACTATGTAGGAACAAGTTTGTATAGGTATTTCAAAGATGCCCAAAACTGAGCTAAACTTGGTATGTGTCCAACTCCTAGAAATAACTTCATGCCCCATCTCCCTTACTTCCAGCTAGTAAGGATCACATAATTCCTAACAAAGTTTTGACACAGATTCCCAATTCGGGCACTCAGAACATATAGCACGTTGCTGTAAGCAAGCACATTCTCATTCAAAGTTGCAAGTTACTATGTAGGAACAAGTTTGTATAGGTATTTCAAAGATGCCCAGAACTGAGCTAAACTTGGTATGTGTCCAACTCCTAGAAATAACTTCATGCCCCATCTCCCTTACTTCCAGCTAGTAAGGATCACATAATTCCTAACAAAGTTTTGACACAGATTCCCAATTCGGGCATTCAGAACATATAGCACGTTGCTGTAAGCAAGCACATTTTCATTCAAAGATGCAAGTTACTATGTAGGAACAAGTTTGTATAGGTAATTCAAAGATGCCCAGAACTGAGCTAAACTTGGTATGTGTCCAAGTCCTAGAAATAACTTCATGCCCCATCTCCCTTACTTCCAGCTAGTAAGGATCACATAATTCCTAACAAAGTTTTGACACAGATTCCCAATTCGGGCATTCAGAACATATAGCACGTTGCTGTAAGCAAGCACATTCGCATTCAAAGTTGCAAGTTACTATGTAGGAACAAGTTTGTATAGGTATTTCAAAGATGCCCAGAACTGAGCTAAACTTGGTATGTGTCCAACTCCTAGAAATAACTTCATGCCCCATCTGCCTTACTTCCAGCTAGTAAGGATCACATAATTCCTAACAAAGTTTTGACACAGATTGCCAATTCGGGCATTCAGAACATATAGCACGTTGCTGAAAGCAAGCAGATTCTCATTCAAAGATGCAAGTTACTATGTAGGAACAAGTTTGTATAGGTAATTCAAAGATGCCCAGAACTGAGCTAAACTTGGTATGTGTCCAACTCCTAGAAATAACTTCATGCCCCATCTCCCTTACTTCCAGCTAGTAAGGATCACATAATTCCTAACAAAGTTTTGACACAGATTGCCAATTCGGGCATTCAGAACATATAGCACGTTGCTATAAGCAAGCACATTCTCATTCAAAGATGCAAGTTACTATGTAGGAACAAGTTTGTATAGGTATTTCAAAGATGCCCAGAACTGAGCTAAACTTGGTATGTGTCCAACTCCTAGAAATAACTTCATGCCCCATCTCTCTTACTTCCAGCTAGTAAGGATCACATAATTCCTAACAAAGTTTTGACACAGATTCCCAAATCGGGCATTCAGAACATATAGCACGTTGCTGCAAGCAAGCACATTCTCATTCAAAGTTGCAAGTTACTATGTAGGAACAAGTTTGTATAGGTATTTCAAAGATGCCCAGAACTGAGCTAAAATTGGTATGTGTCCAACTCCTAGAAATAACTTCATGCCCCATCTCCCTTACTTCCAGCTAGTAAGGATCACATAATTCCTAACAAAGATTTGACACAGATTCCCAATTCGGGCATTCAGAACATATAGCACGTTGCTGTAAGCAAGCACATTCTCATTCAAAGATGCAAGTTACTATGTAGGAACAAGTTTGTATAGGTATTTCAAAGATGCCCAGAACTGAGCTAAACTTGGTATGTGTCCAACTCCTAGAAATAACTTCATGCCCCATCTCCCTTACTTCCAGCTAGTAAGGATCACATAATTCCTAACAAAGTTTTGACACAGATTGCCAATTCGGGCATTCAGAACATATAGCACGTTGCTGTAAGCAAGCACATTCTCATTCAAAGATGCAAGTTACTATGTAGGAACAAGTTTGTATAGGTATTTCAAAGATGCCCAGAACTGAGCTAAACTTGGTATGTGTCCAACTCCTAGAAATAACTTCATGCCCCATCTCCCTTACTTCCAGCTAGTAAGGATCACATAATTCCTAACAAAGTTTTGACACAGATTAACAAATCGGGCATTCAGAACATATAGCACGTTGCTGCAAGCAAGCACATTCTCATTCAAAATTGCAAGTTACTATGTAGGAACAAGTTTGTATAGGTATTTCAAAGATGCCCAGAACTGAGCTAAACTTGGTATGTGTCCAACTCCTAGAAATAACTTCATGCCCCATCTCCCTTACTTCCAGCTAGTAAGGATCACATAATTCCTAACAAAGATTTGAGACAGATTCCCAATTCGGGCATTCAGAACATATAGCACGTTGCTGTAAGCAAGCACATTCTCATTCAAAGATGCAAGTTACTATGTAGGAACAAGTTTGTATAGGTATTTCAAAGATGCCCAGAACTGAGCTAAACTTGGTATGTGTCCAACTCCTAGAAATAACTTCATGCCCCATCTCCCTTACTTCCAGCTAGTAAGGATCACATAATTCCTAACAAAGTTTTGACACAGATTGCCAATTCGGGCATTCAGAACATATAGCACGTTGCTGTAAGCAAGCACATTCTCATTCAAAGATGCAAGTTACTATGTAGGAACAAGTTTGTATAGGTATTTCAAAGATGCCCAGAACTGAGCTAAACTTGGTATATGTCCAACTCCTAGAAATAACTTCATGCCCCATCTCCCTTACTTCCAGCTAGTAAGGATCACATAATTCCTAACAAAGTTTTGACACAGATTCCCAATTCGGGCATTCAGAACATATAGCACGTTGCTGTAAGCAAGCACATTTTCATTCAAAGTTGCAAGTTACTATGTAGGAACAAGTTTGTATAGGTATTTCAAAGATGCCCAGAACTGAGCTAAACTTGGTATGTGTCCAACTCCTAGAAATAACTTCATGCCCCATCTCCCTCACTTCCAGCTAGTAAGGATCATATAATTCCTAACAAAGTTTTGACACAGATTCCCAATTCGGGCATTCAGAACATATAGCACGTTGCTGTAAGCAAGCACATTCTCATTCAAAGTTGCAAGTTACTATGTAGGAACAAGTTTGTATAGGTATTTCACGGATGCCCAGAACTGAGCTAAACTTGGTATGTGTCCAACTTCTAGAAATAACTTCATGCCCCATCTGCCTTACTTCCAGCTAGTAAGGATCACATAATTCCTAACAAAGTTTTGACACAGATTCCCAATTCGGGCATTCAGAACATATAGCACGTTGCTGTAAGCAAGCAGATTCTCATTCAAAGATGCAAGTTAATATGTAGGAACAAGTTTGTATAGGTATTTCAAAGATGCCCAGAACTGAGCTAAACTTGGTATGTGTCCAACTCCTAGAAATAACTTCATGCCCCATCTCCCTTACTTCCAGCTAGTAAGGATCACATGATTCCTAACAAAGTTTTGACACAGATTGCCAATTCGGGCATTCAGAACATATAGCACGTTGCTGTAAGCAAGCACATTCTCATTCAAAGATGCAAGTTACTATGTAGGAACAAGTTTGTATAGGTATTTCAAAGATGCCCAGAACTGAGCTAAACTTGGTATGTCTCCAACTCCAAGAAATAACTTCATGCCCCATCTCCCTTACTTCCAGCTAGTAAGGATCACATGATTCCTAACAAAGTTTTGACACAGATTCCCAAGTCGGGCATTCAGAACATATAGCACGTTGCTGCAAGCAAGCACATTCTCATTCAAAGATGCAAGTTACTATGTAGGAACAAGTTTGTATAGGTATTTCAAAGATGCCCAGAACTGAGCTAAACTTGGTATGTGTCCAACTCCTAGAAATAACTTCATGCCCCATCTCCCTTACTTCCAGCTAGTAAGGATCACATGATTCCTAACAAAGTTTTGACACAGATTCCCAATTCGGGCATTCAGAACATATAGCACGTTGCTGTAAGCAAGCACATTCTCATTCAAAGATGCAAGTTACTATGTAGGAACAACTTTGTATAGGTATTTCAAAGATGCCCAGAACTGAGCTAAACTTGGTATGTGTCCAACTCCTAGAAATAACTTCATGCCCCATCTCCCTTACTTCCAGCTAGTAAGGATCACATGATTCCTAACAAAGTTTTGACACAGATTGCCAATTCGGGCATTCAGAACATATAGCACGTTGCTGTAAGCAAGCACATTCTCATTCAAAGATGCAAGTTACTATGTAGGAACAAGTTTGTATAGGTATTTCAAAGATGCCCAGAACAGAGCTAAACTTGGTATGTGTCCAACTCCTAGAAATAACTTCATGCCCCATCTCCATTACTTCCAGCTAGTAAGGATCAAATAATTCCTAACAAAGTTTTGACACAGATTGCAAATTCGGGCATTCAGAACATATAGCACGTTGCTGTAAGCAAGCACATTTTCATTCAAAGTTGGAAGTTACTATGTAGGAACAAGTTTGTATAGGTATTTCAAAGATGCCCAGAACTGAGCTAAACTTGGTATGTGTCCAACTCCTAGAAATAACTTCATGCCCCATCTCCCTTACTTCCAGCTAGTAAGGATCACATAATTCCTAACAAAGTTTTGACACAGATTCCCAATTCGGGCATTCAGAACATATAGCACGTTGCTGTAAGCAAGCACATTCTCATTCAAAGTTGCAAGTTACTATGTAGGAACAAGTTTGTATAGGTATTTCAAAGATGCCCAGAACTGAGCTAAACTTGGTATGTGTCCAACTCCTAGAAATAACTTCATGCCCCATCTCCCTTACTTCAAGCTAGTAAGGATCACATAATTCCTAACAAAGTTTTGACACAGATTCCCAATTCGGGCATTCAGAACATATAGCACGTTGCTGTAAGCAAGCAGATTCTCATTAAAGATGCAAGTTACTATGTAGGAACAAGTTTGTATAGGTATTTCAAAGATGCCCAGAACTGAGCTAAACTCGGTATGTCTCCAACTCCAAGAAATAACTTCATGCCCCATCTCCCTTACTTCCAGCTAGTAAGGATCACATAATTCCTAACAAAGTTTTGACACAGATTCCCAATTCGGGCGTTCAGAACATATAGCACGTTGCTGTAAGCAAGCACATTCTCATTCAAAGTTGCAAGTTACTATGTAGGAACAAGTTTGTATAGGTATTTCAAAGATGCCCAGAACTGAGCTAAACTTGGTATGTGTCCAACTCCTAGAAATAACTTCATGCCCCATCTCCCTTACTTCCAGCTAGTAAGGATCACATAATTCCTAACAAAGTTTTGACACAGATTCCCAATTCGGGCATTCAGAACATATAGCACGTTGCTGTAAGCAAGCACATTCTCATTCAAAGTTGCAAATTACTATGTAGGAACAAGTTTGTATAGGTATTTCAAAGATGCCCAGAACTGAGCTAAACTTGGTATGTGTCCAACTCCTAGAAATAACTTCATGCCCCGTCTCCTTTACTTCCAGCTAGTAAGGATCACATAATTCCTAACAAAGTTTTGACACAGATTCCCAATTCGGGCATTCAGAACATATAGCACGTTGCTGTAAGCAAGCACATTCTCATTCAAAGTTGCAAGTTACTATGTAGGAACAAGGTTGTATAGGTATTATAAAGATGCCCAGAACTGAGCTAAACTTGGTATGTGTCCAACTCCTAGAAATAACTTCATGCCCCATCTCCCTTACTTCCAGCTAGTAAGGATCACATAATTCCTAACAAAGTTTTGACACAGATTCCCAATTCGGGCATTCAGAACATATAGCACGTTGCTGCAAGCAAGCACATTCTCATTCAAAGATGCAAGTTACTATGTAGGAACAAGTTTGTATAGGTATTTCAAAGATGCCCAGAACTGAGCTAAACTTGGTATGTGTCCAACTCCTAGAAATAACTTCATGCCCCATCTCCCTTACTTCCAGCTAGTAAGGATCACATAATTCCTAACAAAGTTTTGACACAGATTCCCAATTCGGGCATTCAGAACATATAGCACGTTGCTGTAAGCAAGCAGATTCTCATTAAAGATGCAAGTTACTATGTAGGAACAAGTTTGTATAGGTATTTCAAAGATGCCCAGAACTGAGCTAAACTCGGTATGTCTCCAACTCCAAGAAATAACTTCATGCCCCATCTCCCTTACTTCCAGCTAGTAAGGATCACATAATTCCTAACAAAGTTTTGACACAGATTCCCAATTCGGGCGTTCAGAACATATAGCACGTTGCTGTAAGCAAGCACATTTTCATTCAAAGTTGCAAGTTACTATGTAGGAACAAGTTTGTATAGGTATTTCAAAGATGCCCAGAACTGAGCTAAACTTGGTATGTGTCCAACTCCTAGAAATAACTTCATGCCCCATCTCCCTTACTTCCAGCTAGTAAGGATCACATAATTCCTAACAAAGTTTTGACACAGATTCCCAATTCGGGCATTCAGAACATATAGCACGTTGCTGTAAGCAAGCACATTCTCATTCAAAGTTGCAAATTACTATGTAGGAACAAGTTTGTATAGGTATTTCAAAGATGCCCAGAACTGAGCTAAACTTGGTATGTGTCCAACTCCTAGAAATAACTTCATGCCCCGTCTCCTTTACTTCCAGCTAGTAAGGATCACATAATTCCTAACAAAGTTTTGACACAGATTCCCAATTCGGGCATTCAGAACATATAGCACGTTGCTGTAAGCAAGCACATTCTCATTCAAAGTTGCAAGTTACTATGTAGGAACAAGGTTGTATAGGTATTATAAAGATGCCCAGAACTGAGCTAAACTTGGTATGTGTCCAACTCCTAGAAATAACTTCATGCCCCATCTCCCTTACTTCCAGCTAGTAAGGATCACATAATTCCTAACAAAGTTTTGACACAGATTCCCAATTCGGGCATTCAGAACATATAGCACGTTGCTGCAAGCAAGCACATTCTCATTCAAAGATGCAAGTTACTATGTAGGAACAAGTTTGTATAGGTATTTCAAAGATGCCCAGAACTGAGCTAAACATGGTATGTGTCCAACTCCTAGAAATAACTTCATGCCCCATCTCCCTTACTTCCAGCTAGTAAGGATCACATAATTCCTAACAAAGTTTTGACACAGATTCCCAATTCGGGCATTCAGAACATATAGCACGTTGCTGTAAGCAAGCACATTCTCATTCAAAGATGCAAGTTACTATGTAGGAACAAGTTTGTATAGGTATTTCAAAGATGCCCAGAACTGAGCTAAACTTGGTATGTGTCCAACTCCTAGAAATAACTTCATGCCCCATCTCCCTTACTTCCAGCTAGTAAAGATCACATAATTCCTAACAAAGTTTTGACACAGATTGCCAATTCGGGCATTCAGAACATATAGCACGTTGCTGTAAGCAAGCACATTCTCATTCAAAGATGCAAGTTACTATGTAGGAACAAGTTTGCATAGGTATTTCAAAGATGCCCAGAACTGAGCTAAACTTGGTATGTGTCCAACTCCTAGAAATAACTTCATGCCCCATCTCCCTTACTTCCAGCTAGTAAGGATCACATAATTCCTAACAAAGTTTTGACACAGATTCCCAATTCGGGCATTCAGAACATATAGCACGTTGCTGTAAGCAAGCACATTTTCATTCAAAGTTGGAAGTTACTATGTAGGAACAAGTTTGTATAGGTATTTCAAAGATGCCCAGAACTGAGCTAAACTTGGTATGTGTCCAACTCCTAGAAATAACTTCATGCCCCATCTCCCTTACTTCCACCTAGTAAGGATCACATAATTCCTAACAAAGTTTTGACACAGATTCCCAATTCGGGCATTCAGAACATATAGCACGTTGCTGTAAGCAAGCACATTCTCATTCAAAGATGCAAGTTACTATGTAGGAACAAGTTTGTATAGGTATTTCAAAGATGCCCAGAACTGAGCTAAACTTGGTATGTGTCCAACTCCTAGAAATAACTTCATGCTCCATCTCCCTTACTTCCAGCTAGTAAGGATCACATAATTCCTAACAAAGTTTTGACACAGATTCCCTATTCGGGCATTCAGAACATGTAGCACGTTGCTGCAAGCAAGCATATTCTCATTCAAAGATGCAAGTTACTATGTAGGAACAAGTTTGTATAGGTATTTCAAAGATGCCCAGAACTGAGCTAAACTTGGTATGTGTCCAACTCCTAGAAATAACTTCATGCCCCATCTCCCTTACTTCCAGCTAGTAAGTATCACATAATTCCTAACAATGTTTTGACACAGATTCCCTATTCGGGCATTCAGAACATATAGCACGTTGCTGTAAGCAAGCACATTTTCATTCAAAGTTGCAAGTTACTATGTAGGAACAAGTTTGTATAGGTATTTCAAAGATGCCCAGAACTGAGCTAAACTTGGTATGTGTCCAACTCCTAGAAATAACTTCATGCCCCATCTCCCTTACTTCCAGCTAGTAAGGATCACATAATTCCTAACAAAGTTTTGACACAGATTCCCAATTCGGGCATTCAGAACATATAGCACGTTGCTGTAAGCAAGCAGATTCTCATTCAAAGATGCAAGTTACTATGTAGGAACAAGTTTGTATAGGTATTTCAAAGATGCCCAGAACTGAGCTAAACTTGGTATGTGTCCAACTCCTAGAAATAACTTCATGCCCCATCTCCCTTACTTCCAGCTAGTAAGGATCACATAATTCCTAACAAAGTTTGACACAGATTCCCAATTCGGGGATTCAGAACATATAGCACGTTGCTGTAAGCAAGCACATTTTCATTCAAAGTTGCAAGTTACTATGTAGGAACAAGTTTGTATAGGTATTTCAAAGATGCCCAGAACTGAGCTAAACTTGGTATGTGTCCAACTCCGAGAAATAACTTCATGCCCCATCTCCCTTACTTCCAGCTAGTAAGGATCACATAATTCCTAACAAAGTTTTGACACAGATTCCCAATTCGGGCATTCAGAACATATAGCACGTTGCTGTAAGCAAGCACATTCTCATTCAAAGTTGCAAGTTACTATGTAGGAACAAGTTTGTATAGGTATTTCAAAGATGCCCAGAACTGAGCTAAACTTGGTATGTGTCCAACTCCTAGAAATAACTTCATGCCCCATCTCCCTTACTTCCAGCTAATAAGGATCACATAATTCCTAACAAAGTTTTGACACAGATTCCCAATTCGGGCATTCAGAACATATAGCACGTTGCTGTAAGCAAGCACATTTTCATTCAAAGTTGCAAGTTACTATGTAGGAACAAGTTTGTATAGGTATTTCAAAGATGCCCAGAACTGAGCTAAACTTGGTATGTGTCCAACTCCTAGAAATAACTTCATGCCCCATCTCCCTTACTTCCAGCTAGTAAGGATCATATAATTCCTAACAAAGTTTTGACACAGATTCCCAATTCGGGCATTCAGAACATATAGCACGTTGCTGTAAGCAAGCACATTTTCATTCAAAGTTGCAAGTTACTATGTAGGAACAAGTTTGTATAGGTATTTCAAAGATGCCCAGAACTGAGCTAAACTTGGTATGTGTCCAACTCCTAGAAAAAACTTCATGCCCCATCTCCCTTACTTCCAGCTAGTAAGGATCACATAATTCCTAACAAAGTTTTGACACAGATTCCCAATTCGGGCATTCAGAACATATAGCACGTTGCTGTAAGCAAGCACATTCTCATTCAAAGATGCAAGTTACTATGTAGGAACAAGTTTGTATAGGTATTTCAAAGATGCCCAGAACTGAGCTAAACTTGGTATGTGTCCAACTCCTAGAAATAACTTCATGCCCCATCTCCCTTACTTCCAGCTAGTAAGGATCACATAATTCCTAACAAAGTTTTGACACAGATTCCCAATTCGGGCATTCAGAACATATAGCACGTTGCTGTAAGCAAGCACATTTTCATTCAAAGTTGCAAGTTACTATGTAGGAACAAGTTTGTATAGGTATTTCAAAGATGCCCTGAACTGAGCTAAACTTGGTATGTGTCCAACTCCTAGAAATAACTTCATGCCTCATCTCCCTTACTTCCAGCTAGTAAGGATCACATAATTCCTAACAAAGTTTTGACACAGATTCCCAATTCGGGCATTCAGAACATATAGCACGTTGCTGTAAGCAAGCAGATTCTCATTCAAAGATGCAAGTTACTATGTAGGAACAAGTTTGTATAGGTATTTCAAAGATGCCCAGAACTGAGCTAAACTTGGTATGTGTCCAACTCCTAGAAATAACTTCATGCCCCATCTCCCTTACTTCCAGCTAGTAAGGATCACATAATTCCTAACAAAGTTTTGACACAGATTCCCAATTCGGGCATTCAGAACATATAGCACGTTGCTGTAAGCAAGCAGATTCTCATTCAAAGATGCAAGTTACTATGTAGGAACAAGTTTGTATAGGTATTTCAAAGATGCCCAGAACTGAGCTAAACTTGGTATGTGTCCAACTCCTAGAAATAACTTCATGCCCCATCTCCCTTACTTCCAGCTAGTAAGGATCACATAATTCCTAACAAAGTTTTGACACAGATTCCCAATTCGGGCATTCAGAACATATAGCACGTTGCTGTAAGCAAGCACATTCTCATTCAAAGATGCAAGTTACTATGTAGGAACAAGTTTGTATAGGTATTTCAAAGATGCCCAGAACTGAGCTAAACTTGGTATGTGTCCAACTCCTAGAAATAACTTCATGCCCCATCTCCCTTACTTCCAGCTAGTAAGGATCACATAATTCCTAACAAAGTTTTGACACAGATTCCCAATTCGGGCATTCAGAACATATAGCACGTTGCTGTAAGCAAGCACATTCTCATTCAAAGATGCAAGTTACTATGTAGGAACAAGTTTGTATAGGTATTTCAAAGATGCCCAGAACTGAGCTAAACTTGGTATGTGTCCAACTCCTAGAAATAACTTCATGCCCCATCTCCCTTACTTCCAGCTAGTAAGGATCACATAATTCCTAACAAAGCTTTGACACAGATTCCCAATTCGGGCATTCAGAACATATAGCACGTTGCTGTAAGCAAGCACATTCTCATTCAAAGTTGCAAGTTACTATGTAGGAACAGGTTGGATAGGTATTTAAAAGATGCCCAGAACTGAGCTAAACTTGGTATGTGTCCAACTCCTAGAAATAACTTCATGCCCCATCTCCCTTACTTCCAGCTAGTAAGGATCACATAATTCCTAACAAAGTTTTGACACAGATTCCCAATTCGGGCATTCAGAACATATAGCACGTTGCTGTAAGCAAGCACATTCTCATTCAAAGTTGCAAGTTACTATGTAGCAACAAGTTTGTATAGGTATTATAAAGATGCCCAGAACTGAGCCAAACCTGGTATGTGTCCAACTCATAGAAATAACTTCATGCCCCATCTCCCTTACTTCCAGCTAGTAAGGATCACATAATTCCTAACAAAGTTTTGACACAGATTCCCAATTCGGGCATTCAGAACATATAGCACGTTGCTGCAAGCAAGCACATTTTCATTCAAAGATGCAAGTTACTATGTAGGAACAAGTTTGTATAGGTATTTCAAAGATGCCCAGAACTGAGCTAAACTTGGTATGTGTCCAACTCCTAGAAATAACTTCATGCCCCATCTCCCTTACTTCCAGCTAGTAAGGATCACATAATTCCTAACAAAGTTTTGACACAGATTCCCAATTCGGGCATTCAGAACATATAGCACGTTGCTGTAAGCAAGCAGATTCTCATTCAAAGATGCAAGTTACTATGTAGGAACAAGTTTGTATAGGTATTTCAAAGATGCCCAGAACTCAGCTAAACTTGGTATGTGTCCAACTCCGAGAAATAACTTCATGCCCCATCTCCCTTACTTCCAGCTAGTAAGGATCACATAATTCCTAACAAAGTTTTGACACAGATTGCCAATTCGGGCATTCAGAACATATAGCACGTTGCTGTAAGCAAGCACATTCTCATTCAAAGATGCAAGTTACTATGTAGGAACAAGTTTGTATAGGTATTTCAAAGATGCCCAGAACTGAGCTAAACTTGGTATGTGTCCAACTCCTAGAAATAACTTCATGCCCCATCTCCCTTACTTCCAGCTAGTAAGGATCACATAATTCCTAACAAAGTTTTGACACAGATTCCTAATTCGGGCATTCAGAACATATAGCACGTTGCTGTAAGCAAGCACATTTTCATTCAAAGTTGCAAGTTACTATGTAGGAACAAGTTTGTATAGGTATTTCAAAGATGCCCAGAACTGAGCTAAACTTGGTATGTGTCCAACTCCTAGAAATAACTTCATGCCCCATCTCCCTTACTTCCAGCTAGTAAGGATCACATAATTCCTAACAAAGTTTTGACACAGATTCCCAATTCGGGCATTCAGAACGTATAGCACGTTGCTGTAAGCAAGCACATTCTCATTCAAAGTTGCAAGTTACTATGTAGGAACAAGTTTGTATAGGTATTTCAAAGATGCCCAGAACTGAGCTAAACTTGGTATGTGTCCAACTCCTAGAAATAACTTCATGCCCCATCTCCCTTACTTCCAGCTAGTAAGGATCACATAATTCCTAACAAAGTTTTGACACAGATTCCATATTCGGGCATTCAGAACGTATAGCACGTTGCTGTAAGCAAGCACATTCTCATTCAAAGATGCAAGTTACTATGTAGGAACAAGTTTGTATAGGTATTTCAAAGATGCCCAGAACTGAGCTAAACTTGGTATGTGTCCAACTCCTAGAAATAACTTCATGCCCCATCTCCCTTACTTCCAGCTAGTAAGGATCACATAATTCCTAACAAAGTTTTGACACAGATTCCCTATTCGGGCATTCAGAACGTATAGCACGTTGCTGCAAGCAAGCACATTCTCATTCAAAGATGCAAGTTACTATGTAGGAACAAGTTTGTATAGGTATTTCAAAGATGCCCAGAACTGTGCTAAACTTGGTATGTGTCCAACTCCTAGAAATAACTTCATGCCCCATCTCCCTTACTTCCAGCTAGTAAGGATCACATAATTCCTAACAAAGTTTTGACACAGATTCCCTATTCGGGCATTCAGAACGTATAGCACGTTGCTGCAAGCAAGCACATTCTCATTCAAAGTTGCAAGTTACTATTTAGGAACAAGTTTGTATAGGTATTTCAAAGATGCCCAGAACTGAGCTAAACTTGGTATGTGTCCAACTCCTAGAAATAACTTCATGCCCCATCTCCCTTACTTCCAGCTAGTAAGGATCACATAATTCCTAACAAAGTTTTGACAGATTCCCTATTCGGGCATTCAGAACATATAGCACGTTGCTGTAAGCAAGCACATTCTCATTCAAAGTTGCAAGTTACTATTTAGGAACAAGTTTGTATAGGTATTTCAAAGATGCCCAGAACTAAGCTAAACTTGGTATGTGTCCAACTCCTAGAAATAACTTCATGCCCCATCTCCCTTACTTCCAGCTAGTAAGGATCACATAATTCCTAACAAAGTTTTGACACAGATTCCCAATTCGGGCATTCAGAACATATAGCACGTTGCTGTAAGCAAGCACATTCTCATTCAAAGTTGCAAGTTACTATGTAGGAACAAGTTTGTATAGGTATTTCAAAGATGCCCAGAACTGAGCTAAACTTGGTATGTGTCCAACTCCTAGAAATAACTTCATGCCCCATCTCCCTTACTTCCAGCTAGTAAGGATCACATAATTCCTAACAAAGTTTTGACACAGATTCCATATTCGGGCATTCAGAACATATAGCACGTTGCTGTAAGCAAGCACATTCTCATTCAAAGTTGCAATTTACTATGTAAGAACAAGTTTGTATAGGTATTATAAAGATGCCCAGAACTGAGCTAAACTTGGTATGTGTCCAACTCCTAGAAATAACTTCATGCCCCATCTCCCTTACTTCCAGCTAGTAAGGATCACATATTTCCTAACAAACTTTTGACACAGATTCCCAATTCGGGCATTCAGAACATATAGCACGTTGCTGCAAGCAAGCACATTCTCATTCAAAGATGCAAGTTACTATGTAGGAACAAGTTTGTATAGGTATTTCAAAGATGCCCAGAACTGAGCTAAACTCGGTATGTGTCCAACTCCTAGAAATAACTTCATGCCCCATCTCCCTTACTTCCAGCTAGTAAGGATCACATAATTCCTAACAAAGTTTTGACACAGATTCCCAATTCGGGCATTCAGTATATATAGCACGTTGCTGTAAGCAAGCAGATTCTCATTAAAGATGCAAGTTACTATGTAGGAACAAGTTTGTATAGGTATTTCAAAGATGCCCAGAACTGAGCTAAACTCGGTATGTCTCCAACTCCAAGAAATAACTTCATGCCCCATCTCCCTTACTTCCAGCTAGTAAGGATCACATAATTCTTAACAAAGTTTTGACACAGATTCCCAATTCGGGCGTTCAGAACATATAGCACGTTGCTGTAAGCAAGCACATTCTCATTCAAAGTTGCAAGTTACTATGTAGGAACAAGTTTGTATAGGTATTTCAAAGATGCCCAGAACTGAGCTAAACTTGGTATGTGTCCAACTCCTAGAAATAACTTCATGCCCCATCTCCCTTACTTCCAGCTAGTAAGGATCACATAATTCCTAACAAAGTTTTGACACAGATTCCCAATTCGGGCATTCAGAACATATAGCACGTTGCTGTAAGCAAGCACATTCTCATTCAAAGTTGCAAGTTACTATGTAGGAACAAGTTTGTATAGGTATTTCAAAGATGCCCAGAACTGAGCTAAACTTGGTATGTGTCCAACTCCTAGAAATAACTTCATGCCCCATCTCCCTTACTTCCAGCTAGTAAGGATCACATAATTCCTAACAAAGTTTTGACACAGATTCCATATTCGGGCATTCAGAACATATAGCACGTTGCTGTAAGCAAGCACATTCTCATTCAAAGATGCAAGTTACTATGTAGGAACAAGTTTGTATAGGTATTTCAAAGATGCCCAGAACTGAGCTAAACTTGGTATGTGTCCAACTCCTAGAAATAACTTCATGCCCCATCTCCCTTACTTCCAGCTACTAAGGATCACATGATTCCTAACAAAGTTTTGACACAGATTGCCAATTCGGGCATTCAGAACATATAGCACGTTGCTGTAAGCAAGCACATTCTCATTCAAAGATGCAAGTTACTATGTAGGAACAAGTTTGTATAGGTATTTCAAAGATGCCCAGAACTGAGCTAAACTTGGTATGTCTCCAACTCCAAGAAATAACTTCATGCCCCATCTCCCTTACTTCCAGCTAGTAAGGATCACATAATTCCTAACAAAGTTTTGACACAGATTCCCAAGTCGGGCATTCAGAACATATAGCACGTTGCTGTAAGCAAGCAGATTCTCATTCAAAGTTGCAAGTTACTATGTAGGAACAAGTTTGTATAGGTATTTCAAAGATGCCCAGAACTGAGCTAAACTTGGTATGTGTCCAACTCCTAGAAATAACTTCATGCCCCATCTCCCTTACTTCCAGCTAGTAAGGATCACATAATTCCTAACAAAGTTTTGACACAGATTGCCAATTCGGGCATTCAGAACATATAGCACGTTGCTGTAAGCAAGCAGATTCTCATTAAAGATGCAAGTTACTATGTAGGAACAAGTTTGTATAGGTATTTCAAAGATGCCCAGAACTGAGCTAAACTCGGTATGTCTCCAACTCCAAGAAATAACTTCATGCCCCATCTCCCTTACTTCCAGCTAGTAAGGATCACATAATTCCTAACAAAGTTTTGACACAGATTCCCAATTCGGGCGTTCAGAACATATAGCACGTGCTGTAAGCAAGCACATTTTCATTCAAAGTTGCAAGTTACTATGTAGGAACAAGTTTGTATAAGTATTTCAAAGATGCCCAGAACTGAGCTAAACTTGGTATGTGTCCAACTCCTAGAAATAACTTCATGCCCCATCTCCCTTACTTCCAGCTAGTAAGGATCACATAATTCCTAACAAAGTTTTGACACAGATTCCCAATTCGGGCATTCAGAACATATAGCACGTTGCTGTAAGCAAGCACATTCTCATTCAAAGTTGCAAGTTACTATGTAGGAACAAGTTTGTATAGGTATTTCAAAGATGCCCAGAACTGAGCTAAACTTGGTATGTGTCCAACTCCTAGAAATAACTTCATGCCCCATCTCCCTTACTTCCAGCTAGTAAGGATCACATAATTCCTAACAAAGTTTTGACACAGATTCCCTATTCGGGCATTCAGAACATATAGCACGTTGCTGCAAGCAAGCACATTCTCATTCAAAGATGCAAGTTACTATGTAGGAACAAGTTTGTATAGGTATTTCAAAGATGCCCAGAACTGAGCTAAATTTGGTATGTGTCCAACTCCTAGAAATAACTTCATGCCCCATCTCCCTTACTTCCAGCTAGTAAGGATCACATAATTCCTAACAAAGTTTTGACACAGATTCCCAATTCGGGCATTCAGAACATATAGCACGTTGCTGCAAGCAAGCACATTCTCATTCAAAGTTGCAAGTTACTATTTAGGAACAAGTTTGTATAGGTATTTCAAAGATGCCCAGAACTGAGCTAAACTTGGTATGTGTCCAACTCCTAGAAATAACTTCATGCCCCATCTCCCTTACTTCCAGCTAGTAAGGATCACATAATTCCTAACAAAGTTTTGACACAGATTCCATATTCGGGCATTCAGAACATATAGCACGTTGCTGTAAGCAAGCACATTCTCATTCAAAGATGCAAGTTACTATGTAGGAACAAGTTTGTATAGGTATTTCAAAGATGCCCAGAACTGAGCTAAACTTGGTATGTGTCCAACTCCTAGAAATAACTTCATGCCCCATCTCCCTTACTTCCAGCTACTAAGGATCACATGATTCCTAACAAAGTTTTGACACAGATTGCCAATTCGGGCATTCAGAACATATAGCACGTTGCTGTAAGCAAGCACATTCTCATTCAAAGATGCAAGTTACTATGTAGGAACAAGTTTGTATAGGTATTTCAAAGATGCCCAGAACTGAGCTAAACTTGGTATGTCTCCAACTCCAAGAAATAACTTCATGCCCCATCTCCCTTACTTCCAGCTAGTAAGGATCACATAATTCCTAACAAAGTTTTGACACAGATTCCCAAGTCGGGCATTCAGAACATATAGCACGTTGCTGTAAGCAAGCAGATTCTCATTCAAAGTTGCAAGTTACTATGTAGGAACAAGTTTGTATAGGTATTTCAAAGATGCCCAGAACTGAGCTAAACTTGGTATGTGTCCAACTCCTAGAAATAACTTCATGCCCCATCTCCCTTACTTCCAGCTAGTAAGGATCACATAATTCCTAACAAAGTTTTGACACAGATTCCCAATTCGGGCATTCAGAACATATAGCACGTTGCTGTAAGCAAGCACATTCTCATTCAAAGTTGCAAGTTACTATGTAGGAACAAGTTTGTATAGGTATTTCAAAGAGGCCCAGAACTGAGCTAAACTTGGTATGTGTCCAACTCCTAGAAATAACTTCATGCCCCATCTCCCTTACTTCCAGCTAGTAAGGATCACATAATTCCTAACAAAGTTTTGACACAGATTCCATATTCGGGCATTCAGAACATATAGCACGTTGCTGTAAGCAAGCACATTCTCATTCAAAGTTGCAAGTTACTATGTAGGAACAAGTTTGTATAGGTATTATAAAGATGCCCAGAACTGAGCTAAACTTGGTATGTGTCCAACTCCTAGAAATAACTTCATGCCCCATCTCCCTTACTTCCAGCTAGTAAGGATCACATAATTCCTAACAAAGTTTTGACACAGATTCCCAATTCGGGCATTCAGAACATATAGCACGTTGCTGCAAGCAAGCACATTCTCATTCAAAGATGCAAGTTACTATGTAGGAACAAGTTTGTATAGGTATTTCAAAGATGCCCAGAACTGAGCTAAACTTGGTATGTGTCCAACTCCTAGAAATAACTTCATGCCCCATCTCCCTTACTTCCAGCTAGTAAGGATCACATAATTCCTAACAAAGTTTTGACACAGATTCCCAATTCGGGCATTCAGAACATATAGCACGTTGCTGTAAGCAAGCACATTCTCATTCAAAGATGCAAGTTACTATGTAGGAACAACTTTGTATAGGTATTTCAAAGATGCCCAGAACTGAGCTAAACTTGGTATGTGTCCAACTCCTAGAAATAACTTCATGCCCCATCTCCCTTACTTCCAGCTAGTAAGGATCACATGATTCCTAACAAAGTTTTGACACAGATTGCCAATTCGGGCATTCAGAACATATAGCACGTTGCTGTAAGCAAGCACATTCTCATTCAAAGATGCAAGTTACTATGTAGGAACAAGTTTGTATAGGTATTTCAAAGATGCCCAGAACTGAGCTAAACTTGGTATGTGTCCAACTCCTAGAAATAACTTCATGCCCCATCTCCATTACTTCCAGCTAGTAAGGATCAAATAATTCCTAACAAAGTTTTGACACAGATTGCAAATTCGGGCATTCAGAACATATAGCACGTTGCTGTAAGCAAGCACATTTTCATTCAAAGTTGGAAGTTACTATGTAGGAACAAGTTTGTATAGGTATTTCAAAGATGCCCAGAACTGAGCTAAACTTGGTATGTGTCCAACTCCTAGAAATAACTTCATGCCCCATCTCCCTTACTTCCAGCTAGTAAGGATCACATAATTCCTAACAAAGTTTTGACACAGATTCCCAATTCGGGCATTCAGAACATATAGCACGTTGCTGTAAGCAAGCACATTCTCATTCAAAGTTGCAAGTTACTATGTAGGAACAAGTTTGTATAGGTATTTCAAAGATGCCCAGAACTGAGCTAAACTTGGTATGTGTCCAACTCCTAGAAATAACTTCATGCCCCATCTCCCTTACTTCAAGCTAGTAAGGATCACATAATTCCTAACAAAGTTTTGACACAGATTCCCAATTCGGGCATTCAGAACATATAGCACGTTGCTGTAAGCAAGCAGATTCTCATTAAAGATGCAAGTTACTATGTAGGAACAAGTTTGTATAGGTATTTCAAAGATGCCCAGAACTGAGCTAAACTCGGTATGTCTCCAACTCCAAGAAATAACTTCATGCCCCATCTCCCTTACTTCCAGCTAGTAAGGATCACATAATTCCTAACAAAGTTTTGACACAGATTCCCAATTCGGGCGTTCAGAACATATAGCACGTTGCTGTAAGCAAGCACATTCTCATTCAAAGTTGCAAGTTACTATGTAGGAACAAGTTTGTATAGGTATTTCAAAGATGCCCAGAACTGAGCTAAACTTGGTATGTGTCCAACTCCTAGAAATAACTTCATGCCCCATCTCCCTTACTTCCAGCTAGTAAGGATCACATAATTCCTAACAAAGTTTTGACACAGATTCCCAATTCGGGCATTCAGAACATATAGCACGTTGCTGTAAGCAAGCACATTCTCATTCAAAGTTGCAAATTACTATGTAGGAACAAGTTTGTATAGGTATTTCAAAGATGCCCAGAACTGAGCTAAACTTGGTATGTGTCCAACTCCTAGAAATAACTTCATGCCCCGTCTCCTTTACTTCCAGCTAGTAAGGATCACATAATTCCTAACAAAGTTTTGACACAGATTCCCAATTCGGGCATTCAGAACATATAGCACGTTGCTGTAAGCAAGCACATTCTCATTCAAAGTTGCAAGTTACTATGTAGGAACAAGGTTGTATAGGTATTATAAAGATGCCCAGAACTGAGCTAAACTTGGTATGTGTCCAACTCCTAGAAATAACTTCATGCCCCATCTCCCTTACTTCCAGCTAGTAAGGATCACATAATTCCTAACAAAGTTTTGACACAGATTCCCAATTCGGGCATTCAGAACATATAGCACGTTGCTGCAAGCAAGCACATTCTCATTCAAAGATGCAAGTTACTATGTAGGAACAAGTTTGTATAGGTATTTCAAAGATGCCCAGAACTGAGCTAAACTTGGTATGTGTCCAACTCCTAGAAATAACTTCATGCCCCATCTCCCTTACTTCCAGCTAGTAAGGATCACATAATTCCTAACAAAGTTTTGACACAGATTCCCAATTCGGGAATTCAGAACATATAGCACGTTGCTGTAAGCAAGCAGATTCTCATTAAAGATGCAAGTTACTATGTAGGAACAAGTTTGTATAGGTATTTCAAAGATGCCCAGAACTGAGCTAAACTCGGTATGTCTCCAACTCCAAGAAATAACTTCATGCCCCATCTCCCTTACTTCCAGCTAGTAAGGATCACATAATTCCTAACAAAGTTTTGACACAGATTCCCAATTCGGGCGTTCAGAACATATAGCACGTTGCTGTAAGCAAGCACATTTTCATTCAAAGTTGCAAGTTACTATGTAGGAACAAGTTTGTATAGGTATTTCAAAGATGCCCAGAACTGAGCTAAACTTGGTATGTGTCCAACTCCTAGAAATAACTTCATGCCCCATCTCCCTTACTTCCAGCTAGTAAGGATCACATAATTCCTAACAAAGTTTTGACACAGATTCCCAATTCGGGCATTCAGAACATATAGCACGTTGCTGTAAGCAAGCACATTCTCATTCAAAGTTGCAAATTACTATGTAGGAACAAGTTTGTATAGGTATTTCAAAGATGCCCAGAACTGAGCTAAACTTGGTATGTGTCCAACTCCTAGAAATAACTTCATGCCCCGTCTCCTTTACTTCCAGCTAGTAAGGATCACATAATTCCTAACAAAGTTTTGACACAGATTCCCAATTCGGGCATTCAGAACATATAGCACGTTGCTGTAAGCAAGCACATTCTCATTCAAAGTTGCAAGTTACTATGTAGGAACAAGGTTGTATAGGTATTATAAAGATGCCCAGAACTGAGCTAAACTTGGTATGTGTCCAACTCCTAGAAATAACTTCATGCCCCATCTCCCTTACTTCCAGCTAGTAAGGATCACATAATTCCTAACAAAGTTTTGACACAGATTCCCAATTCGGGCATTCAGAACATATAGCACGTTGCTGCAAGCAAGCACATTCTCATTCAAAGATGCAAGTTACTATGTAGGAACAAGTTTGTATAGGTATTTCAAAGATGCCCAGAACTGAGCTAAACTTGGTATGTGTCCAACTCCTAGAAATAACTTCATGCCCCATCTCCCTTACTTCCAGCTAGTAAGGATCACATAATTCCTAACAAAGTTTTGACACAGATTCCCAATTCGGGCATTCAGAACATATAGCACGTTGCTGTAAGCAAGCACATTCTCATTCAAAGATGCAAGTTACTATGTAGGAACAAGTTTGTATAGGTATTTCAAAGATGCCCAGAACTGAGCTAAACTTGGTATGTGTCCAACTCCTAGAAATAACTTCATGCCCCATCTCCCTTACTTCCAGCTAGTAAAGATCACATAATTCCTAACAAAGTTTTGACACAGATTGCCAATTCGGGCATTCAGAACATATAGCACGTTGCTGTAAGCAAGCACATTCTCATTCAAAGATGCAAGTTACTATGTAGGAACAAGTTTGCATAGGTATTTCAAAGATGCCCAGAACTGAGCTAAACTTGGTATGTGTCCAACTCCGAGAAATAACTTCATGCCCCATCTCCCTTACTTCCAGCTAGTAAGGATCACATAATTCCTAACAAAGTTTTGACACAGATTCCCAATTCGGGCATTCAGAACATATAGCACGTTGCTGTAAGCAAGCACATTCTCATTCAAAGTTGCAAGTTACTATGTAGGAACAAGTTTGTATAGGTATTTCAAAGATGCCCAGAACTGAGCTAAACTTGGTATGTGTCCAACTCCTAGAAATAACTTCATGCCCCATCTCCCTTACTTCCAGCTAATAAGGATCACATAATTCCTAACAAAGTTTTGACACAGATTCCCAATTCGGGCATTCAGAACATATAGCACGTTGCTGTAAGCAAGCACATTTTCATTCAAAGTTGCAAGTTACTATGTAGGAACAAGTTTGTATAGGTATTTCAAAGATGCCCAGAACTGAGCTAAACTTGGTATGTGTCCAACTCCTAGAAATAACTTCATGCCCCATCTCCCTTACTTCCAGCTAGTAAGGATCATATAATTCCTAACAAAGTTTTGACACAGATTCCCAATTCGGGCATTCAGAACATATAGCACGTTGCTGTAAGCAAGCACATTTTCATTCAAAGTTGCAAGTTACTATGTAGGAACAAGTTTGTATAGGTATTTCAAAGATGCCCAGAACTGAGCTAAACTTGGTATGTGTCCAACTCCTAGAAAAAACTTCATGCCCCATCTCCCTTACTTCCAGCTAGTAAGGATCACATAATTCCTAACAAAGTTTTGACACAGATTCCCAATTCGGGCATTCAGAACATATAGCACGTTGCTGTAAGCAAGCAGATTCTCATTCAAAGATGCAAGTTACTATGTAGGAACAAGTTTGTATAGGTATTTCAAAGATGCCCAGAACTGAGCTAAACTTGGTATGTGTCCAACTCCTAGAAATAACTTCATGCCCCATCTCCCTTACTTCCAGCTAGTAAGGATCACATAATTACTAACAAAGTTTTGACACAGATTCCCAATTCGGGCATTCAGAACATATAGCACGTTGCTGTAAGCAAGCACATTTTCATTCAAAGTTGCAAGTTACTATGTAGGAACAAGTTTGTATAGGTATTTCAAAGATGCCCAGAACTGAGCTAAACTTGGTATGTGTCCAACTCCTAGAAATAACTTCATGCCCCATCTCCCTTACTTCCAGCTAGTAAGGATCACATAATTCCTAACAAAGTTTTGACACAGATTCCCAATTCGGGCATTCAGAACATATAGCACGTTGCTGTAAGCAAGCAGATTCTCATTCAAAGATGCAAGTTACTATGTAGGAACAAGTTTGTATAGGTATTTCAAAGATGCCCAGAACTGAGCTAAACTTGGTATGTGTCCAACTCCTAGAAATAACTTCATGCCCCATCTCCCTTACTTCCAGCTAGTAAGGATCACATAATTCCTAACAAAGTTTTGACACAGATTCCCAATTCGGGCATTCAGAACATATAGCACGTTGCTGTAAGCAAGCACATTCTCATTCAAAGATGCAAGTTACTATGTAGGAACAAGTTTGTATAGGTATTTCAAAGATGCCCAGAACTGAGCTAAACTTGGTATGTGTCCAACTCCTAGAAATAACTTCATGCCCCATCTCCCTTACTTCCAGCTAGTAAGGATGACATAATTCCTAACAAAGTTTTGACACAGATTCCCAATTCGGGCATTCAGAACATATAGCACGTTGCTGTAAGCAAGCACATTCTCATTCAAAGATGCAAGTTACTATGTAGGAACAAGTTTGTATAGGTATTTCAAAGATGCCCAGAACTGAGCTAAACTTGGTATGTGTCCAACTCCTAGAAATAACTTCATGCCCCATCTCCCTTACTTCCAGCTAGTAAGGATCACATAATTCCTAACAAAGCTTTGACACAGATTCCCAATTCGGGCATTCAGAACATATAGCACGTTGCTGTAAGCAAGCACATTCTCATTCAAAGTTGCAAGTTACTATGTAGGAACAGGTTGGATAGGTATTTAAAAGATGCCCAGAACTGAGCTAAACTTGGTATGTGTCCAACTCCTAGAAATAACTTCATGCCCCATCTGCCTTACTTCCAGCTAGTAAGGATCACATAATTCCTAACAAAGTTTTGACACAGATTCCCAATTCGGGCATTCAGAACATATAGCACGTTGCTGTAAGCAAGCACATTCTCATTCAAAGTTGCAAGTTACTATGTAGCAACAAGTTTGTATAGGTATTATAAAGATGCCCAGAACTGAGCCAAACCTGGTATGTGTCCAACTCATAGAAATAACTTCATGCCCCATCTCCCTTACTTCCAGCTAGTAAGGATCACATAATTCCTAACAAAGTTTTGACACAGATTCCCAATTCGGGCATTCAGAACATATAGCACGTTGCTGCAAGCAAGCACATTTTCATTCAAAGATGCAAGTTACTATGTAGGAACAAGTTTGTATAGGTATTTCAAAGATGCCCAGAACTGAGCTAAACTTGGTATGTGTCCAACTCCTAGAAATAACTTCATGCCCCATCTCCCTTACTTCCAGCTAGTAAGGATCACATAATTCCTAACAAAGTTTTGACACAGATTCCCAATTCGGGCATTCAGAACATATAGCACGTTGCTGTAAGCAAGCAGATTCTCATTCAAAGATGCAAGTTACTATGTAGGAACAAGTTTGTATAGGTATTTCAAAGATGCCCAGAACTCAGCTAAACTTGGTATGTGTCCAACTCCGAGAAATAACTTCATGCCCCATCTCCCTTACTTCCAGCTAGTAAGGATCACATAATTCCTAACAAAGTTTTGACACAGATTGCCAATTCGGGCATTCAGAACATATAGCACGTTGCTGTAAGCAAGCACATTCTCATTCAAAGATGCAAGTTACTATGTAGGAACAAGTTTGTATAGGTATTTCAAAGATGCCCAGAACTGAGCTAAACTTGGTATGTGTCCAACTCCTAGAAATAACTTCATGCCCCATCTCCCTTACTTCCAGCTAGTAAGGATCACATAATTCCTAACAAAGTTTTGACACAGATTCCTAATTCGGGCATTCAGAACATATAGCACGTTGCTGTAAGCAAGCACATTTTCATTCAAAGTTGCAAGTTACTATGTAGGAACAAGTTTGTATAGGTATTTCAAAGATGCCCAGAACTGAGCTAAACTTGGTATGTGTCCAACTCCTAGAAATAACTTCATGCCCCATCTCCCTTACTTCCAGCTAGTAAGGATCACATAATTCCTAACAACGTTTTGACACAGATTCCCAATTCGGGCATTCAGAACGTATAGCACGTTGCTGTAAGCAAGCACATTCTCATTCAAAGTTGCAAGTTACTATGTAGGAACAAGTTTGTATAGGTATTTCAAAGATGCCCAGAACTGAGCTAAACTTGGTATGTGTCCAACTCCTAGAAATAACTTCATGCCCCATCTCCCTTACTTCCAGCTAGTAAGGATCACATAATTCCTAACAAAGTTTTGACACAGATTCCCTATTCGGGCATTCAGAACGTATAGCACGTTGCTGCAAGCAAGCACATTCTCATTCAAAGATGCAAGTTACTATGTAGGAACAAGTTTGTATAGGTATTTCAAAGATGCCCAGAACTGTGCTAAACTTGGTATGTGTCCAACTCCTAGAAATAACTTCATGCCCCATCTCCCTTACTTCCAGCTAGTAAGGATCACATAATTCCTAACAAAGTTTTGACACAGATTCCCTATTCGGGCATTCAGAACGTATAGCACGTTGCTGCAAGCAAGCACATTCTCATTCAAAGTTGCAAGTTACTATTTAGGAACAAGTTTGTATAGGTATTTCAAAGATGCCCAGAACTGAGCTAAACTTGGTATGTGTCCAACTCCTAGAAATAACTTCATGCCCCATCTCCCTTACTTCCAGCTAGTAAGGATCACATAATTCCTAACAAAGTTTTGACAGATTCCCTATTCGGGCATTCAGAACATATAGCACGTTGCTGTAAGCAAGCACATTCTCATTCAAAGTTGCAAGTTACTATTTAGGAACAAGTTTGTATAGGTATTTCAAAGATGCCCAGAACTAAGCTAAACTTGGTATGTGTCCAACTCCTAGAAATAACTTCATGCCCCATCTCCCTTACTTCCAGCTAGTAAGGATCACATAATTCCTAACAAAGTTTTGACACAGATTCCCAATTCGGGCATTCAGAACATATAGCACGTTGCTGTAAGCAAGCACATTCTCATTCAAAGTTGCAAGTTACTATGTAGGAACAAGTTTGTATAGGTATTTCAAAGATGCCCAGAACTGAGCTAAACTTGGTATGTGTCCAACTCCTAGAAATAACTTCATGCCCCATCTCCCTTACTTCCAGCTAGTAAGGATCACATAATTCCTAACAAAGTTTTGACACAGATTCCATATTCGGGCATTCAGAACATATAGCACGTTGCTGTAAGCAAGCACATTCTCATTCAAAGTTGCAATTTACTATGTAAGAACAAGTTTGTATAGGTATTATAAAGATGCCCAGAACTGAGCTAAACTTGGTATGTGTCCAACTCCTAGAAATAACTTCATGCCCCATCTCCCTTACTTCCAGCTAGTAAGGATCACATATTTCCTAACAAACTTTTGACACAGATTCCCAATTCGGGCATTCAGAACATATAGCACGTTGCTGCAAGCAAGCACATTCTCATTCAAAGATGCAAGTTACTATGTAGGAACAAGTTTGTATAGGTATTTCAAAGATGCCCAGAACTGAGCTAAACTCGGTATGTGTCCAACTCCTAGAAATAACTTCATGCCCCATCTCCCTTACTTCCAGCTAGTAAGGATCACATAATTCCTAACAAAGTTTTGACACAGATTCCCAATTCGGGCATTCAGTATATATAGCACGTTGCTGTAAGCAAGCAGATTCTCATTAAAGATGCAAGTTACTATGTAGGAACAAGTTTGTATAGGTATTTCAAAGATGCCCCGAACTGAGCTAAACTCGGTATGTCTCCAACTCCAAGAAATAACTTCATGCCCCATCTCCCTTACTTCCAGCTAGTAAGGATCACATAATTCTTAACAAAGTTTTGACACAGATTCCCAATTCGGGCGTTCAGAACATATAGCACGTTGCTGTAAGCAAGCACATTCTCATTCAAAGTTGCAAGTTACTATGTAGGAACAAGTTTGTATAGGTATTTCAAAGATGCCCAGAACTGAGCTAAACTTGGTATGTGTCCAACTCCTAGAAATAACTTCATGCCCCATCTCCCTTACTTCCAGCTAGTAAGGATCACATAATTCCTAACAAAGTTTTGACACAGATTCCCAATTCGGGCATTCAGAACATATAGCACGTTGCTGTAAGCAAGCACATTCTCATTCAAAGTTGCAAGTTACTATGTAGGAACAAATTTGTATAGGTATTTCAAAGATGCCCAGAACTGAGCTAAACTTGGTATGTGTCCAACTCCTAGAAATAACTTCATGCCCCATCTCCCTTACTTCCAGCTAGTAAGGATCACATAATTCCTAACAAAGTTTTGACACAGATTCCCAATTCGGGCATTCAGAACATATAGCACGTTGCTGTAAGCAAGCACATTCTCATTCAAAGTTGCAAGTTACTATGTAGGAACAAGTTTGTATAGGTATTTCAAAGATGCCCAGAACTGAGCTAAACTTGGTATGTGTCCAACTCCTAGAAATAACTTCATGCCCCATCTCCCTTACTTCCAGCTAGTAAGGATCACATAATTCCTAACAAAGTTTTGACACAGATTCCCAATTCGGGCATTCAGAACATATAGCACGTTGCTGTAAGCAAGCACATTCTCATTCAAAGTTGCAAGTTACTATGTAGGAACAAGTTTGTATAGGTATTTCAAAGATGCCCAGAACTGAGCTAAACTTGGTATGTGTCCAACTCCTAGAAATAACTTCATGCCCCATCTCCCTTACTTCCAGCTAGTAAGGATCACATAATTCATAACAAAGTTTTGACACAGATTCCCTATTCGGGCATTCAGAACATATAGCACGTTGCTGCAAGCAAGCACATTCTCATTCAAAGATGCAAGTTACTATGTAGGAACAAGTTTGTATAGGTATTTCAAAGATGCCCAGAACTGAGCTAAACTTGGTATGTGTCCAACTCCTAGAAATAACTTCATGCCCCATCTCCCTTACTTCCAGCTAGTAAGGATCACATAATTCCTAACAAAGTTTTGACACAGATTCCCTATTCGGGCATTCAGAACATATAGCACGTTGCTGCAAGCAAGCACATTCTCATTCAAACTTGCAAGTTACTATTTAGGAACAAGTTTGTATAGGTATTTCAAAGATGCCCAGAACTGAGCTAAACTTGGTATGTGTCCAACTCCTAGAAATAACTTCATGCCCCATCTCCCTTACTTCCAGCTAGTAAGGATCACATAATTCCTAACAAAGTTTTGACACAGATTCCCAATTCGGGCATTCAGAACATATAGCACGTTGCTGTAAGCAAGCAGATTCTCATTCAAAGATGCAAGTTACTATGTAGGAACAAGTTTGTATAGGTGTTTCAAAGATGCCCAGAACTGAGCTAAACTTGGTATGTGTCCAACTCCTAGAAATAACTTCATGCCCCATCTCCCTTACTTCCAGCTAGTAAGGATCACATAATTCCTAACAAAGTTTTGACACAGATTGCCAATTCGGGCATTCAGAACATATAGCACGTTGCTGTAAGCAAGCACATTCTCATTCAAAGATGCAAGTTACTATGTAGGAACAAGTTTGTATAGGTATTTCAAAGATGCCCAGAACTGAGCTAAACTTGGTATGTCTCCAACTCCAAGAAATAACTTCATGCCCCATCTCCCTTACTTCCAGCTAGTAAGGATCACATAATTCCTAACAAAGTTTTGACACAGATTCCCAATTCGGGCATTCAGAACATATAGCACGTTGCTGTAAGCAAGCACATTCTCATTGAAAGTTGCAAGTTACTATGTAGGAACAAGTTTGTATAGGTGTTTCAAAGATGCCCAGAACTGAGCTAAACTTGGTATGTGTCCAAGTCCTAGAAATAACTTCATGCCCCATCTCCCTTACTTCCAGCTAGTAAGGATCACATAATTCCTAACAAAGTTTTGACACAGATTCCCAATTCGGGCATTCAGAACATATAGCACGTTGCTGTAAGCAAGCACATTCTCATTCAAAGTTGCAAGTTACTATGTAGGAACAAGTTTGTATAGGTATTTCAAAGATGCCCAGAACTGAGCTAAACTTGGTATGTGTCCAAGTCCTAGAAATAACTTCATGCCCCATCTCCCTTACTTCCAGCTAGTAAGGATCACATAATTCCTAACAAAGTTTTGACACAGATTCCCAATTCGGGCATTCAGAACATATAGCACGTTGCTGTAAGCAAGCACATTCTCATTCAAAGTTGCAAGTTACTATGTAGGAACAAGTTTGTATAGGTATTTCAAAGATGCCCAGAACTGAGCTAAACTTGGTATGTGTCCAACTCCTAGAAATAACTTCATGCCCCATCTGCCTTACTTCCAGCTAGTAAGGATCACATAATTCCTAACAAAGTTTTGACATAGATTGCCAATTCGGGCATTCAGAACATATAGCACGTTGTTGTAAGCAAGCAGATTCTCATTCAAAGATGCAAGTTACTATGTGGGAACAAGTTTGTATAGGTATTTCAAAGATCCCCGGAACTGAGCTAAACTTGGTATGTGTCCAACTCCTAGAAATAACTTCATGCCCCATCTCCCTTACTTCCAGCTAGTAAGGATCACATAATTCCTAACAAAGTTTTGACACAGATTGCCAATTCGGGCATTCAGAACATATAGCACGTTGCTGTAAGCAAGCACATTCTCATTCAAAGTTGCAAGTTACTATGTAGGAACAAGTTTGTATAGGTATTTCAAAGATGCCCAGAACTGAGCTAAACTTGGTATGTGTCCAACTCCTAGAAATAACTTCATGCCCCATCTCCCTTACTTCCAGCTAGTAAGGATCACATAATTCCTAACAAAGTTTTGACACAGATTCCCAATTCGGGCATTCAGAACATATAGCACGTTGCTTTAAGCAAGCAGATTCTCATTCAAAGATGCAAGTTACTATGTAGGAACAAGTTTGTATAGGTATTTCAAAGATGCCCAGAACTGAGCTAAACTTGGTATGTGTCCAACTCCTAAAAATAACTTCATGCCCCATCTCCCTTACTTCCAGCTAGTAAGGATCACATAATTCCTAACAAAGTTTTGACACAGATTGCCAATTCGGGCATTCAGAACATATAGCACGTTGCTGTAAGCAAGCACATTCTCATTCAAAGATGCAAGTTACTATGTAGGAACAAGTTTGTATAGGTATTTCAAAGATGCCCAGAACTGAGCTAAACTTGGTATGTGTCCAACTCCTAGAAATAACTTCATGCCCCATCTCCCTTACTTCTAGCTAGTAAGGATCACATAATTCCTAACAAAGTTTTGAAACAGATTCCCAATTCGGGCATTCAGAACATATAGCACGTTGCTGTAAGCAAGCACATTTTCATTCAAGGTTGCAAGTTACTATGTAGGAACAAGTTTGTATAGGTATTTCAAAGATGCCCAGAACTGAGCTAAACTTGGTATGTGTCCAACTCCTAGAAATAACTTCATGCCCCATCTCCCTTACTTCCAGCTAGTAAGGATCACATAATTCCTAACAAAGTTTTGACACAGATTCCCAATTCGGGCATTCAGAACATATAGCACGTTGCTGTAAGCAAGCAGATTCTCATTCAAAGATGCAAGTTACTATGTAGGAACAAGTTTGTATAGGTGTTTCAAAGATGCCCAGAACTGAGCTAAACTTGGTATGTGTCCAACTCCTAGAAATAACTTCATGCCCCATCTCCCTTACTTCCAGCTAGTAAGGATCACATAATTCCTAACAAAGTTTTGACACAGATTGCCAATTCGGGCATTCAGAACATATAGCACGTTGCTGTAAGCAAGCACATTCTCATTCAAAGATGCAAGTTACTATGTAGGACCAAGTTTGTATAGGTATTTCAAAGATGCCCAGAACTGAGCTAAACTTGGTATGTCTCCAACTCCAAGAAATAACTTCATGCCCCATCTCCCTTACTTCCAGCTAGTAAGGATCACATAATTCCTAACAAAGTTTTGACACAGATTCCCAATTCGGGCATTCAGAACATATAGCACGTTGCTGTAAGCAAGCACATTCTCATTCAAAGTTGCAAGTTACTATGTAGGAACAAGTTTGTATAGGTATTTCAAAGATGCCCAGAACTGAGCTAAACTTGGTATGTGTCCAAGTCCTAGAAATAACTTCATGCCCCATCTCCCTTACTTCCAGCTAGTAAGGATCACATAATTCCTAACAAAGTTTTGACACAGATTCCCAATTCGGGCATTCAGAACATATAGCACGTTGCTGTAAGCAAGCACATTCTCATTCAAAGTTGCAAGTTACTATGTAGGAACAAGTTTGTATAGGTATTTCAAAGATGCCCAGAACTGAGCTAAACTTGGTATGTGTCCAACTCCTAGAAATAACTTCATGCCCCATCTGCCTTACTTCCAGCTAGTAAGGATCACATAATTCCTAACAAAGTTTTGACACAGATTGCCAATTCGGGCATTCAGTACATATAGCACGTTGTTGTAAGCAAGCAGATTCTCATTCAAAGATGCAAGTTACTATGTGGGAACAAGTTTGTATAGGTATTTCAAAGATCCCCGGAACTGAGCTAAACTTGGTATGTGTCCAACTCCTAGAAATAACTTCATGCCCCATCTCCCTTACTTCCTGCTAGTAAGGATCACATAATTCCTAACAAAGTTTTGACACAGATTGCCAATTCGGGCATTCAGAACATATAGCACGTTGCTGTAAGCAAGCACATTCTCATTCAAAGATGCAAGTTACTATGTAGGAACAAGTTTGTATAGGTATTTCAAAGATGCCCAGAACTGAGCTAAACTTGGTATGTGTCCAACTCCTAGAAATAACTTCATGCCCCATCTCCCTTACTTCCAGCTAGTAAGGATCACATAATTCCTAACAAAGTTTTGACACAGATTCCCAAATCGGGAATTCAGAACATATAGCACATTGCTGCAAGTAAGCACATTCTCATTCAAAGTTGCAAGTTACTATGTAGGAACAACTTTGTATAGGTATTTCAAAGATGCCCAGAACTGAGCTAAACTTGGTATGTCTCCAACTCCAAGAAATAACTTCATGCCCCATCTCCCTTACTTCCAGCTAGTAAGGATCACATAATTCCTAACAAAGATTTGACACAGATTCCCAATTCGGGCATTCAGAACATATAGCACGTTGCTGTAAGCAAGCACATTTTCATTCAAAGTTGCAAGTTACTATGTAGGAACAAGTTTGTATAGGTATTTCAAAGATGCCCAGAACTGAGCTAAACTTGGTATGTGTCCAACTCCTAGAAATAACTTCATGCCCCATCTCCCTTACTTCCAGCTAGTAAGGATCACATAATTCCTAACAAAGTTTTGACACAGATTCCCAATTCGGGCATTCAGAACATATAGCACGTTGCTGTAAGCAAGCACATTCTCATTCAAAGATGCAAGTTACTATGTAGGAACAAGTTTGTATAGGTATTTCAAAGATGCACAGAACTGAGCTAAACTTGGTATGTGTCCAACTCCTAGAAATAACTTCATGCCCCATCTCCCTTACTTCCAGCTAGTAAGGATCACATAATTCCTAACAAAGTTTTGACACAGATTCCCAATTCGGGCATTCAGAACATATAGCAAGTTGCTGTAAGCAAGCACTTTTTCATTCAAAGTTGAAAGTTACTATGTAGGAACAAGTTTGTATAGGTATTTCAAAGATGCCCAGAACTGAGCTAAACTTGGTATGTGTCCAACTCCTAGAAATAACTTCATGCCCCATCTCCCTCACTTCCAGCTAGTAAGGATCATATAATTCCTAACAAAGTTTTGACACAGATTCCCAATTCGGGCATTCAGAACATATAGCACGTTGCTGTAAGAAAGCACATTTTCATTCAAAGTTGCAAGTTACTATGTAGGAACAAGTTTGTATAGGTATTTCAAGGATGCCCAGAACTGAGCTAAACTTGGTATGTGTCCAACTCCTAGAAATAACTTCATGCCCCATCTGCCTTACTTCCAGCTAGTAAGGATCACATAATTCCTAACAAAGTTTTGACACAGATTCCCAATTCGGGCATTCAGAACATATAGCACGTTGCTGTAAGCAAGCAGATTCTCATTCAAAGATGCAAGTTACTATGTAGGAACAAGTTTGTATAGGTATTTCAAAGATGCCCAGAACTGAGCTAAACTTGGTATGTGTCCAACTCCTAGAAATAACTTCATGCCCCATCTCCCTTACTTCCAGCTAGTAAGGATCACATGATTCCTAACAAAGTTTTGACACAGATTCCCAATTCGGGCATTCAGAACATATAGCACGTTGCTGTAAGCAAGCACATTCTCATTCAAAGATGCAAGTTACTATGTAGGAACAAGTTTGTATAGGTATTTCAAAGATGCCCAGAACTGAGCTAAACTTGGTATGTGTCCAACTCCTAGAAATAACTTCATGCCCCATCTCCCTTACTTCCAGCTAGTAAGGATCACATAATTCCTAACAAAGTTTTGACACAGATTCCCAATTCTGGCATTCAGAACATATAGCACGTTGCTGTAAGCAAGCACATTCTCATTCAAAGTTGCAAGTTACTATGTAGGAACAAGTTTGTATAGGTATTTCAAAGATGCCCAGAACTGAGCTAAACTTGGTATGTGTCCAACTCCTAGAAATAACTTCATGCCCCATCTGCCTTACTTCCAGCTAGTAAGGATCACATAATTCCTAACAAAGTTTTGACACAGATTCCCAATTCGGGCATTCAGAACATATAGCACGTTGCTGTAAGCAAGCACATTCTCATTCAAAGTTGCAAGTTACTATCTAGGAACAAGTTTGTATAGGTATTTCAAAGATGCCCAGAACTGAGCTAAACTTGGTATGTGTCCAACTCCTAGAAATAACTTCATGCCCCATCTGCCTTACTTCCAGCTAGTAAGGATCACATAATTCCTAACAAAGTTTTGACAGAGATTGCCAATTCGGGCATTCAGAACATATAGCACGTTGCTGTAAGCAAGCACATTCTCATTCAAAGATGCAAGTTACTATGTAGGAACAAGTTTGTATAGGTATTTCAAAGATGCCCAGAACTGAGCTAAACTTGGTATGTGTCCAACTCCTAGAAATAACTTCATGCCCCATCTCCCTTACGTCCAGCTAGTAAGGATCACATAATTCCTAACAAAGTTTTGACACAGATTCCCAAATCGGGCATTCAGAACATATAGCACGTTGCTGCAAGCAAGCACATTCTCATTCAAAGTTGCAAGTTACTATGTAGGAGCAAGTTTGTATAGGTATTTCAAAGATGCCCAGAACTGAGCTAAACTTGGTATGTGTCCAACTCCTAGAAATAACTTCATGCCCCATCTGCCTTACTTCCAGCTAGTAAGGATCACATAATTCCTAACAAAGTTTTGACACAGATTCCCAATTCGGGCATTCAGAACATATAGCACGTTGCTGTAAGCAAGCACATTCTCATTCAAAGTTGGAAGTTACTATGTAGGAACAAGTTTGTATAGGTATTTCAAAGATGCCCAGAACTGAGCTAAACTTGGTATGTGTCCAAATCCTAGAAATAACTTCATGCCCCATCTGCCTTACTTCCAGCTAGTAAGGATCACATAATTCCTAACAAAGTTTTGACACAGATTGCCAATTCGGGCATTCAGAACATATAGCACGTTGCTGTAAGCAAGCAGATTCTCATTCAAAGATGCAAGTTACTATGTAGGAACAAGTTTGTATAGGTATTTCAAAGATGCCCAGAACTGAGCTAAACTTGGTATGTGTCCAACTCCTAGAAATAACTTCATGCCCCATCTCCCTTACTTCCAGCTAGTAAGGATCACATAATTCCTAACAAAGTTTTGACACAGATTGCCAATTCGGGCATTCAGAACATATAGCACGTTGCTGTAAGCAAGCAGATTCTCATTCAAAGATGCAAGTTACTATGTAGGAACAAGTTTGTATAGGTATTTCAAAGATGCCCAGAACTGAGCTAAACTTGGTATGTGTCCAACTCCTAGAAATAACTTCATGCCCCATCTCCCTTACTTCCAGCTAGTAAGGATCACATAATTCCTAACAAAGTTTTGACACAGATTCCCAAATCGGGCATTCAGAACATATAGCACGTTGCTGCAAGCAAGCACATTCTCATTCAAAGTTGCAAGTTACTATGTAGGAACAAGTTTGTATAGGTATTTCAAAGATGCCCAGAACTGAGCTAAACTTGGTATGTCTCCAACTCTAAGAAATAACTTCATGCCCCATCTCCCTTACTTCAAGCTAGTAAGGATCACATAATTCCTAACAAAGTTTTGACACAGATTCCCAATTCGGGCATTCAGAACATATAGCACGTTGCTGTAAGCAAGCAGATTCTCATTAAAGATGCAAGTTACTATGTAGGAACAAGTTTGTATAGGTATTTCAAAGATGCCCAGAACTGAGTTAAACTCGGTATGTCTCCAACTACAAGAAAAAACTTCATGCCCCATCTCCCTTACTTCCAGTTAGTAAGGATCACATAATTCCTAACAAAGTTTTGACACAGATTCCCAATTAGGGCGTTCAGAACATATAGCACGTTGCTGTAAGCAAGCACATTTTCATTCAAAGTTGCAAGTTACTATGTAGGAACAAGTTTGTATAGGTATTTCAAAGATGCCCAGAACTGAGCTAAACTTGGTATGTGTCCAACTCCTAGAAATAACTTCATGCCCCATCTCCCTTACTTCCAGCTAGTAAGGATCACATAATTCCTAACAAAGTTTTGACACAGATTCCCAATACGGGCATTGAGAACATATAGCACGTTGCTGTAAGCAAGCAGATTCTCATTCAAAGATGCAAGTTACTATGTAGGAACAAGTTTGTATAGGTATTTCAAAGATGCCCAGAACTGAGCTAAACTTGGTATGTGTCCAACTCCTAGAAATAACTTCATGCCCCATCTCCCTTACTTCCAGCTAGTAAGGATCACATAATTCCTAACAAAGTTTTGACACAGATTCACAATTCGGGCATTCAGAACATATAGCACGTTGCTGTAAGCAAGCACATTTTCATTCAAAGTTGCAAGTTACTATGTAGGAACAAGTTTGTATAGGTATTTCAAAGATGCCCAGATCTGAGCTAAACTTGGTATGTGTCCAACTCCTAGAAATAACTTCATGCCCCATCTCCCTTACTTCCAGCTAGTAAGGATCACATAATTCCTAACAAAGTTTTGACACAGATTCCATATTCGGGCATTCAGAACATATAGCACGTTGCTGTAAGCAAGCACATTCTCATTCAAAGATGCAAGTTACTATGTAGGAACAAGTTTGTATAGGTATTTCAAAGATGCCCAGAACTGAGCTAAACTTGGTATGTGTCCAACTCCTAGAAATAACTTCATGCCCCATCTCCCTTACTTCCAGCTAGTAAGGATCACATAATTCCTAACAAAGTTTTGACACAGATTCCCTATTCGGGCATTCAGAACATATAGCACGTTGCTGCAAGCAAGCACATTCTCATTCAAAGATGCAAGTTACTATGTAGGAACAAGTTTGTATAGGTATTTCAAAGATGCCCAGAACTGAGCTAAACTTGGTATGTGTCCAACTCCTAGAAATAACTTCATGCCCCATCTCCCTTACTTCCAGCTAGTAAGGATCACATAATTCCTAACAAAGTTTTGACACAGATTCCCTATTCGGGCATTCAGAACATATAGCACGTTGCTGCAAGCAAGCACATTCTCATTCAAAGTTGCAAGTTACTATTTAGGAACAAGTTTGTATAGGTATTTCAAAGATGCCCAGAACTGAGCTAAACTTGGTATGTGTCCAACTCCTAGAAATAACTTCATGCCCCATCTCCCTTACTTCCAGCTAGTAAGGATCACATAATTCCTAACAAAGTTTTGACACAGATTCCCAATTCGGGCATTCAGAACATATAGCACGTTGCTGTAAGCAAGCACATTCTCATTCAAAGTTGCAAGTTACTATGTAGGAACAAGTTTGTATAGGTATTATAAAGACGCCCAGAACTGAGCTAAACTTGGTATGTGTCCAACTCCTAGATATAACTTCATGCCCCATCTCCCTTACTTCCAGCTAGTAAGGATCACATAATTCCTAACAAAGTTTTGACACAGATTCCCTATTCGGGCATTCAGAACATATAGCACGTTGCTGCAAGCAAGCACATTCTCATTCAAAGATGCAAGTTACTATGTAGGAACAAGTTTGTATAGGTATTTCAAAGATGCCCAGAACTGAGCTAAACTTGGTATGTGTCCAACTCCCAGCAATATCTTCATGCCCCATCTCCCTTACTGCCAGCTAGTAAGGATCAAATAATTCCTAACAAAGTTTTGACACAGATTCCCAATTCGGGCATTCAGAACATATAGCACGTTGCTGTAAGCAAGCACATTCTCATTCAAAGATGCAAGTTACTATGTAGGAACAAGTTTGTATAGGTATTTCAAAGATGCCCAGAACTGAGCTAAACTTGGTATGTGTCCAACTCCTAGAAATAACTTCATGCCCCATCTCCCTTACTTCCACCTAGTAAGGATCACATAATTCCTAACAAAGTTTTGACACAGATTCCCAATTCGGGCATTCAGAACATATAGCACGTTGCTGTAAGCAAGCACATTCTCATTCAAAGATGCAAGTTACTATGTAGGAACAAGTTTGTATAGGTATTTCAAAGATGCCCAGAACTGAGCTAAACTTGGTATGTGTCCAACTCCTAGAAATAACTTCATGCTCCATCTCCCGTACTTCCAGCTAGTAAGGATCACATAATTCCTAACAAAGTTTTGACACAGATTCCCTATTCGGGCATTCAGAACATATAGCACGTTGCTGCAAGCAAGCACATTCTCATTCAAAGATGCAAGTTACTATGTAGGAACAAGTTTGTATAGGTATTTCAAAGATGCCCAGAACTGAGCTAAACTTGGTATGTGTCCAGCTCCTAGAAATAACTTCATGCCCCATCTCCCTTACTTCCAGCTAGTAAGGATCACATAATTCCTAACAAAGTTTTGACACAGATTCCCTATTCGGGCATTCAGAACATATAGCACGTTGCTGCAAGCAAGCACATTCTCCTTCAAAGTTGCAAGTTACTATTTAGGAACAAGTTTGTATAGGTATTTCAAAGATGCCCAGAACTGAGCTAAACTTGGTATGTGTCCAACTCCTAGAAATAACTTCATGCCCCATCTGCCTTACTTCCAGCTAGTAAGGATCACATAATTCCTAACAAAGTTTTGACACAGATTCCCAATTCGGGCATTCAGAACATATAGCACGTTGCTGTAAGCAAGCACATTCTCATTCAAAGATGCAAGTTACTATGTAGGAACAAGTTTGTATAGGTATTTCAAAGATGCACAGAACTGAGCTAAACTTGGTATGTGTCCAACTCCTAGAAATAACTTCATGCCCCATCTCCCTTACTTCCAGCTAGTAAGGATCACATAATTCCTAACAAAGTTTTGACACAGATTCCCAATTCGGGCATTCAGAACATATAGCAAGTTGCTGTAAGCAAGCACATTTTCATTCAAAGTTGAAAGTTACTATGTAGGAACAAGTTTGTATAGGTATTTCAAAGATGCCCAGAACTGAGCTAAACTTGGTATGTGTCCAACTCCTAGAAATAACTTCATGCCCCATCTCGCTCACTTCCAGCTAGTAAGGATCATATAATTCCTAACAAAGTTTTGACACAGATTCCCAATTCGGGCATTCAGAACATGTAGCACGTTGCTGTAAGAAAGCACATTTTCATTCAAAGTTGCAAGTTACTATGTAGGAACAAGTTTGTATAGGTATTTCAAAGATGCCCAGAACTGAGCTAAACTTGGTATGTGTCCAACTCCTAGAAATAACTTCATGCCCCATCTCCCTTACTTCCAGCTAGTAAGGATCACATAATTCCTAACAAAGTTTTGACACAGATTCCCAATTCGGGCATTCAGAACATATAGCACGTTGCTGTAAGCAAGCACATTCTCATTCAAAGTTGCAAGTTACTATGTAGGAACAAGTTTGTATAGGTATTTCAAAGATGCCCAGAACTGAGCTAAACTTCGTATGTGTCCAACTCCTAGAAATAACTTCATGCCCCATCTCCCTTACTTCCAGCTAGTAAGGATCACATAATTCCTAACAAAGTTTTGACACAGATTCCCAATTCGGGCATTCAGAACATATAGCACGTTGCTGTAAGCAAGCACATTCTCATTCAAAGTTGCAAGTTACTATGTAGGAACAAGTTTGTATAGGTATTTCAAAGATGCCCAGAACTGAGCTAAACTTGCTATGTGTCCAACTCCTAGAAATAACTTCATGCCCCATTTGCCTTACTTCAAGCTAGTAAGGATCACATAATTCCTAACAAAGTTTTGACACAGATTGCCAATTCGGGCATTCAGAACATATAGCACGTTGCTGTAAGCAAGCAGATTCTCATTCAAAGATGCAAGTTACTATGTAGGAACAAGTTTGTATAGGTATTTCAAAGATGCCCAGAACTGAGCTAAACTTGGTATGTGTCCAACTCCTAGAAATAACTTCATGCCCCATCTCCCTTACTTCCAGCTAGTAAGGATCACATAATTCCTAACAAAGTTTTGACACAGATTGCCAATTCGGGCATTCAGAACATATAGCACGTTGCTGTAAGCAAGCAGATTCTCATTCAAAGATGCAAGTTACTATGTAGGAACAAGTTTGTATAGGTATTTCAAAGATGCCCAGAACTGAGATAAACTTGGTATGTGTCCAACTCCTAGAAATAACTTCATGCCCCATCTCCCTTACTTCCAGCTAGTAAGGATCACATAATTCCTAACAAAGTTTTGACACAGATTCCCAAATCGGGCATTCAGAACATATAGCACGTTGCTGCAAGCAAGCACATTCTCATTCAAAGTTGCAAGTTACTATGTAGGAACAAGTTTGTATAGGTATTTCAAAGATGCCCATAACTGAGCTAAACTTGGTATGTGTCCAACTCTAAGAAATAACTTCATGCCCCATCTCCCTTACTTCAAGCTAGTAAGGATCACATAATTCCTAACAAAGTTTTGACACAGATTCCCAATTCGGGCATTCAGAACATATAGCACGTTGCTGTAAGCAAGCAGATTCTCATTCAAAGATGCAAGTTACTATGTAGGAACAAGTTTGTATAGGTATTTCAAAGATGCCCAGAACTGAGCTAAACTTGGTATGTGTCCAACTCCTAGAAATAACTTCATGCCCCATCTCCCTTACTTCCAGCTAGTAAGGATCACATAATTCCTAACAAAGTTTTGACACAGATTCCCAATTCGGGCATTCAGAACATATAGCACGTTGCTGTAAGCAAGCACATTTTCATTCAAAGTTGCAAGTTACTATGTAGGAACAAGTTTGTATAGGTATTTCAAAGATGCCCAGAACTGAGCTAAACTTGGTATGTGTCCAACTCCTAGAAATAACTTCATGCCCCATCTCCCTTACTTCCAGCTAGTAAGGATCACATAATTCCTAACAAAGTTTTGACACAGATTCCCTATTCGGGCATTCAGAACATATAGCACGTTGCTGTAAGCAAGCACATTCTCATTCAAAGATGCAAGTTACTATGTAGGAACAAGTTTGTATAGGTATTTCAAAGATGCCCAGAACTGAGCTAAACATGGTATGTGTCCAACTCCTAGAAATAACTTCATGCCCCATCTCCCTTACTTCCAGCTAGTAAGGATCACATAATTCCTAACAAAGTTTTGACACAGATTCCCTATTCGGGCATTCAGAACATATAGCACGTTGCTGCAAGCAAGCACATTCTCATTCAAAGTTGCAAGTTACTATGTAGGAACAAGTTTGTATAGGTATTTCAAAGATGCCCACAACTGAGCTAAACTTGGTATGTGTCCAACTCCTAGAAATAACTTCATGCCCCATCTCCCTTACTTCCAGCTAGTAAGGATCACATAATTCCTAACAAAGTTTTGACACAGATTCCCAATTCGGGCATTCAGAACATATAGCACGTTGCTGTAAGCAAGCAGATTCTCATTCAAAGATGCAAGTTACTATGTAGGAACAAGTTTGTATAGGTATTTCAAAGATGCCCAGAACTGAGCTAAACTTGGTATGTGTCCAACTCCTAGAAATAACTTCATGCCCCATCTCCCTTACTTCCAGCTAGTAAGGATCACATAATTCCTAACAAAGTTTTGACACAGATTCCCTATTCGGGCATTCAGAACATATAGCACGTTGCTGCAAGCAAGCATATTCTCATTCAAAGATGCAAGTTACTATGTAGGAACAAGTTTGTATAGGTATTTCAAAGATGCCCAGAACTGAGCTAAACTTGGTATGTGTCCAACTCCTAGAAATAACGTCATGCCCCATCTCCCTTACTTCCAGCTAATAAGGATCACATAATTCCTAACAAAGTTTTGACACAGATTCCCAATTCGGGCATTCAGAACATATAGCACGTTGCTGTAAGCAAGCACATTTTCATTCAAAGTTGCAAGTTACTATGTAGGAACAAGTTTGTATAGGTATTTCAAAGATGCCCAGAACTGAGCTAAACTTGGTATGTGTCCAACTCCTAGAAATAACTTCATGCCCCATCTCCCTTACTTCCAGCTAGTAAGGATCATATAATTCCTAACAAAGTTTTGACACAGATTCCCAATTCGGGCATTCAGAACTTATAGCACGTTGCTGTAAGCAAGCACATTTTCATTCAAAGTTGCTAGTTACTATGTAGGAACAAGTTTGTATAGGTATTTCAAAGATGCCCAGAACTGAGCTAAACTTGGTATGTGTCCAACTCCTAGAAATAACTTCATGCCCCATCTCCCTTACTTCCAGCTAGTAAGGATCACATAATTCCTAACAAAGTTTTGACACAGATTCCCAATTCGGGCATTCAGAACATATAGCACGTTGCTGTAAGCAAGCAGATTCTCATTCAAAGTTGCAAGTTACTATGTAGGAACAAGTTTGTATAGGTATTTCAAAGATGCCCAGAACTGAGCTAAACTTGGTATGTGTCCAACTCCTAGAAATAACTTCATGCCCCATCTCCCTTACTTCCAGCTAGTAAGGATCACATAATTCCTAACAAAGTTTTGACACAGATTCCCAGTTCGGGCATTCAGAACATATAGCACGTTGCTGTAAGCAAGCAGATTCTCATTCAAAGTTGCAAGTTACTATGTAGGAACAAGTTTGTATAGGTATTTCAAAGATGCCCAGAACTGAGCTAAACTTGGTATGTGTCCAACTCCTAGAAATAACTTCATGCCCCATCTCCCTTACTTCCAGCTAGTAAGGATCATATAATTCCTAACAAAGTTTTGACACAGATTCCCAATTCGGGCATTCAGAACTTATAGCACGTTGCTGTAAGCAAGCACATTTTCATTCAAAGTTGCTAGTTACTATGTAGGAACAAGTTTGTATAGGTATTTCAAAGATGCCCAGAACTGAGCTAAACTTGGTATGTGTCCAACTCCTAGAAATAACTTCATGCCCCATCTCCCTTACTTCCAGCTAGTAAGGATCACATAATTCCTAACAAAGTTTTGACACAGATTCCCAGTTCGGGCATTCAGAACATATAGCACGTTGCTGTAAGCAAGCAGATTCTCATTCAAAGTTGCAAGTTACTATGTAGGAACAAGTTTGTATAGGTATTTCAAAGATGCCCAGAACTGAGCTAAACTTGGTATGTGTCCAACTCCTAGAAATAACTTCATGCCCCATCTCCCTTACTTCCAGCTAGTAAGGATCACATAATTCCTAACAAAGTTTTGACACAGATTCCCAATTCGGGCATTCAGAACATATAGCACGTTGCTGTAAGCAAGCACATTTTCATTCAAAGTTGCAAGTTACTATGTAGGAACAAGTTTGTATAGGTATTTCAAAGATGCCCAGAACTGAGCTAAACTTCGTATGTGTCCAACTCCTAGAAATAACTTCATGCCCCATCTCCCTTACTTCCAGCTAGTAAGGATCACATAATTCCTAACAAAGTTTTGACACAGATTCCCAATTCGGGCATTCAGAACATATAGCACGTTGCTGTAAGCAAGCAGATTCTCATTCAAAGATGCAAGTTACTATGTAGGAACAAGTTTGTATAGGTATTTCAAAGATGCCCAGAACTGAGCTAAACTTGGTATGTGTCCAACTCCTAGAAATAACTTCATGCCCCATCTCCCTTACTTCCAGCTAGTAAGGATCACATAATTCCTAACAAAGTTTTGACACAGATTCCCTATTCGGGCATTCAGAACATATAGCACGTTGCTGTAAGCAAGCACATTCTCATTCAAAGTTGCAAGTTACTATGTAGGAACAGGTTGGATAGGTATTTCAAAGATGCCCAGAACTGAGCTAAACTTGGTATGTGTCCAACTCCTAGAAATAACTTCATGCCCCATCTCACTTACTTCCAGCTAGTAAGGATCACATAATTCCTAACAAAGATTTGACACAGATTCCCAATTCGGGCATTCAGAACATATAGCACGTTGCTGTAAGCAAGCACATTCTCATTCAAAGATGCAAGTTACTATGTAGGAACAAGTTTGTATAGGTATTTCAAAGATGCCCAGAACTGAGCTAAACTTGGTATGTGTCCAACTCCTAGAAATAACTTCATGCCCCATCTCCCTTACTTTCACCTAGTAAGGATCACATAATTCCTAACAAAGTTTTGACACAGATTCCCAATTCGGGCATTCAGAACATATAGCACGTTGCTGTAAGCAAGCAGATTCTCATTCCAAGTTGCAAGTTACTATGTAGGAACAAGTTTGTATAGGTATTTCAAAGATGCCCAGAACTGAGCTAAACTTGGTATGTGTCCAACTCCTAGAAATAACTTCATGCCCCATCTCCCTTACTTCCAGCTAGTAAGGATCACATAATTCCTAACAAAGTTTTGACACAGATTCCCAATTCGGGCATTCAAAACATATAGCACGTTGCTGTAAGCAAGCACATTTTCATTCAAAGTTGCAAGTTACGATGTAGGAACAAGTTTGTATAGGTATTGCAAAGATGCCCAGAACTGAGCTAAACTTGGTATGTGTCCAACTCCTAGAAATAACTTCATGCCCCATCTCCCTTACTTCCAGCTAGTAAGGATCACATAATTCCTAACAAAGTTTTGACACAGATTCCCAATTCGGGCATTCAGAACATATAGCACGTTGCTGTAAGCAAGCACATTTTCATTCAAAGTTGCAAGTTACGATGTAGGAACAAGTTTGTATACGTATTGCAAAGATGCCCAGAACTGAGCTAAACTTGGTATGTGTCCAACTCTTAGAAATAACTTCATGCCCCATCTCCCTTACTTCCAGCTAGTAAGGATCACATAATTCCTAACAAAGTTTTGACACAGATTCCCAATTCGGGCATTCAGAACATATAGCACGTTGCTGTAAGCAAGCACATTCTCATTCAAAGATGCAAGTTACTATGTAGGAACAAGTTTGTATAGGTATTACAAAGATGCCCAGAACTGAGCTAAACTTGGTATGTGTCCAACTCCAAGAAATAACTTCATGCCCCATTTCACTTACTTCCAGCTAGTAAGGATCACATAATTCCTAACAAAGATTTGACACAGATTCCCAATTCGGGCATTCAGAACATATAGCACGTTGCTGTAAGCAAGCAGATTCTCATTCAAAGATGCAAGTTACTATGTAGGAACAAGTTTGTATAGGTATTTCAAAGATGCCCAGAACTGAGCTAAACTTGGTATGTGTCCAACTCCTAGAAATAACTTCATGCCCCATCTCCCTTACTTCCACCTAGTAAGGATCACATAATTCCTAACAAAGTTTTGACACAGATTCCCAATTCGGGCATTCAGAACATATAGCACGTTGCTCTAAGCAAGCAGATTCTCATTCAAAGTTGCAAGTTACTATGTAGGAACAAGTTTGTATAGGTATTTCAAAGATGCCCAGAACTGAGCTAAACTTGGTATGTGTCCAACTCCTAGAAATAACTTCATGCCCCATCTCCCTTACTTCCAGCTAGTAAGGATCACATAATTCCTAACAAAGTTTTGAGACAGATTCCCAATTCGGGCATTCAGAACATATAGCACGTTGCTGTAAGCAAGCACATTTTCATTCAAAGTTGCAAGTTACGATGTAGGAACAAGTTTGTATAGGTATTTCAAAGATGCCCAGAACTGAGCTAAACTTGGTATGTGTCCAACTCCAAGAAATAACTTCATGCCCCATCTCACTTACTTCCAGCTAGTAAGGATCACATAATTCCTAACAAAGATTTGACACAGATTCCCAATTCGGGCATTCAGAACATATAGCACGTTGCTGTAAGCAAGCACATTCTCATTCAAAGATGCAAGTTACTATGTAGGAACAAGTTTGTATAGGTATTTCAAAGATGCCCAGAACTGAGCTAAACTTGGTATGTGTCCAACTCCTAGAAATAACTTCATGCCCCATCTCCCTTACTTTCACCTAGTAAGGATCACATAATTCCTAACAAAGTTTTGACACAGATTCCCAATTCGGGCATTCAGAACATATAGCACGTTGCTGTAAGCAAGCAGATTCTCATTCCAAGTTGCAAGTTACTATGTAGGAACAAGTTTGTATAGGTATTTCAAAGATGCCCAGAACTGAGCTAAACTTGGTATGTGTCCAACTCCTAGAAATAACTTCATGCCCCATCTCCCTTACTTCCAGCTAGTAAGGATCACATAATTCCTAACAAAGTTTTGACACAGATTCCCAATTCGGGCATTCAGAACATATAGCACGTTGCTGTAAGCAAGCACATTTTCATTCAAAGTTGCAAGTTACGATGTAGGAACAAGTTTGTATAGGTATTGCAAAGATGCCCAGAACTGAGCTAAACTTGGTATGTGTCCAACTCCTAGAAATAACTTCATGCCCCATCTCCCTTACTTCCAGCTAGTAAGGATCATATAATTCCTAACAAAGTTTTGACACAGATTCCCAATTCGGGCATTCAGAACATATAGCACGTTGCTGTAAGCAAGCACATTTTCATTCAAAGTTGCAAGTTACTATGTAGGAACAAGTTTGTATAGGTATTTCAAAGATGCCCAGAACTGAGCTAAACTTGGTATGTGTCCAACTCCTAGAAATAACTTCATGCCCCATCTCCCTTACTTCCAGCTAGTAAGGATCACATAATTCCTAACAATGTTTTGACACAGATTCCCAATTCGGGCATTCACAACATATAGCACGTTGCTGTAAGCAAGCAGATTCTCATTCAAAGATGCAAGTTACTATGTAGGAACAAGTTTGTATAGGTATTTCAAAGATGCCCAGAACTGAGCTAAACTTGGTATGTGTCCAACTCCTAGAAATAACTTCATGCCCCATCTCCCTTACTTCCAGCTAGTAAGGATCACATAATTCCTAACAAAGTTTTGACACAGATTCCCAATTCGGGCATTCAGAACATATAGCACGTTGCTGTAAGCAAGCACATTCTCATTCAAAGTTGCAAGTTACTATGTAGGAACAAGTTTGTATAGGTATTTGAAAGATGCCCAGAACTGAGCTAAACTTGGTATGTGTCCAACTCCTAGAAATAATTTCATGCCCCATCTCCCTTACTTCCAGCTAGTAAGGATCACATAATTCCTAACAAAGTTTTGACACAGATTCCCAATTCGGTCATTCAGAACATATAGCACGTTGCTGTAAGCAAGCAGATTCTCATTCAAAGATGCAAGTTACTATGTAGGAACAAGTTTGTATAGGTATTTCAAAGATGCCCAGAACTGAGCTAAACTTGGTATGTGTCCAACTCCTAGAAATAACTTCATGCCCCATCTCCCTTACTTCCAGCTAGTAAGGATCACATAATTCCTAACAAAGTTTTGACACAGATTCCCAATTCGGGCATTCAGAACATATAGCACGTTGCTGTAAGCAAGCAGATTCTCATTCAAAGATGCAAGTTACTATGTAGGAACAAGTTTGTATAGGTATTTCAAAGATGCCCAGAACTGAGCTAAACTTGGTATGTGTCCAACTCCTAGAAATAACTTCATGCCCCATCTCCCTTACTTCCAGCTAGTAAGGATCACATAATTCCTAACAAAGTTTTGACACAGATTCCCAATTCGGGCATTCAGAACATATAGCACGTTGCTGTAAGCAAGCACATTCTCATTCAAAGTTGCAAGTTACTATGTAGGAACAAGTTTGTATAGGTATTTGAAAGATGCCCACAACTGAGCTAAACTTGGTATGTGTCCAACTCCTAGAAATAATTTCATGCCCCATCTCCCTTACTTCCAGCTAGTAAGGATCACATAATTCCTAACAAAGTTTTGACACAGATTCCCAATTCGGGCATTCAGAACATATAGCACGTTGCTGTAAGCAAGCAGATTCTCATTCAAAGATGCAAGTTACTATGTAAGAACAAGTTTGTATAGGTATTTCAAAGATGCCCAGAACTGAGCTAAACTTGGTATGTGTCCAACTCCTAGAAATAACTTCATGCCCCATCTCCCTTACTTCCAGCTAGTAAGGATCACATAATTCCTAACAAAGTTTTGACACAGATTCCCAATTCGGGCATTCAGAACATATAGCACGTTGCTGTAACCAAGCACATTCTCATTCAAAGATGCAAGTTACTATGTAGGAACAAGTTTGTATAGGTATTTCAAAGATGCCCAGAACTGAGCTAAACTTGGTATGTGTCCAACTCCTAGAAAAAACTTCATGCCCCGTCTCCCTTACTTCCAGCTAGTAAGGATCACATAATTCCTAACAAAGTTTTGACACAGATTCCCAATTCGGGCATTCAGAACATATAGCACGTTGCTGTAAGCAAGCACATTCTCATTCAAAGTTGCAAGTTACTATGTAGGAACAAGTTTGTATAGGTACTTCAAAGATGCCCAGAACTGAGCTAAACTTGGTATGTGTCCAACTCCTAGAAATAACTTCATGCCCCGTCTCCCTTACTTCCAGCTAGTAAGGATCACATAATTCCTAACAAAGTTTTGACACAGATTCCCAATTCAGGCATTCAGAACATATAGCACGTTGCTGTAAGCAAGCAGATTCTCATTCAAAGATGCAAGTTACTATGTAGGAACAAGTTTGTATAGGTATTTCAAAGATGCCCAGAACTGAGCTAAACTTGGTATGTGTCCAACTCCTAGAAATAACTTCATGCCCCATCTCCCTTACTTCCAGCTAGTAAGGATCACATAATTCCTAACAAAGTTTTGACACAGATTGCCAATTCGGGCATTCAGAACATATAGCACGTTGCTGTAAGCAAGCACATTCTCATTCCAAGATGCAAGTTACTATGTAGGAACAAGTTTGTATAGGTATTTCAAAGATGCCCAGAACTGAGCTAAACTTGGTATGTCTCCAACTCCAAGATATAACTTCATGCCCCATCTCCCTTACTTCCAGCTAGTAAGGATCACATAATTCCTAACAAAGTTTTGACACAGATTCCCAATTCGGGCATTCAGAACATATAGCACGTTGCTGTAAGCAAGCAGATTCTCATTCAAAGTTGCAAGTTACTATGTAGGAACAAGTTTGTATAGGTATTTCAAAGATGCCCAGAACTGAGCTAAACTTGGTATGTGTCCAACTCCTAGAAATAACTTCATGCCCCATCTCCCTTACTTCCAGCTAGTAAGGATCACATAATTCCTAACAAAGTTTTGACACAGATTCCCAATTCCGGCATTCAGAACATATAGCACGTTGCTGTAAGCAAGCACATTCTCATTCAAAGATGCAAGTTACTATGTAGGAACAAGTTTGTATAGGTATTTCAAAGATGCCCAGAACTGAGCTAAACTTGGTATGTGTCCAACTCCTAGAAATAACTTCATGCCCCATCTCCCTTACTTCCAGCTAGTAAGGATCACATAATTCCTAACAAAGTTTTGACACAGATTCCCAATTCGGGCATTCAGAACATATAGCACGTTGCTGTAAGCAAGCACATTCTCATTCAAAGATGCAAGTTACTATGTAGGAACAAGTTTGTATAGGTATTTCAAAGATGCCCAGAACTGAGCTAAACTTGGTATGTGTCCAACTCCAAGAAATAACTTCATGCCCCATCTCCCTTACTTCCAGCTAGTAAGGATCACATAATTCCTAACAAAGTTTTGACACAGATTCACAATTCGGGCATTCAGAACATATAGCACGTTGCTGTAAGCAAGCACTTTCTCATTCAAAGATGCAAGTTACTATGTAGGAACAAGTTTGTATAGGTATTTCAAAGATGCCCAGAACTGAGCTAAACTTGGTATGTGTCCAACTCCTAGAAATAACTTCATGCCCCATCTCCCTTACTTTCACCTAGTAAGGATCACATAATTCCTAACAAAGTTTTGACACAGATTCCCAATTCGGGCATTCAGAACATATAGCACGTTGCTGTAAGCAAGCAGATTCTCATTCCAAGTTGCAAGTTACTATGTAGGAACAAGTTTGTATAGGTATTTCAAAGATGCCCAGAACTGAGCTAAACTTGGTATGTGTCCAACTCCTAGAAATAACTTCATGCCCCATCTCCCTTACTTCCAGCTAGTAAGGATCACATAATTCCTAACAAAGTTTTGACACAGATTCCCAATTCGGGCATTCAGAACATATAGCACGTTGCTGTAAGCAAGCACATTTTCATTCAAAGTTGCAAGTTACGATGTAGGAACAAGTTTGTATAGGTATTGCAAAGATGCCCAGAACTGAGCTAAACTTGGTATGTGTCCAACTCCTAGAAATAACTTCATGCCCCATCTCCCTTACTTCCAGCTAGTAAGGATCATATAATTCCTAACAAAGTTTTGACACAGATTCCCAATTCGGGCATTCAGAACATATAGCACGTTGCTGTAAGCAAGCACATTTTCATTCAAAGTTGCAAGTTACTATGTAGGAACAAGTTTGTATAGGTATTTCAAAGATGCCCAGAACTGAGCTAAACTTGGTATGTGTCCAACTCCTAGAAATAACTTCATGCCCCATCTCCCTTACTTCCAGCTAGTAAGGATCACATAATTCCTAACAATGTTTTGACACAGATTCCCAATTCGGGCATTCACAACATATAGCACGTTGCTGTAAGCAAGCAGATTCTCATTCAAAGATGCAAGTTACTATGTAGGAACAAGTTTGTATAGGTATTTCAAAGATGCCCAGAACTGAGCTAAACTTGGTATGTGTCCAACTCCTAGAAATAACTTCATGCCCCATCTCCCTTACTTCCAGCTAGTAAGGATCACATAATTCCTAACAAAGTTTTGACACAGATTCCCAATTCGGGCATTCAGAACATATAGCACGTTGCTGTAAGCAAGCACATTCTCATTCAAAGTTGCAAGTTACTATGTAGGAACAAGTTTGTATAGGTATTTGAAAGATGCCCAGAACTGAGCTAAACTTGGTATGTGTCCAACTCCTAGAAATAATTTCATGCCCCATCTCCCTTACTTCCAGCTAGTAAGGATCACATAATTCCTAACAAAGTTTTGACACAGATTCCCAATTCGGTCATTCAGAACATATAGCACGTTGCTGTAAGCAAGCAGATTCTCATTCAAAGATGCAAGTTACTATGTAGGAACAAGTTTGTATAGGTATTTCAAAGATGCCCAGAACTGAGCTAAACTTGGTATGTGTCCAACTCCTAGAAATAACTTCATGCCCCATCTCCCTTACTTCCAGCTAGTAAGGATCACATAATTCCTAACAAAGTTTTGACACAGATTCCCAATTCGGGCATTCAGAACATATAGCACGTTGCTGTAAGCAAGCAGATTCTCATTCAAAGATGCAAGTTACTATGTAGGAACAAGTTTGTATAGGTATTTCAAAGATGCCCAGAACTGAGCTAAACTTGGTATGTGTCCAACTCCTAGAAATAACTTCATGCCCCATCTCCCTTACTTCCAGCTAGTAAGGATCACATAATTCCTAACAAAGTTTTGACACAGATTCCCAATTCGGGCATTCAGAACATATAGCACGTTGCTGTAAGCAAGCACATTCTCATTCAAAGTTGCAAGTTACTATGTAGGAACAAGTTTGTATAGGTATTTGAAAGATGCCCACAACTGAGCTAAACTTGGTATGTGTCCAACTCCTAGAAATAATTTCATGCCCCATCTCCCTTACTTCCAGCTAGTAAGGATCACATAATTCCTAACAAAGTTTTGACACAGATTCCCAATTCGGGCATTCAGAACATATAGCACGTTGCTGTAAGCAAGCAGATTCTCATTCAAAGATGCAAGTTACTATGTAAGAACAAGTTTGTATAGGTATTTCAAAGATGCCCAGAACTGAGCTAAACTTGGTATGTGTCCAACTCCTAGAAATAACTTCATGCCCCATCTCCCTTACTTCCAGCTAGTAAGGATCACATAATTCCTAACAAAGTTTTGACACAGATTCCCAATTCGGGCATTCAGAACATATAGCACGTTGCTGTAACCAAGCACATTCTCATTCAAAGATGCAAGTTACTATGTAGGAACAAGTTTGTATAGGTATTTCAAAGATGCCCAGAACTGAGCTAAACTTGGTATGTGTCCAACTCCTAGAAAAAACTTCATGCCCCGTCTCCCTTACTTCCAGCTAGTAAGGATCACATAATTCCTAACAAAGTTTTGACACAGATTCCCAATTCGGGCATTCAGAACATATAGCACGTTGCTGTAAGCAAGCACATTCTCATTCAAAGTTGCAAGTTACTATGTAGGAACAAGTTTGTATAGGTACTTCAAAGATGCCCAGAACTGAGCTAAACTTGGTATGTGTCCAACTCCTAGAAATAACTTCATGCCCCGTCTCCCTTACTTCCAGCTAGTAAGGATCACATAATTCCTAACAAAGTTTTGACACAGATTCCCAATTCAGGCATTCAGAACATATAGCACGTTGCTGTAAGCAAGCAGATTCTCATTCAAAGATGCAAGTTACTATGTAGGAACAAGTTTGTATAGGTATTTCAAAGATGCCCAGAACTGAGCTAAACTTGGTATGTGTCCAACTCCTAGAAATAACTTCATGCCCCATCTCCCTTACTTCCAGCTAGTAAGGATCACATAATTCCTAACAAAGTTTTGACACAGATTGCCAATTCGGGCATTCAGAACATATAGCACGTTGCTGTAAGCAAGCACATTCTCATTCCAAGATGCAAGTTACTATGTAGGAACAAGTTTGTATAGGTATTTCAAAGATGCCCAGAACTGAGCTAAACTTGGTATGTCTCCAACTCCAAGATATAACTTCATGCCCCATCTCCCTTACTTCCAGCTAGTAAGGATCACATAATTCCTAACAAAGTTTTGACACAGATTCCCAATTCGGGCATTCAGAACATATAGCACGTTGCTGTAAGCAAGCAGATTCTCATTCAAAGTTGCAAGTTACTATGTAGGAACAAGTTTGTATAGGTATTTCAAAGATGCCCAGAACTGAGCTAAACTTGGTATGTGTCCAACTCCTAGAAATAACTTCATGCCCCATCTCCCTTACTTCCAGCTAGTAAGGATCACATAATTCCTAACAAAGTTTTGACACAGATTCCCAATTCCGGCATTCAGAACATATAGCACGTTGCTGTAAGCAAGCACATTCTCATTCAAAGATGCAAGTTACTATGTAGGAACAAGTTTGTATAGGTATTTCAAAGATGCCCAGAACTGAGCTAAACTTGGTATGTGTCCAACTCCTAGAAATAACTTCATGCCCCATCTCCCTTACTTCCAGCTAGTAAGGATCACATAATTCCTAACAAAGTTTTGACACAGATTCCCAATTCGGGCATTCAGAACATATAGCACGTTGCTGTAAGCAAGCACATTCTCATTCAAAGATGCAAGTTACTATGTAGGAACAAGTTTGTATAGGTATTTCAAAGATGCCCAGAACTGAGCTAAACTTGGTATGTGTCCAACTCCAAGAAATAACTTCATGCCCCATCTCCCTTACTTCCAGCTAGTAAGGATCACATAATTCCTAACAAAGTTTTGACACAGATTCACAATTCGGGCATTCAGAACATATAGCACGTTGCTGTAAGCAAGCACTTTCTCATTCAAAGATGCAAGTTACTATGTAGGAACAAGTTTGTATAGGTATTTCAAAGATGCCCAGAACTGAGCTAAACTTGGTATGTGTCCAACTCCTAGAAATAACTTCATGCCCCATCTCCCTTACTTCCAGCTAGTAAGGATCACATAATTCCTAACAAAGTTTTGACACAGATTCCCAATTCGAGCATTCAGAACATATAGCACGTTGCTGTAAGCAAGCAGATTCGCATTCAAAGTTGCAAGTTACTATGTAGGAACAAGTTTGTATAAGTATTTCAAAGATGCCCAGAACTGAGCTAAACTTGGTATGTGTCCAACTCCTAGAAATAACTTCATGCCCCATCTCCCTTACTTCCAGCTAGTAAGGATGACATAATTCCTAACAAAGTTTTGACACAGATTCCCAATTCGGGCATTCAGAACATATAGCACGTTGCTGTAAGCAAGCACATTTTCATTCAAAGTTGCAAGTTACTATGTAGGAACAAGTTTGTATAGGTATTTCAAAGATGCCCAGAACTGAGCTAAACTTGGTATGTGTCCAACTCCTAGAAATAACTTCATGCCCCATCTCCCTTACTTCCAGCTAGTAAGGATCACATAATTCCTAACAAAGTTTTGACACAGATTCCCAATTCGGGCATTCAGAACATATAGCACGTTGCTGTAAGCAAGCAGATTCTCATTCAAAGATGCAAGTTACTATGTAGGAACAAGTTTGTATAGGTATTTCAAAGATGCCCAGAACTGAGCTAAACTTGGTATGTGTCCAACTCCTAGAAATAACTTCATGCCCCATCTCCCTTACTTCCAGCTAGTAAGGATCACATAATTCCTAACAAAGTTTTGACACAGATTGCCAATTCGGGCATTCAGAACATATAGCACGTTGCTGTAAGCAAGCACATTCTCATTCAAAGATGCAAGTTACTATGTAGGAACAAGTTTGTATAGGTATTTCAAAGATGCCCAGAACTGAGCTAAACTTGGTATGTGTCCAACTCCTAGAAATAACTTCATGCCCCATCTCCCTTACTTCCAGCTAGTAAGGATCACATAATTCCTAACAAAGTTTTGACACAGATTCCCAATTCGGGCATTCAGAACATATAGCACGTTGCTGTAAGCAAGCACATTCTCATTCAAAGATGCAAGTTACTATGTAGGAACAAGTTTGTATAGGTATTTCAAAGATGCCCAGAACTGAGCTAAACTTCGTATGTGTCCAACTCCTAGAAATAACTTCATGCCCCATCTCCCTTACTTCCAGCTAGTAAGGATCACATAATTCCTAACAAAGTTTTGACACAGATTCCCTATTCGGGCATTCAGAACATATAGCACGTTGCTGCAAGCAAGCACATTCTCATTCAAAGATGCAAGTTACTATGTAGGAACAAGTTTGTATAGGTATTTCAAAGATGCCCAGAACTGAGCTAAACTTGGTATGTGTCCAGCTCCTAGAAATAACTTCATGCCCCATCTCCCTTACTTCCAGCTAGTAAGGATCACATAATTCCTAACAAAGTTTTGACACAGATTCCCTATTCGGGCATTCAGAACATATAGCACGTTGCTGCAAGCAAGCACATTGTCCTTCAAAGTTGCAAGTTACTATTTAGGAACAAGTTTGTATAGGTATTTCAAAGATGCCCAGAACTGAGCTAAACTTGGTATGTGTCCAACTCCTAGAAATAACTTCATGCCCCATCTGCCTTACTTCCAGCTAGTAAGGATCACATAATTCCTAACAAAGTTTTGACACAGATTCCCAATTCGGGCATTCAGAACATATAGCACGTTGCTGTAAGCAAGCACATTCTCATTCAAAGATGCAAGTTACTATGTAGGAACAAGTTTGTATAGGTATTTCAAAGATGCACAGAACTGAGCTAAACTTGGTATGTGTCCAACTCCTAGAAATAACTTCATGCCCCATCTCCCTCACTTCCAGCTAGTAAGGATCATATAATTCCTAACAAAGTTTTGACACAGATTCCCAATTCGGGCATTCAGAACATATAGCACGTTGCTGTAAGAAAGCACATTTTCATTCAAAGTTGCAAGTTACTATGTAGGAACAAGTTTGTATAGGTATTTCAAGGATGCCCAGAACTGAGCTAAACTTGGTATGTGTCCAACTCCTAGAAATAACTTCATGCCCCATCTGCCTTACTTCCAGCTAGTAAGGATCACATAATTCCTAACAAAGTTTTGACACAGATTCCCAATTCGAGCATTCAGAACATATAGCACGTTGCTGTAAGCAAGCAGATTCTCAATCAAAGATGCAAGTTACTATGTAGGAACAAGTTTGTATAGGTATTTCAAAGATGCCCAGAACTGAGCTAAACTTGCTATGTGTCCAACTCCTAGAAATAACTTCATGCCCCATCTCCCTTACTTCCAGCTAGTAAGGATCACATGATTCCTAACAAAGTTTTGACACAGATTGCCAATTCGGGCATTCAGAACATATAGCACGTTGCTGTAAGCAAGCACATTCTCATTCAAAGATGCAAGTTACTATGTAGGAACAAGTTTGTATAGGTATTTCAAAGATGCCCAGAACTGAGCTAAACTTGGTATGTCTCCAACTCCTAGAAATAACTTCATGCCCCATCTCCCTTACTTCCAGCTAGTAAGGATCACATAATTCCTAACAAAGTTTTGACACAGATTCCCAATTCGGGCATTCAGAACATATAGCACGTTGCTGTAAGCAAGCACATTCTCATTCAAAGTTGCAAGTTACTATGTAGGAACAAGTTTGTATAGGTATTTCAAAGATGCCCAGAACTGAGCTAAACTTGGTATGTGTCCAACTCCTAGAAATAACTTCATGCCCCATCTCCCTTACTTCCAGCTAGTAAGGATCACATAATTCCTAACAAAGTTTTGACACAGATTCCCAATTCGGGCATTCAGAACATATAGCACGTTGCTGTAAGCATGCACATTCTCATTCAAAGTTGCAAGTTACTATGTAGGAACAAGTTTGTATAGGTATTTCAAAGATGCCCAGAACTGAGCTAAACTTGGTATGTGTCCAACTCCTAGAAATAACTTCATGCCCCATCTCCCTTACTTCCAGCTAGTAAGGATCACATAATTCCTAACAAAGTTTTGACACAGATTCCCAATTCGGGCATTCAGAACATATAGCACGTTGCTGTAAGCAAGCAGATTCTCATTCAAAGTTGCAAGTTACTATGTAGGAACAAGTTTGTATAGGTATTTCAAAGATGCCCAGAACTGAGCTAAACTTGGTATGTGTCCAACTCCTAGAAATAACTTCATGCCCCATCTCCCTTACTTCCAGCTAGTAAGGATCACATAATTCCTAACAAAGTTTTGACACAGATTGCCAATTCGGGCATTCAGAACATATAGCACGTTGCTGTAAGCAAGCAGATTCTCATTCAAAGATGCAAGTTACTATGTAGGAACAAGTTTGTATAGGTATTTCAAAGATGCCCAGAACTGAGCTAAACTTGGTATGTGTCCAACTCCTAGAAATAACTTCATGCCCCATCTCCCTTACTTCCAGCTAGTAAGGATCACATAATTCCTAACAAAGTTTTGACACAGATTGCCAATTCGGGCATTCAGAACATATAGCACGTTGCTGTAAGCAAGCAGATTCTCATTCAAAGATGCAAGTTACTATGTAGGAACAAGTTTGTATAGGTATTTCAAAGATGCCCAGAACTGAGCTAAACTTGGTATGTGTCCAAGTCCTAGAAATAACTTCATGCCCCATCTCCCTTACTTCCAGCTAGTAAGGATCACATAATTCCTAACAAAGTTTTGACACAGATTCCCAAATCGGGCATTCAGAACATATAGCACGTTGCTGCAAGCAAGCACATTCTCATTCAAAGTTGCAAGTTACTATGTAGGAACAAGTTTGTATAGGTATTTCAAAGATGCCCAGAACTGAGCTAAACTTGGTATGTGTCCAACTCCTAGAAATAACTTCATGCCCCATCTCCCTTACTTCCAGCTAGTAAGGATCACATAATTCCTAACAAAGTTTTGACACAGATTCCCAATTCGGGCATTGAGAACATATAGCACGTTGCTGTAAGCAAGCAGATTCTCAGTCAAAGATGCAAGTTACTATGTAGGAACAAGTTTGTATAGGTATTTCAAAGATGCCCAGAACTGAGCTAAACTTGGTATGTGTCCAACTCCTAGAAATAACTTCATGCCCCATCTCCCTTACTTCCAGCTAGTAAGGATCACATAATTCCTAACAAAGTTTTGACACAGATTCCCAATTCGGGCATTCAGAACATATAGCACGTTGCTGTAAGCAAGCACATTTTCATTCAAAGTTGCAAGTTACTATGTAGGAACAAGTTTGTATAGGTATTTCAAAGATGCCCAGAACTGAGCTAAACTTGGTATGTGTCCAACTCCTAGAAATAACTTCATGCCCCATCTCCCTTACTTCCAGCTAGTAAGGATCACATAATTCCTAACAAAGTTTTGACACAGATTCCATATTCGGGCATTCAGAACATATAGCACGTTGCTGCAAGCAAGCACATTCTCATTCAAAGATGCAAGTTACTATGTAGGAACAAGTTTGTATAGGTATTTCAAAGATGCCCAGAACTGAGCTAAACTTGGTATGTGTCCAACTCCCAGCAATATCTTCATGCCCCATCTCCCTTACTGCCAGCTAGTAAGGATCACATAATTCCTAACAAAGTTTTGACACAGATTCCCAATTCGGGCATTCAGAACATATAGCACGTTGCTGTAAGCAAGCACATTCTCATTCAAAGATGCAAGTTACTATGTAGGAACAAGTTTGTATAGGTATTTCAAAGATGCCCAGAACTGAGCTAAACTTGGTATGTGTCCAACTCCTAGAAATAACTTCATGCCCCATCTCCCTTACTTCCAGCTAGTAAGGATCACATAATTCCTAACAAAGTTTTGACACAGATTCCCAATTCGGGCATTCAGAACATATAGCACGTTGCTGTAAGCAAGCAGATTCTCATTCAAAGATGCAAGTTACTATGTAGGAACAAGTTTGTATAGGTATTTCAAAGATGTCCAGAACTGAGCTAAACTTGGTATGTGTCCAACTCCTAGAAATAACTTCATGCCCCATCTCCCTTACTTCCAGCCAATAAGGATCACATAATTCCTAACAAAGTTTTGACACAGATTCCCAATTCGGGCATTCAGAACATATAGCAAGTTGCTGTAAGCAAGCACATTCTCATTCAAAGATGCAAGTTACTATGTAGGAACAAGTTTGTATAGGTATTTCAAAGATGCACAGAACTGAGCTAAACTTGGTATGTGTCCAACTCCTAGAAATAACTTCATGCCCCATCTCCCTTACTTCCAGCCAGTAAGGATCACATAATTCCTAACAAAGTTTTGACACAGATTCCCAATTCGGGCATTCAGAACATATAGCAAGTTGCTGTAAGCAAGCACATTTTCATTCAAAGTTGAAAGTTACTATGTAGGAACAAGTTTGTATAGGTATTTCAAAGATGCCCAGAACTGAGCTAAACTTGGTATGTGTCCAACTCCTAGAAATAACTTCATGCCCCATCTCCCTCACTTCCAGCTAGTAAGGATCATATAATTCCTAACAAAGTTTTGACACAGATTCCCAATTCGGGCATTCAGAACATATAGCACGTTGCTGTAAGAAAGCACATTTTCATTCAAAGTTGCAAGTTACTATGTAGGAACAAGTTTGTATAGGTATTTCAAGGATGCCCAGAACTGAGCTAAACTTGGTATGTGTCCAACTCCTAGAAATAACTTCATGCCCCATCTGCCTTACTTCCAGCTAGTAAGGATCATATAATTCCTAACAAAGTTTTGACACAGATTCCCAATTCGGGCATTCAGAACATATAGCACGTTGCTGTAAGAAAGCACATTTTCATTCAAAGTTGCAAGTTACTATGTAGGAACAAGTTTGTATAGGTATTTCAAAGATGCCCAGAACTGAGCTAAACTTGGTATGTGTCCAACTCCTAGAAATAACTTCATGCCCCATCTGCCTTACTTCCAGCTAGTAAGGATCACATGATTCCTAACAAAGTTTTGACACAGATTGCCAATTCGGGCATTCAGAACATATAGCACGTTGCTGTAAGCAATCACATTCTCATTCAAAGATGCAAGTTACTATGTAGGAACAAGTTTGTATAGGTATTTCAAAGATGCCCAGAACTGAGCTAAACTTGGTATGTCTCCAACTCCTAGAAATAACTTCATGCCCCATCTCCCTTACTTCCAGCTAGTAAGGATCACATGATTCCTAACAAAGTTTTGACACAGATTCCCAATTCGGGCATTCGGAACATATAGCACGTTGCTGTAAGCAAGCACATTCTCATTCAAAGTTGCAAGTTACTATGTAGGAACAAGTTTGTATAGGTATTTCAAAGATGCCCAGAACTGAGCTAAACTTGGTATGTGTCCAACTCCTAGAAATAACTTCATGCCCCATCTCCCTTACTTCCAGCTAGTAAGGATCACATAATTCCTAACAAAGTTTTGACACAGATTCCCAATTCGGGCATTCAGAACATATAGCACGTTGCTGTAAGCAAGCACATTCTCATTCAAAGTTGCAAGTTACTATGTAGGAACAAGTTTGTATAGGTATTTCAAAGATGCCCAGAACTGAGCTAAACTTGGTATGTGTCCAACTCCTAGAAATAACTTCATGCCCCATCTCCCTTACTTCCAGCTAGTAAGGATCACATAATTCCTAACAAAGTTTTGACACAGATTCCCAATTCGGGCATTCAGAACATATAGCACGTTGCTGTAAGCAAGCACATTCTCATTCAAAGTTGCAAGTTACTATGTAGGAACAAGTTTGTATAGGTATTTCAAAGATGCCCAGAACTGAGCTAAACTTGGTATGTGTCCAACTCCTAGAAATAACTTCATGCCCCATTTGCCTTACTTCCAGCTAAACTTGGTATGTGTCCAACTCCTAGAAATAACTTGATGCCCCATCTCCCTTACTTCCAGCTAGTAAGGATCACATAATTCCTAACAAAGTTTTGACACAGATTGCCAATTCGGGCATTCAGAACATATAGCACGTTGCTGTAAGCAAGCAGATTCTCATTCAAAGATGCAAGTTACTATGTAGGAACAAGTTTGTATAGGTATTTCAAAGATGCCCAGAACTGAGCTAAACTTGGTATGTGTCCAACTCCTAGAAATAACTTCATGCCCCATCTCCCTTACTTCCAGCTAGTAAGGATCACATAATTCCTAACAAAGTTTTGACACAGATTCCCAAATCGGGCATTCAGAACATATAGCACGTTGCTGCAAGCAAGCACATTCTCATTCAAAGTTGCAAGTTACTATGTAGGAACAAGTTTGTATAGGTATTTCAAAGATGCCCAGAACTGAGCTAAACTTGGTATGTCTCCAACTCTAAGAAATAACTTCATGCCCCATCTCCCTTACTTCCAGCTAGTAAGGATCACATAATTCCTAACAAAGTTTTGACACAGATTCCCAATTCGGGCATTCGGAACATATAGCACGTTGCTGTAAGCAAGCAGATTCTCATTCAAAGTTGCAAGTTACTATGTAGGAACAAGTTTGTATAGGTATTTCAAAGATGCCCAGAACTGAGCTAAACTTGGTATGTGTCCAACTCCTAGAAATAACTTCATGCCCCATCTCCCTTACTTCCAGCTAGTAAGGATCACATAATTCCTAGAAATAACTTCATGCCCCATCTCCCTTACTTCCAGCTAGTAAGGATCACATAATTCCTAACAAAGTTTTGACACAGATTCCCAATTCGGGCATTCAGAACATATAGCACGTTGCTGTAAGCAAGCAGATTCTCATTCAAAGATGCAAGTTACTATGTAGAAACAAGTTTGAATAGGTATTTCAAAGATGCCCAGAACTGAGCTAAACTTGGTATGTGTCCAACTCCTAGAAATAACTTCATGCCCCATCTCCCTTACTTCCAGCTAGTAAGGATCACATAATTCCTAACAAAGTTTTGACACAGATTGCCAATTCGGGCATTCAGAACATATAGCACGTTGCTGTAAGCAAGCAGATTCTCATTCAAAGATGCAAGTTACTATGTAGGAACAAGTTTGTATAGGTATTTCAAAGATGCCCAGAACTGAGCTAAACTTGGTATGTGTCCAACTCCTAGAAATAACTTCATGCCCCATCTCCCTTACTTCCAGCTAGTAAGGATCACATAATTCCTAACAAAGTTTTGACACAGATTCCCAATTCGGGCATTCAGAACATATAGCACGTTGCTGTAAGCAAGCACATTCTCATTCAAAGTTGCAAGTTACTATGTAGGAACAAGTTTGTATAGGTATTTCAAAGATGCCCAGAACTGAGCTAAACTTGGTATGTCTCCAACTCTAAGAAATAACTTCATGCCCCATCTCCCTTACTTCCAGCTAGTAAGGATCACATGATTCCTAACAAAGTTTTGACACAGATTCCCAATTCGGGCATTCAGAACATATAGCACGTTGCTGTAAGCAAGCACATTCTCATTCAAAGTTGCAAGTTACTATGTAGGAACAAGTTTGTATAGGTATTTCAAAGATGCCCAGAACTGAGCTAAACTTGGTATGTGTCCAACTCCTAGAAATAACTTCATGCCCCATCTCCCTTACTTCCAGCTAGTAAGGATCACATAATTCCTAACAAAGTTTTGACACAGATTCCCAATTCGGGCATTCAGAACATATAGCACGTTGCTGTAAGCAAGCACATTCTCATTCAAAGTTGCAAGTTACTATGTAGGAACAAGTTTGTATAGGTATTTCAAAGATGCCCAGAACTGAGCTAAACTTGGTATGTGTCCAACTCCTAGAAATAACTTCATGCCCCATCTCCCTTACTTCCAGCTAGTAAGGATCACATAATTCCTAACAAAGTTTTGACACAGATTCCCAATTCGGGCATTCAGAACATATAGCACGTTGCTGTAAGCAAGCACATTCTCATTCAAAGTTGCAAGTTACTATGTAGGAACAAGTTTGTATAGGTATTTCAAAGATGCCCAGAACTGAGCTAAACTTGGTATGTGTCCAACTCCTAGAAATAACTTCATGCCCCATCTCCCTTACTTCCAGCTAGTAAGGATCACATAATTCCTAACAAAGTTTTGACACAGATTCCCAATTCGGGCATTCAGAACATATAGCACGTTGCTGTAAGCAAGCAGATTCTCATTCAAAGATGCAAGTTACTATGTAGAAACAAGTTTGAATAGGTATTTCAAAGATGCCCAGAACTGAGCTAAACTTGGTATGTGTCCAACTCCTAGAAATAACTTCATGCCCCATCTCCCTTACTTCCAGCTAGTAAGGATCACATAATTCCTAACAAAGTTTTGACACAGATTGCCAATTCGGGCATTCAGAACATATAGCACGTTGCTGTAAGCAAGCAGATTCTCATTCAAAGATGCAAGTTACTATGTAGGAACAAGTTTGTATAGGTATTTCAAAGATGCCCAGAACTGAGCTAAACTTGGTATGTGTCCAACTCCTAGAAATAACTTCATGCCCCATCTCCCTTACTTCCAGCTAGTAAGGATCACATAATTCCTAACAAAGTTTTGACACAGATTCCCAATTCGGGCATTCAGAACATATAGCACGTTGCTGTAAGCAAGCAGATTCTCATTCAAAGATGCAAGTTACTATGTAGGAACAAGTTTGTATAGGTATTTCAAAGATGCCCAGAACTGAGCTAAACTTGGTATGTGTCCAACTCCTAGAAATAACTTCATGCCCCATCTCCCTTACTTCCAGCTAGTAAGGATCACATGATTCCTAACAAAGTTTTGACACAGATTCCCAATTCGGGCATTCAGAACATATAGCACGTTGCTGTAAGCAAGCACATTCTCATTCAAAGTTGCAAGTTACTATGTAGGAACAAGTTTGTATAGGTATTTCAAAGATGCCCAGAACTGAGCTAAACTTGGTATGTGTCCAACTCCTAGAAATAACTTCATGCCCCATCTCCCTTACTTCCAGCTAGTAAGGATCACATAATTCCTAACAAAGTTTTGACACAGATTCCCAATTCGGGCATTCAGAACATATAGCACGTTGCTGTAAGCAAGCACATTCTCATTCAAAGTTGCAAGTTACTATGTAGGAACAAGTTTGTATAGGTATTTCAAAGATGCCCAGAACTGAGCTAAACTTGGTATGTGTCCAACTCCTAGAAATAACTTCATGCCCCATCTCCCTTACTTCCAGCTAGTAAGGATCACATAATTCCTAACAAAGTTTTGACACAGATTCCCAATTCGGGCATTCAGAACATATAGCACGTTGCTGTAAGCAAGCACATTCTCATTCAAAGTTGCAAGTTACTATGTAGGAACAAGTTTGTATAGGTATTTCAAAGATGCCCAGAACTGAGCTAAACTTGGTATGTGTCCAACTCCTAGAAATAACTTCATGCCCCATTTGCCTTACTTCCAGCTAGTAAGGATCACATAATTCCTAACAAAGTTTTGACACAGATTGCCAATTCGGGCATTCAGAACATATAGCACGTTGCTGTAAGCAAGCAGATTCTCATTCAAAGATGCAAGTTACTATGTAGAAACAAGTTTGAATAGGTATTTCAAAGATGCCCAGAACTGAGCTAAACTTGGTATGTGTCCAACTCCTAGAAATAACTTCATGCCCCATCTCCCTTACTTCCAGCTAGTAAGGATCACATAATTCCTAACAAAGTTTTGACACAGATTGCCAATTCGGGCATTCAGAACATATAGCACGTTGCTGTAAGCAAGCAGATTCTCATTCAAAGATGCAAGTTACTATGTAGGAACAAGTTTGTATAGGTATTTCAAAGATGCCCAGAACTGAGCTAAACTTGGTATGTGTCCAACTCCTAGAAATAACTTCATGCCCCATCTCCCTTACTTCCAGCTAGTAAGGATCACATAATTCCTAACAAAGTTTTGACACAGATTCCCAAATCGGGCATTCAGAACATATAGCACGTTGCTGCAAGCAAGCACATTCTCATTCAAAGTTGCAAGTTACTATGTAGGAACAAGTTTGTATAGGTATTTCAAAGATGCCCAGAACTGAGCTAAACTTGGTATGTCTCCAACTCTAAGAAATAACTTCATGCCCCATCTCCCTTACTTCAAGCTAGTAAGGATCACATAATTCCTAACAAAGTTTTGACACAGATTCCCAATTCGGGCATTCGGAACATATAGCACGTTGCTGTAAGCAAGCAGATTCTCATTAAAGATGCAAGTTACTATGTAGGAACAAGTTTGTATAGGTATTTCAAAGATGCCCAGAACTGAGTTAAACTCGGTATGTCTCCAACTCCAAGAAAAAACTTCATGCCCCATCTCCCTTACTTCCAGTTAGTAAGGATCACATAATTCCTAACAAAGTTTTGACACAGATTCCCAATTCGGGCGTTCAGAACATATAGCACGTTGCTGTAAGCAAGCACATTTTCATTCAAAGTTGCAAGTTACTATGTAGGAACAAGTTTGTATAGGTATTTCAAAGATGCCCAGAACTGAGCTAAACTTGGTATGTGTCCAACTCCTAGAAATAACTTCATGCCCCATCTCCCTTACTTCCAGCTATTAATGATCACATAATTCCTAACAAAGTTTTGACACAGATTCCCAATACGGGCATTGAGAACATATAGCACGTTGCTGTAAGCAAGCAGATTCTCATTCAAAGATGCAAGTTACTATGTAGGAACAAGTTTGTATAGGTATTTCAAAGATGCCCAGAACTGAGCTAAACTTGGTATGTGTCCAACTCCTAGAAATAACTTCATGCCCCATCTCCCTTACTTCCAGCTAGTAAGGATCACATAATTCCTAACAAAGTTTTGACACAGATTCCCAATTCGGGCATTCAGAACATATAGCACGTTGCTGTAAGCAAGCACATTTTCATTCAAAGTTGCAAGTTACTATGTAGGAACAAGTTTGTATAGGTATTTCAAAGATGCCCAGATCTGAGCTAAACTTGGTATGTGTCCAACTCCTAGAAATAACTTCATGCCCCATCTCCCTTACTTCCAGCTAGTAAGGATCACATAATTCCTAACAAAGTTTTGACACAGATTCCATATTCGGGCATTCAGAACATATAGCACGTTGCTGTAAGCAAGCACATTCTCATTCAAAGATGCAAGTTACTAGGTAGGAACAAGTTTGTATAGGTATTTCAAAGATGCCCAGAACTGAGCTAAACTTGGTATGTGTCCAACTCCTAGAAATAACTTCATGCCCCATCTCCCTTACTTCCAGCTAGTAAGGATCACATAATTCCTAACAAAGTTTTGACACAGATTCCCTATTCGGGCATTCAGAACATATAGCACGTTGCTGCAAGCAAGCACATTCTCATTCAAAGATGCAAGTTACTATGTAGGAACAAGTTTGTATAGGTATTTCAAAGATGCCCAGAACTGAGCTAAACTTGGTATGTGTCCAACTCCTAGAAATAACTTCATGCCCCATCTCCCTTACTTCCAGCTAGTAAGGATCACATAATTCCTAACAAAGTTTTGACACAGATTCCCTATTCGGGCATTCAGAACATATAGCACGTTGCTGCAAGCAAGCACATTCTCATTCAAAGTTGCAAGTTACTATTTAGGAACAAGTTTGTATAGGTATTTCAAAGATGCCCAGAACTGAGCTAAACTTGGTATGTGTCCAACTCCTAGAAATAACTTCATGCCCCATCTCCCTTACTTCCAGCTAGTAAGGATCACATAATTCCTAACAAAGTTTTGACACAGATTCCCAATTCGGGCATTCAGAACATATAGCACGTTGCTGTAAGCAAGCACATTCTCATTCAAAGTTGCAAGTTACTATGTAGGAACAAGTTTGTATAGGTATTTCAAAGATGCCCAGAACTGAGCTAAACTTGGTATGTGTCCAACTCCTAGAAATAACTTCATGCCCCATCTCCCTTACTTCCAGCTAGTAAGGATCACATAATTCCTAACAAAGTTTTGACACAGATTCCCAATTCGGGCATTCAGAACATATAGCACGTTGCTGTAAGCAAGCACATTCTCATTCAAAGATGCAAGTTACTATGTAGGAACAAGTTTGTATAGGTATTATAAAGATGCCCAGAACTGAGCTAAACTTGGTATGTGTCCAACTCCTAGATATAACTTCATGCCCCATCTCCCTTACTTCCAGCTAGTAAGGATCACATAATTCCTAACAAAGTTTTGACACAGATTCCCTATTCGGGCATTCAGAACATATAGCACGTTGCTGCAAGCAAGCACATTCTCATTCAAAGATGCAAGTTACTATGTAGGAACAAGTTTGTATAGGTATTTCAAAGATGCCCAGAACTGAGCTAAACTTGGTATGTGTCCAACTCCCAGCAATATCTTCATGCCCCATCTCCCTTACTGCCAGCTAGTAAGGATCACATAATTCCTAACAAAGTTTTGACACAGATTCCCAATTCGGGCATTCAGAACATATAGCACGTTGCTGTAAGCAAGCACATTCTCATTCAAAGATGCAAGTTACTATGTAGGAACAAGTTTGTATAGGTATTTCAAAGATGCCCAGAACTGAGCTAAACTTGGTATGTGTCCAACTCCTAGAAATAACTTCATGCCCCATCTCCCTTACTTCCAGCTAGTAAGGATCACATAAGTCCTAACAAAGTTTTGACACAGATTGTCAATTCGGGCATTCAGAACATATAGCACGTTGCTGTAAGCAAGCACATTCTCATTCAAAGATGCAAGTTACTATGTAGGAACAAGTTTGTATAGGTATTTCAAAGATGCCCAGAACTGAGCTAAACTTGGTATGTGTCCAACTCCTAGAAATAACTTCATGCCCTATCTCCCTTACTTCCAGCTAGTAAGGATCACATAATTCCTAACAAAGTTTTGACACAGATTCCCAATTCGGGCATTCAGAACATATAGCACGTTGCTGTAAGCAAGCACATTCTCATTCAAAGTTGGAAGTTACTATGTAGGAACAAGTTTGTATAGGTATTTCAAAGATGCCCAGAACTGAGCTAAACTTGGTATGTGTCCAACTCCTAGAAATAACTTCATGCCCCATCTCCCTTACTTCCACCTAGTAAGGATCACATAATTCCTAACAAAGTTTTGACACAGATTCCCAATTCGGGCATTCAGAACATATAGCACGTTGCTGTAAGCAAGCACATTCTCATTCAAAGATGCAAGTTACTATGTAGGAACAAGTTTGTATAGGTATTTCAAAGATGCCCAGAACTGAGCTAAACTTCGTATGTGTCCAACTCCTAGAAATAACTTCATGCTCCATCTCCCTTACTTCCAGCTAGTAAGGATCACATAATTCCTAACAAAGTTTTGACACAGATTCCCTATTCGGGCATTCAGAACATATAGCACGTTGCTGCAAGCAAGCACATTCTCATTCAAAGATGCAAGTTACTATGTAGGAACAAGTTTGTATAGGTATTTCAAAGATGCCCAGAACTGAGCTAAACTTGGTATGTGTCCAGCTCCTAGAAATAACTTCATGCCCCATCTCCCTTACTTCCAGCTAGTAAGGATCACATAATTCCTAACAAAGTTTTGACACAGATTCCCTATTCGGGCATTCAGAACATATAGCACGTTGCTGCAAGCAAGCACATTCTCCTTCAAAGTTGCAAGTTACTATTTAGGAACAAGTTTGTATAGGTATTTCAAAGATGCCCAGAACTGAGCTAAACTTGGTATGTGTCCAACTCCTAGAAATAACTTCATGCCCCATCTGCCTTACTTCCAGCTAGTAAGGATCACATAATTCCTAACAAAGTTTTGACACAGATTCCCAATTCGGGCATTCAGAACATATAGCACGTTGCTGTAAGCAAGCACATTCTCATTCAAAGATGCAAGTTACTATGTAGGAACAAGTTTGTATAGGTATTTCAAAGATGCACAGAACTGAGCTAAACTTGGTATGTGTCCAACTCCTAGAAATAACTTCATGCCCCATCTCCCTCACTTCCAGCTAGTAAGGATCATATAATTCCTAACAAAGTTTTGACACAGATTCCCAATTCGGGCATTCAGAACATATAGCACGTTGCTGTAAGAAAGCACATTTTCATTCAAAGTTGCAAGTTACTATGTAGGAACAAGTTTGTATAGGTATTTCAAGGATGCCCAGAACTGAGCTAAACTTGGTATGTGTCCAACTCCTAGAAATAACTTCATGCCCCATCTGCCTTACTTCCAGCTAGTAAGGATCACATAATTCCTAACAACGTTTTGACACAGATTCCCAATTCGGGCATTCAGAACATATAGCACGTTGCTGTAAGCAAGCACATTCTCATTCAAAGATGCAAGTTACTATGTAGGAACAAGTTTGTATAGGTATTTCAAAGATGCCCAGAACTGAGCTAAACTTGGTATGTGTCCAACTCCTAGAAATAACTTCATGCCCCATCTCCCTTACTTCCAGCTAGTAAGGATCACATGATTCCTAACAAAGTTTTGACACAGATTGCCAATTCGGGCATTCAGAACATATAGCACGTTGCTGTAAGCAAGCACATTCTCATTCAAAGATGCAAGTTACTATGTAGGAACAAGTTTGTATAGGTATTTCAAAGATGCCCAGAACTGAGCTAAACTTGGTATGTCTCCAACTCCTAGAAATAACTTCATGCCCCATCTCCCTTACTTCCAGCTAGTAAGGATGACATAATTCCTAACAAAGTTTTGACACAGATTCCCAATTCGGGCATTCAGAACATATAGCACGTTGCTGTAAGCAAGCACATTCTCATTCAAAGTTGCAAGTTACTATCTAGGAACAAGTTTGTATAGGTATTTCAAAGATGCCCAGAACTGAGCTAAACTTGGTATGTGTCCAACTCCTAGAAATAACTTCATGCCCCATCTCCCTTACTTCCAGCTAGTAAGGATCACATAATTCCTAACAAAGTTTTGACACAGATTCCCAATTCGGGCATTCAGAACATATAGCACGTTGCTGTAAGCAAGCACATTCTCATTCAAAGTTGCAAGTTACTATGTAGGAACAAGTTTGTATAGGTATTTCAAAGATGCCCAGAACTGAGCTAAACTTGGTATGTGTCCAACTCCTAGAAATAACTTCATGCCCCATCTCCCTTACTTCCAGCTAGTAAGGATCACATAATTCCTAACAAAGTTTTGACACAGATTCCCAATTCGGGCATTCAGAACATATAGCACGTTGCTGTAAGCAAGCAGATTCTCATTCAAAGTTGCAAGTTACTATGTAGGAACAAGTTTGTATAGGTATTTCAAAGATGCCCAGAACTGAGCTAAACTTGGTATGTGTCCAACTCCTAGAAATAACTTCATGCCCCATCTCCCTTACTTCCAGCTAGTAAGGATCACATAATTCCTAACAAAGTTTTGACACAGATTGCCAATTCGGGCATTCAGAACATATAGCACGTTGCTGTAAGCAAGCAGATTCTCATTCAAAGATGCAAGTTACTATGTAGGAACAAGTTTGTATAGGTATTTCAAAGATGCCCAGAACTGAGCTAAACTTGGTATGTGTCCAACTCCTAGAAATAACTTCATGCCCCATCTCCCTTACTTCCAGCTAGTAAGGATCACATAATTCCTAACAAAGTTTTGACACAGATTCCCAATTCGGGCATTCAGAACATATAGCACGTTGCTGTAAGCAAGCACATTCTCATTCAAAGATGCAAGTTACTATGTAGGAACAAGTTTGTATAGGTATTTCAAAGATGCACAGAACTGAGCTAAACTTGGTATGTGTCCAACTCCTAGAAATAACTTCATGCCCCATCTCCCTCACTTCCAGCTAGTAAGGATCATATAATTCCTAACAAAGTTTTGACACAGATTCCCAATTCGGGCATTCAGAACATATAGCACGTTGCTGTAAGAAAGCACATTTTCATTCAAAGTTGCAAGTTACTATGTAGGAACAAGTTTGTATAGGTATTTCAAGGATGCCCAGAACTGAGCTAAACTTGGTATGTGTCCAACTCCTAGAAATAACTTCATGCCCCATCTGCCTTACTTCCAGCTAGTAAGGATCACATAATTCCTAACAAAGTTTTGACACAGATTCCCAATTCGGGCATTCAGAACATATAGCACGTTGCTGTAAGCAAGCACATTCTCATTCAAAGATGCAAGTTACTATGTAGGAACAAGTTTGTATAGGTATTTCAAAGATGCCCAGAACTGAGCTAAACTTGGTATGTGTCCAACTCCTAGAAATAACTTCATGCCCCATCTCCCTTACTTCCAGCTAGTAAGGATGACATAATTCCTAACAAAGTTTTGACACAGATTGCCAATTCGGGCATTCAGAACATATAGCACGTTGCTGTAAGCAAGCACATTCTC